>NW_022900916.1:47355249-47391115 GCF_012274545.1 Fukomys damarensis | reverse complement strand
AGGCTGAAGGTAGGGGCAAAAAAAAAAATTGTCTATTTGAAGTTGGGCATGAATTATAGTGCATGCCTATGACACCAGCTCCTCAGAAGGCCAAGGCAGGAGGATCACAAATTCACCACCTGGACAACTTAGTACCACTGTGTCTTTAAAATAGAACTGAACAAAACAAACTGGGGCTCATGGTACAACTCAGTTATAGAGCATTAGTCTAGCATGCATGACACCCTGGATTAACCTCTTGTCCTAAAAAATAAATGAATACATAAAAAAGAAATATGTGAATTTGAAGTTTTAGAAATAATGGTGAAGTTACTGAGGACTCCAAAAGAAAACAAATAAAATAAAACAAAAATGTTCAGGAAAAAATCATGCATAGTGTTTGAAGCATTTTGAATCATATCTGAATATATATGTGTTCTCTTAATCTTTACAATTAAAAACAGAGTATTCATCTCACATTGCCTTCGATAACTCTTTAAGCAAAATCTGGACAGATAAGTGAAATATGGGGTTCAGCTTGTGTAGCCAAGAAAATAAAGATGTATGGTCAAATCAGATGTCTGCATTGGTCTCATTTTGGTAGGAAGAATGTAAGACAGGTTTTACCAGTCCCCTCCACAACTTTAAAATAATTTTGTTCTTCTGCACAATATTAGAACACCATATCATTCAATTTCAGGGACACCTGTGATTGTACTTCTTGATCTTTCTCTTGGACAGAACATGGCTGGAATTAAGAATTACATGCTATGTTATGCAAAGGGTTGATAAGGCTTGAAGCACCATTAAATCACACTAATTTCTAGCCATCCATCAAGTGTTGCTATTTGGACTAATTTAGTAATTTAGTTGTAGCTAATCCCTAGCCAACATACTTAGGATGTTATTTAACATGAATTCTCAATTATCCTACAGTCTGCTGAAAGCCACAAAGTCTCTTACCACAACTTACAGGGATGAGGAGAAATTAATCAACAAAACATCTTTATTACTCAGATTTGTGGATTCCATTTAAATGCCCTACAGTTCTTTCCCTTTATGCCAAGTAGTTTTGAAAGAGTTAAAGGTAGGCCTAAAGGATAGGTTTGTAGATAGCTTGCTTCTAAGGATGGGTCCTGATAATTCCAGAACATTTTGTTTTCTGAGGTCTGAAACTGATGTGATGAGGGTTTGAAAGAAAAGATCTATTATGTATATGGGCAATATGGTTGGTATTTTTTTTTGTCAAAAAGACACTTCTGTGGGTTGAGTTCGAGTGGTATACAAAGACAACGTAGGACATAAATACACACATTTGTTTAAGATTAAGAAAGTGTTGATTCTCAATTGTTAAAATTAAATTTTCAAATGAGTCCTTAATTTACTGTTAAAAAGGAAATAAAACCATATATACATGTTTATAAAGGCATCAGTATTTATTATAAAAATAAATATGTACATATAAAATTGAACATTAAGCCATTCTGATATACTAGTTCCTAATATCCTAATTTTGATAAATATATACTTCGAAATACACTGCTTATTGTTCTGGCTTTGTTTCAAAGAAAATACTACACCAGCCCCTTAATGAATCTCTCCTGTACTAATTAAAATTTTGGCTGTATAAGACTGTTAAAAACCAAAGATAAAAAATACCTTACAAACAGTAGCAAAAAAAAAAAAAAATGTAAAGGCCTGTGAGTCTTTAAAAAGAAGTCACTAATTTTATAAACTTTTAGTACAGCATAGCATAAAGCATTTTTAGATTCAGACATTAATACAAATTACAAAATAAGGTCATTGCTTATAATACTAATAATTTAAAGATTTAGTTGTACTAAAGATCACATGAAGTGATTAGTTTTGTATGGAAAGTTTATAAAATTTGTCTTCTGCTTTCTCCAGCATTTAAAAGTAACTTTAAGAGTTTGTTCAATGTGTAAGTCCTTCCATACTAATTTTTTTCCCCTTGTTCAACAACCTAAACATTTCTGTGAGGAAGGTGAGTTACCATATTACTCAGTATTCATGTTGCTGGGAAAAAATATAGTACTGGGCACCTGCGACTTAAAGGAGGAAAGATTTACATTGTTTCTTGGATTTAGAAGTTTCATTCCATGGTTGGCTGGCTCCAAGGAAGAAAAAAATATATAGAGAGAGGAAGAGAATGGCAAGAAAAAGCTGTATGACTCATGACATTTGAGAAACAGAGAACAGAGGAAGAGCCAGAGAGGAGGGGGCTAAAAAGCACAAAAAAACTCCCATGTCCCACTGCATCCAACCTAATAGCCTATCAAGCTGGGAGCATATCACCAGGTTAATATATTGTTATGGTTGGTGTCTTCACAACCTAATTACCTCTCTTGGAGACTCTTAATTGACTTGACGTGACAATGAAGTTAACATAGGTGCTGATTTCAAGGAACTAGTCCAGCCTCACAAGAAATACCAGTTTTGTACTGGGGCTTGATGGTGTATCCATGTGGTACTGAAGCTAAGGATTAATAATGCCACACTGGCTCTTACTTCACTAGTATATTTTATCAGTCCTAGCTTGAGGACTTCTACTTCTATGCTTAGTTAAAAAATCGTAATAAAATCCTGAGTGCCAGTTAACCTTTATTGTTCAATTGACTAGATTAAGAGTCTCCTGCCAGAGGCAACTGGATTGTGGAAGTGTAGTGCTCATTAGTGGACTTCTCCACTGAAGTTCATAGCTGAATGACTTAGGAGATGGGCCCAAATGAAGCTGGGATACTGGGGGTGTGCCTTCCGAGGTTCCCTCTCTCTAGTGTTCGTCTGTGCTCTGTTTCCCAACCACCCTGAAGTAAACACTGTTACTCTGCTGTACTATTCTGCCACGATGTTCTTACCTTGGTGCCAGCTAACCATGGATTGACTCCTCTGAAACCGAGAGACAAAGTAAATCTCTCTTCTTTCATAGGTGCCAGGTATTTTTCCCAAGGCATAGGAAAGCTGACCAATATAGTCAGATAACTAGGACTTTACAAAACTGGGGACCTACAATTCATGTAAAGCTTTTGTAAATAAAAGAGTTTTGTTAAGATTTTTGTGTAGTACTTGGAGAAGACAGTTAAAAATATTTATATAAGAGTAAAATACTTGGTGCTACCTTCTTGATATCGTTTCATCAGAATTACCAGAACATAGAAAAATATATAACATCCTGAGCTACAAAGCACTGATACTTATTAAAATATTCATCTAAATAAGCTAATGTATTGTTATTGGAATTTAATTAGCTATGACACAGTTCCTTTTGAAGATGACTTTCTTGTCTTTATTTGGGGGTTTAACTACTAATATAAATACACATGATAATATGTATATACTTTTCATGAAGAACAAGGTCACTGCTACTGAATCTCCAAATAGTGGTCTTCGGCAAAAATTTGTAGATCTTCGGAGTAGCTTTTAAAATATAAAATATTACTAGGGTTCTTACCTAAACTTAATGCATAAAAATAAAATCATATATAAAATACAGTATAATTTCTGATATATCGATATATATTATATATCAATCCTCATTTTTGGTTAAGTTAAACATGACTGGTTTTATTGGTAATTTACTATACATATGGCAATATTAGTAAAGCTCAATTAATATATCAAAGCATATATTTTATATATGGAACTGAGCCTATGTCCTGGAAGTGTATCTCAAATTGTAATGTGCATAAGTGTGATGCTGGGATTGTTAAAAGTGGAGATTTCAATGTGCAGGTTTTAATGCAGTAGGTCTCTGGTGGGCCTCAGGAGAAACAGATCCTCTAGACTACGTTTTGAGTACCATGATTCTAGAGATTCATTAGCATGAGAGAAATTATACATAATTATACTGTATTTTAGATGAAATATATGTTTCGGAAGTAAGTAGTGAAAACTCCAGTGACAGCCTTCTTTTTCACATTTATTAAATACTGTGTACTTCACTCAGATGTTAGAGGAGAAATAATTCTTACACAGTGCTTATGGTGGTATCTTCAAGATAATGGCACTAAGATTTTATGTTAAGTTATACCGGTCTTGAATTGGGTCTTAATTATAGCAGTTACACACAATCATTGTGTTAGGTTTACATCAATTAATTTAAAGGAACCCTATGCACAAGAACTAATTTAAATATAAGAAAATTCAATAAATGATAGATTGTGATTAGGAGATGTGTCCAAACTCACACAAGTAATAATTGAAATTATACAGATTAAAATCTAGGTAATATACCAAACTAGAGATCATAATATCAAGACTACAAGCGTTAAAGGTGAGATGAAAACAAAAGATGTCAAAGATGATAATCTATGTATTTCCGCACACAGAATATATTTCTTTGCTCCAGAAAAGTGTCTCCCAGAAAATTCCTAGAGGTATTTAGTGAGAAACATTTATTTATTTATTTTTTTTGAGTCAGGGTCTTGCTATGCAGTTCAAACTGGCTTTGAACTCACTATGGGGCCCAGGCTGGCCTTGAACTCACAGCAATACTCCTACTTCAGCTTCTTGAGTGCTGGTATTGCAGGAACATGCCTCCATGTCCAGCAAGGCACCATTTGAATTATGAAGCACCTCCATTTCATCTTCAGAGAAGATATCAACATAAATGACATTCCTTAACCAACAGATTTTAGGTTCAGTTTAATATAGGTAATTATTAAATAGGGAAGAGTCAATAAATGAATTTCTGAGCTGTATACCTCCTGGAAATATTAGTGTATTTACTTGTTTACTAACAAGATTACCACAGATCACCTTCATTCCTGATGTCTTTTTCCTCTAATCAAAAAATGAATGGATGATAGGTCAGATGCTTTTAGTCTTCCCTTCTGGTCCTTAAAAAGGAAGCAATTGGAGATTGTTTATCTGCAAGTCATTCAATGACATAAAAGGTCAGACAAGAGAGCAGGTCATATATTAAACAATGAATAGTATCAGTGGGACATCACTTGAACAGAGAGCAAGGTATACAACGGGGCTTCAAAAGGGGAAGGCATCACGCAAAAGTTAGGAGAGACGCGGGAGAAAAGGGTTCCTCAGAAATCAGTAACAAGACTCACTCTCAGCAGTATTAATAAAACTGGGAAAGTGTTCTGGCTCATGTAAGGACTTTCAGGTAAAGTGGGGGAGGGGCCGATCCCTGTGTGCTTCTCTTGTCTTGCATATTGAAACTACAAACTGGTAGCAGCTGCCTAGAAGTCAGGAACACAGGCTAAGGGAAACAGCTGCTGCAGGCCTATGCAGAGTTAAGACCACAAACTCAGAGAACAACAGTTTAGGACCTTTACTGAGATCAAAAATGTCCCACTTTAAAAGAAAAATAAACTCATCTTTGATTGTATATAATTCTCTCGTTCAAATTAGCTTCTAGGACCTTGTTACTGTATTTAAAAGTCTCTCATATTTGTAAAGAAGTTATAATTAATTTCTTTTTGTTAACTTTTATGATCACTAATTTCTAAGAATACCAATATTTTATTGCAGCTAATCCGTACCTTTTCTTGTGACTTTTTTCATTAATTATAGAAAAATTCCTCTAATTCCATTCCCATTAACTTCTTTATTTAAATATTCTAATGTGCATAATATTTGGTGTTGTTAATTTTCTTTCTATTGCTCTCTTTTCTCTTATGTTTTTCTATTTGTGCTCATTTGGCTGAAAGAAGTTGCACAGTCACCTGGAATATAATCAGCCCTATTAAGTTGAAGCACAGAACATTTAAGAGAAATTGCTCGTTCACCTAGTAGTTAATTCCAATTTAGGTTATTGGATTGTATCAGAACATTTTATATCATAATCTGCAATGTCAAAGCAGGTGGGACATTTTATATCCCTTGGCAATAATATAATGAAATATGAATAAAGTGAGATGGATTTATAATGCTAAGTATGCCCAGAGATTTTTAGGAACAACATCATGGAGAGGTGCCTTATATCATATTGGACCTTAGAAGAGTGAAACTCTGCCTTTCCAGGAATAATTCAAATATATTTTCAAATGTGCAGATTAATAAAAACGTTTAACAAAATGTTGACAAGGCTTTCTTTCCAAAAAGCTCTCATAAAATCAGTAGCAAATCTCACCAGAAAATGTGCAGGATGATGTTGGTTTGCCAAATAAATCACTATTTATATTCTACTGTATGGGAAAAAAAAAAAACATACTTTGTTATAGGTTTTAGTTATGTCATTTTCTTCCAGATCATTTGAATTTTGTTATGTACTCAATCCAAGGATGTTTATATCTCTGTTTATTTCTTGAGATCATTCCCCAACAAACCTTTGAAAACCACTGACTCTTGTACAGAAGTTACAATTAATTGCCTTCTATCGATGTACCAATAAACTCAATGAGAAAAAAAAGATAATTTTTATAGTCACAGATTTCTAAGAGTGCTGTGTTTATATTACAGATCATCCTTTTCTATTGTAACTTATTAAATATTCCATTTAGTTTATGATTATTATATGCATGTCAGACATTCTTATCAATGATATCTTTTTTTAAATCTTAACTTTGGTCTTCATCTGTTTGCTACTAGAGTACAAGAAGACAATTCTGGTAGAAATTGCACACATAATACTACCCACAGATTCCTGTTGAACAAAATGTTAAGCACAAGAGAAAGTCTATAGCAGAGGTTGACAAGCATTTTCTGAAAAGGAGCTGATAATAAATAATTTGGGCTTTGTGAAGTACACGAGCTCTAGGCAACCACTCAACCCCGCTGTTGTAGTGCAAAGTTACCCATTGATAACATGTAAACTAGTTGGTGAGTCTCTCCCCACAATACTGTGTATTGAAGAAAATAGGCAGTGGGTACGAGCTTACTCAGAGGTCACTGTTTTCTGGGCCCTGAACTATAAACACCTGCCTAGTTTCAGGTTCTCCACAATTTTATTTCAGTGCAAATGAAACAAAACAAAACACATACTGGAAGACTCAGGACGGAAGTAAAATTGCTCCACTGACATAAACAATGTCCAGAAAGAAAGCAAAAATCATTAATTAAAAGTGACAATGGAGAGATGAACTATACTTACCTCAGAGGTGTTTAATGAGCCATGAAAGTATCATAACTGCTTATGCATATTTGAGCATAGGAAGAAGAAATGTCATACATGTCATAACTCCCGAAATGCACCAGAGGAAGAAGGAGGAGACTGGTGGGGAGGATACTGATAGAAGATGTTTAGGATATTTTATGTGTATGTAGTAATGCCCCAGATGAATATAAATGTCATGTGTTGTAAACACGCACCAGTAAGAAAAGAATCAACATCTCAGACACAGGGAAACTTTATTTTACAGTGATTCGGATGCAGCACCTCTGTGGCCAGGTTTCTGTGGATGACTAGTTTCTGTTACATTTCTTGTTGGTGGGACAAAATACCTGGCACCTACAATTTAAGTGAAGACAGATTTATTTTGGCTCACAGTTTGTTGAGGGGCCTGGCAGAGGCGGTTGCTCATGGCATGGTGATGGCGTGGTGATAGTAAGCAGAAGAGAGAGGAGAGAAACAGGGGAGGGAGAGAGAGAGAGGGAGGGAGGAAGGGAGAGAGAGAGAGAATGGTGATAGTAAGCAGAGAGAGGAGAGAAACAGGGGAGGGAGAGAGAGAGAGGGAGGGAGGAAGGGAGAGAGAGAGAGAGACCAGGAGTGGGGAAGAAATAAGTTCTTCCAGGCCACACCTCCCCGTGATAGACCTCTTTTGACCAGACCCCACCTCTCACAGCAAGTCAACTATAAACTCACCAGGGAGCAATCACTGGTCATCATCATGCCCCCATCATCTAATCATCTCCCTAAAGCACACAAAGCTTTGGGGGATCATCTAGATATAAACCATAAAAACTATGAAATGACCCATCCCTTGCCCCACATATTCCGGACAATGCAGTTGAATCTGAGCAGTGGACTCTCCTCATAGTGCAGCTATTCTGTGACAGTTAGGAACTTGTTCCTCTAAGTAGGGTGCTTTACACTCCTTGAAGTCTTTTTTTTCTTTTATTGACCTGAGCAGTGGACTCTCCTCATACTGCAGCTATTCTGTGACAGTTTAGGAACTTGTTCCTCTAAGTAGGGTGCTTTACACTCCTTGAAGTCTTTTTTTTCTTTTATTGAGTGTATTGGTACATTTTAGGTAGACAGTACAGTTACATTCCTCATTGGGATCTTGTACCTTTACATGACAGGTGATATTGGTTCTTATTTTTCCCCCTTGTCCCTGCCTTCCCTTCAGCCCCCCTCCCCTCCCCATTTACAAACACTTCATTTCCATTTTTTCATTCCTAAGATCACAAGTCTCTTAATATCCCTATAATTGCAGTTAGGCTTGCCTCACGTTTCTTCTGTGTCTTTCCATCATAATGCTTAGACCTCAACTCCCTGCACACATACTTTCTTTCTTCAGCTTACTTTCTTTGTTCTCTTCGTGTAAGTAAACTTTCCATCCTTTAAGACCTGTCTCTTACTGACCTGACAGGAGAATAATAGAATAGCATTCCAGGAATATTTTTTCAGTCATCTTAATATTTTTATATTTTTAACAGACTTTAATAAGAAATATGCTAAAGGATTCATCTGATCCTATAATTACACTTTTGAATTCTAATAATTTAAACTAAAGCTAACTTTTGAATATGTCAAATAATGCATCACATTTTAAAGCTTTAGCTCTTCGAACTCTGTCTCCATCACCAAAATAAAGACAAGCTATTAACAAAAGTCTCTGATCTTTATTGATTTTTCTAATATTAAGTAACACATATACTAGCCCAGACACAAAATTACTTTTGTACTAGATCTTGAAGTGGCCTTTATCATCCATTCCAACTTGACCAAAACTTCAGGGAAAAGCTAAAGCAAATCACGTGACCCATTACATTAGTTGTCAATTTCTGTAAAACAAATTACCAAAAACTTAGCAGACTTAATAGCATGTTCACTATCTTCCAGTTTTTGGAAGTTAGCGAATTAAACATGACATTGATGGATCCTCTTCTCAAGGATTACTAGGATGAAGTCAAAGTGTTGCTCAGGTCTGAATTTCTGATATGAATCCTAAAATTATTTTTCAGAATTTAAATCCTACCATCCAATAGCTGAGGCCTCTCTTGTTACGCAAGCACTTGATCAGGCACTGCTGTGGTCAACTGGATTCCAGTCCTTCCTTGCCGCATAGCACTGTTTGAGCCACATTTTAGCTCCTGTGACCAAATATCTGAGAAAAAAAACAAAACACTTAAACAAAGAAAGATTTATTTTAGCTCATGGTTTCAGAAATAATATTCCATGACCCATCAGCTCCGTTGCTTTAGAGGTATAACAAAGTAGAAATGATGGCAGAAGGTCATAGAGGTAGAAAGGTGCTCACCTCCTACGAACCAGGAATCAGAATGATGTGGAAACTGCCGGGGAAGATGATGCTAGGGACAGGACACCCCCTCAAAGGCATGGCTCTGTCTAGTGACTTACTTATTCAAACTAGTCTTATTCAAACTTCCTAAATTTCCATTATTCCCAATAGTGATGATGAATTATGATCCCTTCAACACAATAATGTATGGATAGTGTGAGAACCCTCAATATTCACTCTCAAAAGCATATCAGCAAAAGAACCTTCAGCACAATGGGCTTTTTGAGGGAACTTTTCAGTCCCAATCAAATGAGTTCCTACTGATACCTGAAACTTGAACATCTACTTCCTCTTGGGCCAAACAGAGCATTTCTTTTGAATTCTTAGGTTGTAATAGCTCAAGAAAACTCTTTGCTTTTAAAGAGCTTATATGTTTAGTTAGGCCATTCAAATTATCTCGTTTTAAGTTCACCTTGCTATTAACTTTAATTAAGTGGGGAAATTCACTTTTGCTGTCTAAAATAAAAATAACTATAGGATTAATACCTAGGGGCAAAAAGTAGTCACATAGAAACCATGTTGGAATTCTATTGCAGCAATATATTTAAGGCATTTTATACAAATATATATTAACTTTTTGAACATGTCTTCCCATCTCCTTTCCCAGAGTACCACTCAAATGCACTGATATTTTCTTGTTTAAGATATAACTTGTTAAATTTTTCTAGAAGAATTTTACAAAATGCAATGAAAAAATAAGTTGAGTTTTTCTGATTGGCATCAAGAAAGTAGCTTGCTTGACTGTTAAAAATTAAGGGTCTTTTTAGTTTTATATGTGTTAAGTCTTGATGATTAATGCATGCATAAACTATTTTTATAGGCCATAGTTTATTGGTCCAAGGCGGCAAAAATAATGTACTTGACAATTATCAATATGTGTGCATAATTAGCTCTATATAATCAGTGTCAAGATACTCTGATCTTCTTTCAGATGTACATATTGAGTTATTTTATTCACAGGTTCTTTTAAGACATATAAACAGATGGCTTGATTTAGAAATTTTTGCCTTATCCAGGAAAATTAGGATCAGTCCAGATGGACTAGAAAGCTTCAGTGCCAATATTGTACCTTTACCAGATGGACAGGAAGATTTATGGCGAGAGACACTATGTTCCATTTTATCCTTTAACACAGGCAATGTTTGATTACTTGTTCATACTCATTAATTCTTGTTGTTAAGGAAGCAAACAATGGAAAGTCCTATAAATAAACTATTAAGAATAGGAATTTCAAGATATCTAGGCAGCTTATAATTGCCTAATTGCTTATTAACACTTTTTATTTTTAAAGTTTATGCAAGATAAAAGTAGTTATCAACCTCAATAAAAGTGTGCACAGAGTTCTGACACATCAATTTATAGAGTAGGCACATTTATGTACATGAGGTATATTTGACAATAACAGTTAAGAGAGTGTCAAATCCCAGTAATTCTCCTATAACCCACAAGTGGGGTAAATTATGAATTTCATTCTACAATAAGAAAGAAACAAATTATTGGCTGGTTACAAATTCACTTTTATCAAAGACAAGTGGGTAAAAATTATTGCTTTTTAAAAATGGATTCTTCTCTTACCAGTATTTCAGACTGTAATAAATGAAAAAATATAAAATAGGGAATATCACCATGCAACTTTGTAGAAAGAAAAGGCCATTTCTCAGTTCATTGCAGACCATGTTCATTACTTCTTTACTGAAGGTCATCTTTGTCAGAAATATGGCGTAATGGTCATAAAAGAAGACTGATGTCATTTATCATAATCCATCTTCACATGAAGATAAAATACAACATTTGGACTCTTAGGAATTGTTCATTTGAGTAACTTTAAGACAAGTGATGAAATCTTAACTTCTAATGTGAAATACAATTAATATAATTTCACAATTTTTGATATGGATTAATTGGACAAGTCTGTTATTCAATTTTCCTCATAATAAGATTAAAATATTATTAAGGATTTTGGTGAGCCAATATAAAAAATGAAAAATAGTGAGATGTGGTGGTGTATGCCTGTAATCTCAGCTACTTGGTAGAAGCAGGAGTACAGCAAGTTTGAAGCCAGCCTGGGTAACTTAGTGAGACCTTGTTTCAAGATATAGATATATAAAAACAGGGCCGGGTATTTAGCTCAGTGGCTCGGTGGCCTGCCTTATAAGCACAAGCAAGTATCCGAGTTCTATCCCCAGTACCGGAAAAAAAAAACCCAACAAAACAAAACAAAAAACAATTGGATATGTAGTTCTGTGGTGAAGTATCTCCGCCTTTCATCCTCTGCACTGAAAAACAAACAAACAAAAATCACCATTTCCTAAGAGTAAGACAACTTCATAATTTTGAATAAATGGTGTTTAAAAACTTCTTTCATATGGTTTTGAGATATTTAAATAAGTCTTGAAATTTTCATGTTTCAAAACATGTCCCTTAATTTTAACAACCCTTAAGTTGTTTTTTAAAATAAATTAAATATCATTTAACAGCTTGTTGAATTGGACAATGAGGCAAGTTTTGAAAGAAAATGAGAGAAGTCAAAGGGAAACATTGAGCCAAAGGAATTAAAACACATCTATGAAACATCCCATGCTTCTGCTTTAATAGTATCTCTTAAAGAAATCTAGTGGAAATATGTTTTTCTGTGGATTTCCTGAGAAATGTAGTATCTTAAAACACATCTGCAAACATTAGAAAATAAATCAATTCAATAATTTATTAGTGTTCAAGGTTGCATGAGATACACTGGATTCCTGTCTGTTCAGAAGTCATTCGTTAATTGGGTTTGATAATCATGTGCCCAGATCAAAAAGATTAATCCCAGTTTAAGCAGTTCTGACTTTCCCTTCAGACTTTGTCAATAGCTGCTTTAGGAGTGAGCAAGGTCTTTGTTGTAATCATAAAACACAATAGGACATCTGCTGAGAACTTCTAGAGGACCATTCTCCATGGCAAAAGAAGATTTAGGAAGGAAAAGTCTCCCTGTCCAGCATTTCTTAGCTCCTTATGTTGGATACTGTTGTCTTGTACAGAAGGCAGAATTCTTTAAACCTCAGAAGTTGTACTGCTACCACATGGAGATGGAGAGTGCCGTCGTGTGGGACAAAAATGAAAGGGTGAAAGCATCTCCTTCCTTGGCCTTGTTCATAACTAATGCTTGGTCTTTTACCTCTCAAGTGTGACTTAAAGTACATCATGAATGTTCTCGTTAATTAAAGCTAAAACTGGTAGTTATTTATCTTAATTGATATTATGATGTTTAGTAGACTACAACTGCTTTGAAACTCAGAATATCATTTACTATAGTTGATCGATTACAATATTTTATTCTTTCAGATTCCTTTATAGATTCCTACAATAGAAGTCAAACAAACAAAATCATTTTGACTTTCGTTTCTATTTTGTCACTAGAAATAGTATTGTTCAATCTGTTCTTTCTGGGCCTAGGTAATGCCAAAATAATCTGTAGTACTCTTTCCGAAGTAGAGTAGCCTAGATAACATAAATGGAGACTCTAAGTCAAAAGTAGGACGCATGAATCTGCATTTTGTTAACAATGAGAAACAAAGCATTTCAAAGTCCCGCAATGACTTGGAGACTATAGTCAGTTTCAAAGTAGCACCTCAGACTAAGAAGCCCCATTTTGAAATGGGGCTAATAAATACATATGATTACTACTCTGAAACATTTAAATATTCAAACTAAAAGATACAAAGAATCTAGATATATTCAGGTCAATTCAAGTCATATTTTTTCTACCAAACAATTTTATAAAAGTAAGAATTCAGAGCTTTGGTTCTAGCATTTGGGATAAGGGATAATGCACTGTATTTTCTTTGCTCCTGCTTTATTTATCTTTATTCAGTACTAAAGTACTGATACCATGCATCATAAGAAGCAATTATAACATTATAAACTATGGGCTAGTCTGAATCATTTTAACATTCTAGAGCAGTAATCACAAACTTTGACCTAAATCAAAATCACTTGGGGATCTTTTAATATTATACATTTCTTGGGTGTACACCCTGAATTTCCTAGTCAGTAGTTCCCATGAGTGTTTCCAGAATTTGCAGTTCAAACAGATTTTTAAGTGATGATGATGGGTCAGAGGCCACATTTCAATTCATAAACTTTTCTCACAAGCACAAGGAGAGTAAACATAACTTTGATGTGGGCCACAAAGTCCCTGCTACAACTTCTCAGCTCTGCTATTGTAGCTCAGAAGCAGACTGAAAACACACAGAAAATAATCCTGACTGCAGTCCAGTGAAAATCTGCTTACAGTCACAAGCTAGGGATGGATTGTTTCCACAGCCAAAATGTGTCAGCTTCTGCTACAGAACAGTGTTTCTCAGCCTTAGCAATCTTGATAACTTAAGATGCATAAATTTTTATTGTTGGGGAGGGTTATGCCATACAGGGTAGGAAGTTAAATAGTATACTTGGTCTCTACCTAGTAAGTGCCAGCAGCACCTTCCCATTTAGCCAATATCTCTCCATATTTTTGAAATGTTTGCTTAGGAACAAAATTGCCCCAAGTTGAAAATTACTACCAGAGTGGAAGAACCAGGTCTTATAAAAAAATTAGCACATGTGCCAAACACACAGGTGGGCCAAGAAACCAGGAAAAAGAAAGTCTGAGCAAACATTTCTTAGTCTCTTTTTATCTTGACTACATTCTGTTATTTACCTACAGACCATCATCTTGGAGACAGTTTTGCAACCTGTTAGACAGCTGAGGGAAGCTGTCAATATGAGAGTTGCCAAAGACATTTCAGCTGATAAAGTCTGCTGCTTGCTTCCAATTGTAATTTGGCTGCTAAGCAAGTTATTTAGGGTATAAATACCACCAATTACCTATTTGCAATGTTATGTTTACTGATGAATGGATTAATTGATGGCCAGGCTTATTTTTTAAGAACAGTGAATAAAATAGATTCTGGCCAGTGGTAGACAAGGTTCTTAGAAAATCTGATGAATCCCTTTCTTTTCCTTTTTTTTTTCAGCTTTAATTGAGTTTATTGGTACATTTTAGGGATACAGTACAGTTACATTCATTGTTGGGATCTTGTACCTCTACATGACAAGTCTTGATTCTCATTTTTCCCCTTACCCCTGCCCTCCCTTCACCCCCTCCTCCCCTCCCCATCTACAAACACTTTATTTTCATCTTTTCATTCTCTCACATTTTTTTCTTTTCCCTTTTTACTCTTCCCCTACCCATCCCACCTTCCCTACACCTTTAGCTCCTTTCTTCCCATTTCTAAATGTCAGTAATCTTATTAGAATCTTATGCATTGTTGCAGATTATTTGCACTAGGGAAACTATTCGGTATTTACACATGTGTGACTTATTTATTTCACTTAGGAGTATATCTTAAATATGTATCCATTTTCCTATGAATGAATCTATTTTCTTGTTCTTTATGGCTGAGTAATATTCCATTTTATAGAAAAACCACAAGTTCTTTATCCAGTTTCCAACGGATGGGCAAATAGGCTGTTTCCAAGATTTAGCTATTACAAACTGTGGCGCTATAAACATGGGTGTGCGTATATCACTGTGATATGATTCTTTTAGTTCTTTTGGAAAGATACCCAGCAAAGGGATGGCTGGGTCAAATGGAACCTGCAGTCCCAGCTCTTTGAGGTATCTCCATATTGATTTCCACAGTGGTTGCACCAGTCTGCACTCCCACCAACAATGGAGAAGGGCTCCTTTCTCCCCACAACCCCTCCAACATTTGTTATTGGTTGATTTCTTGATAGCAGCCATTCTTTGTGGGGTGAGGTGGAATCTCAGTGTTGTTTTCATCTGCATCTCTCGAATGACCAGTGATGTGGAACATTTTTTCAAATATTTTCTTGCTGCTTTTACTTCTTTGTCTGAGAAATGTCTGTTCATTTCGGATTCCCATTTTTGAATCGGGTCTTTATATTTGGGGGGATGATTGTTTTGAGTTCTTTATATATCCTTGATAATAGTCCTTTGTCTGAGGAACAGCTGGTACAAATTTTTTCCCACATTGTAGATTGTCTCTTAGTTCTGCTGATGGTTTCTTTTGAAGTAAAGAAGCTTTTTAGTAAGACAGCATCAAAAGTGATTTACAGGGCTGGGGATTTAGCTCAGTGGTTCTGCTGCCTTCCTTGCAAACTCAATGGCCTGAGTTTGATCCCTGGAAACAATAAAAAAAAAATTGATTGACAGGGTTTTCATAATGGGACAATTCTTAATGTGTGACTGTTTAGACTAACAACCTCAACAACCCTTGGGAATTTAATAAAAATGCAATGTGATTTATAGGAAAATGAATGCATATTGAGGTCATCCTCTTAAGTGAAATAAATAAGTCAATCATGTCTAAATACCAAAGTTTCTCTGTTGTGAAAAATTAAAACTATAAATAAGATCCAAATGGTATAATTGACAATGTGAAATAGGAAGAAAAGGGCTAAAGGTCTAAGGAAAGTAGAAGGGTAAGGGAAAGGAAATGAGGGAAAAGAAAAAGTATGAGAAAACAAAAAGAAATGGAAACAAAATTTTGTAAATAGGGAAGGGTGGAGGGGCTGTAGGGAGGACAGGGGTATGGGGAAAAAATGAGAACTAAGAACTGTCATGTAAAGGTACAAGATCCCAATGATGAATGTAACTGTACTGTATACCTAAAATGTACCAATAAACTCAAGGAGAAAAAAAAAAGAATGATGTATGCAAATAAGAACTCTTAAAGATTTCAAAAAAATTATGGGAATAAAATATAGAATTTCAAAATATACAAAATTGATACAGAAATTGAACACTAGACTAGCTGTTGTTGAAAGAACACTTGATTCAACAAATAATGTAGTCATGTAAATAGACACTGAATCTCACCAGTATTCACTAATACTATCTGTTATTAGTGGTTGAATAGCTACTTTATATCATTGATCCCTCGTAATCAGTTTGCAACTCCATAACACATATCCAGAAAGTTTATCACTGCTGTATAAACTTTCTAGGAAGGAATTTGCCTGCCTTGTTTTAGTTACTCCAAAAACTTAATTGTGGATATCTGCCATCCAACATTTGAAAATCTACAATGGTTAAAAAATATGATATTTTAAAAAGTTAAACAGAAAATTTCTTTTTAAGATGTTGCAGTTCTAATCAATTGAATATGTAATTTGTTATTTTGGAAAAATAAAAATTGTAAAAAGTAGAATAAAAAATTCTATCAGAAAATATTTTTAAGATCAGATATAAGGATTTAACAGTATTTGGATATGAATTAATGAATTAAAAATTTAATAAATTAAAAAACATACATTGAAAGAAGATAAATGTTAAAGTAAAACAGACAACAAATGTTAGAGTAAAACAATAGTAAAAACTATGGGACTGATTTTTGTATTTAGCACTTCAAAAGTAATTTTTACTGCTTATAGAGAAAAAAAAATCACTTTATTAAGGCTGATTTTATTTCCTTTGCATTACCCTCCCTCTGCCCAGATTGTTTACGTTGAAAATCCAATTTGGACAGAGTTGTCTAAAATTTCCAAACGTAAGGTTTAAATCTATCCCAGACAGTTTACACATATAACTTTAACTTTTGTATAGACAATTTCCTAGGCTATAAATGATGCTGTCTGTAAAGACTGCCTTAGTGAATGAAATTCTTTCTCAGTATGCCAGTCTGAGACAGAACACTGTCATTCTAAAAACATTCTGCTTCAATTGTACATCTGTTATACTATCATTTTTGGTGCAGAGTTTAAGTTCTTATAATGATTTAGTGCCATTTATTCTGGAAAAGTTCAGAAAATCAATTGCAGTATGTTCTAATTTTAGAATTTAAATAATATTTTGTTAATTAGGACATTGTTTTACTTGGGCTCTTGAAGTCTTTTGCAGATTCTTAGAATACACAAAAGGTATATATTTTAGGTTTTTGGATTTATGGGGTGTTTGAAAAGCTTTGGACAACTTAAATGTTAAGCCATGGAGAAATTCTTCAAATAAATTATGGAAATAAATTGTAGATATTAGAGTAAGTATTAATTTATAATAGGCTGGAAAACATGTAATAAATTAAGAAATTTTTTTTCAAGTACTTTCCAAATAACCATAACTTACTATATTGTTATGCTCTACTATAAATCTATGTTGCTTTTGATTGTGAAATTAGAAATAAATACACCCAAATTACTAGTAGAAAATAAAAAAAATCCAAGCATCTATAGGATTTGTTCATTTTGTGAATTCTGTCTCGAATCCCTTTTAAAGACAGCTGAGAAAAAAATTACTATCTAATATCTCACCAGAGTTTGACAGTTGCCAGTATTTAGTAGCACCAAATGTCAAAATTCTATTCACTAAGAAATATTAAATATCTTTGGCTTTCATATAGCTATTAAATGGCAGTCTTGGGAATAGAATATAAATTTTTTTGGCTTGGAAGTCTGGGTTCTTTCTAAAACTTTCTCAAATATTAAAAAGTTCTGTGACCCTTAAGGCTCCACTGAAACCTTTTTAGATGTCTGGTACCAATCAGTACATTGCATATTATCCAAATTTGTACCATGCAATTATGCTATTGCATACATATTTTCTTCTCAGGCTTCTAAGTGTATAACCTAGTGATTGTCTAGAGATTAGCTTTTCTAAAGCAAACTAGGCAACAACTAGTATACACAATGGACCCTAGAGTTACAACTGGCCTGACATGCAAACAACCTGTGCTATGACCCAAATTTTAGTTTTATCTTACAACCAAAGTCTTGAGTTATGATCCAAATGCTAGCCGCTTGTGCTTCTAGGTGGCCTCAGGTACAGATTTAACCTTTAAAGAGTTCCTTAAAGAGTTCAACGTTACAACATCCTTTCCTGCATGGGGTTGAATGAGAAATCCTGGGCCAGTGTCTCTCAAGGACTCTGAGCTCTGCCTGTTTACACGAGAGAGACTTGGAAGGCAGTGTAGAGGACCAGACCCTTCATTGACCAACTTGAGCTGCAACCAGCCCTCAGGAATGAATTGAGTTTGTTAGTCAAGGGACCACTTGTATAATTGAGCTTTTTCTCTAAAGAAGAGTGATGAAGTCATTTTGTTTCTCATGAGTTATGAGAACTGCAGAATTAGTGCTAAAAAGAGAATAGAAAATGGTTTGGGAGTTATTGAGAGAGATTTTCCCTGACCCTGACTCTTTGTCTCCATTAAATAATTATCTTTTCCTAATTGCTAGAAATGTTGAAAACATTGAGTTCAGTTTAGCCCATCCATTGCTATTTTGCATGAGAAATTCTTTAATTTAAAAGCCATGTAAAAGAGAATTATAAAGCTAAATGAAAATACCTATCAAAATATTGAGCACAAATCCCCTTCAAAGATTTATTAGGCAGTTCATGTTTATGTAGGCAAACTATCCAGAGATGGAGATAGATTCTATAAAATGCATCCTTGCTTTCAAGCATCTTTGCTCTGCTTGGAAAACAAACAAACCAACAAACCAAAAAACAACAACAAAAAAACAAAACAAAAAGGAGATCAATACAATTCAGATCTTCAAAAAACAGTGCTATTTCTACACTTAAAAGTCACCACATTTAGTAAGAGAGAAAAAAGACAAAAAGATGTAGAAAAGAATGCAAGCCAGAGAAAATTCCCTTGATCCTCAACTTGGCACAGACAAAGAGCTTTTAATCTTGTTTGAGGATATTCCACCCATTCATTACTGCAAAATAAAATTGGTTCTTTAGGAAAAATGAACTGTGTTCAAAGAATTGACAATCGTATTTAACATAGTGAAAAATGCTTGTTAAACCAGTTGTAGTTCTCTCAAATGAACTGAGATGAATAGGATGATGTTTTAAATATTTCTTTCACATTTTGAAGAAAGAAACAAAAGACACATGTCACAGAAAGAATAGATTTTTTTTTGCATAGCTGTAAATGAACTAAATTATAAATAACAAGTAGTCAAATGTTACACACAAATATATAAGACACATACATGGAAAATGTTATGGGTTAGATATTTAATGGATCCCCAAAGATGCAAGTATCTAAAAGTGGGACTTGTGAAAGGTGATTATAATATGTGGCTCTATACTGATAAGTGAGTTAATCCACTGATGAGTTCAGTCCCTGAGAGCGCTGTTAGGAGACAGAGTCTAAGAATAGGTGGGTCTTATTAGTCACTGACTGGAGAGTATATCTGTCCCCAGACCCCCCTTTTCTCTCTGCTCCCCAATATCCATGACACAAGAGCTTTCTTCTTGGCAGGCCCTTCACAATGCAATTTTGCATTTGAGCCTAGGAACCATGGAGTGGAACTTCTGAAACGGACAACATGAACCTCTCCTCCTTTAATTTGTGGGTGTCCGATACTGTATCTCCGTAACAAGAAAGTCACTAAGATGAAAAGGGATGTACACCTCTACCAAGGGAGAAAGAAGATTTAAATCAATCAAACATGCTGTCCAGTGAAATATTACTTTGATATATTTTACACTCTAAAAGCCAGAATGGCTAGTTCTATGATACAAAATTATTGAGTTAAAATATTAGAAAATTAACATTTAGAGAGCATAAAGTCAAATTTTGCATTTTCTTTAAAGACAACTTGTTTTCATTACATTATACATTTCTGAAAAATAGACTTCAAGTAAGAGGAGAAAAATTAAACTTCTATTTTGTGATTGGGCCATGTGATATGCTCAGGGATAAGAGAACTACCTGTAAGAATTCAGATGGTTTTTTAGTACCTTTGTTTAAATATGCATATGTATACATGCACACAAACATACACAAAGAAACACCTGGCATTCTGGGTTTCTTTTGGATTATATGCCCATGCTTATACTTAGGAGCACTGTGCATTTCACTCCTTTCCACACTTTTTTATTATTCTTAAGTATTTTGGCAATAATCTTTGGAAAAAAATAGATTAAAAATTCAGTCTTTAAGCCCAGAGCTAGAGGATTTATGGGCAAAACTAATTTCTAACTACTATCATTCCAAATTATGTAGAAAGAA
Source organism: Fukomys damarensis (assembly GCF_012274545.1). Lineage (NCBI taxonomy): Eukaryota > Metazoa > Chordata > Mammalia > Rodentia > Bathyergidae > Fukomys > Fukomys damarensis. The sequence continues at coordinate 47,370,690 of NW_022900916.1, read as the reverse complement.
GTTGGCCATTCAAACTATTCAATTGATTTCTTTGAAATCAACTTCCAGTGGCCAGTAGTATTCAAAAATATAGAGAATAAAGCTTGGCCAGCATATTAACTCCTGCTCAAATCTGTCACTTTCTGATCTCTCTATTTGTTTTTTCAGTAGAAAAGTTGAGCTTCAAAAGACTGTTCAGGTCTCCCACAGTCTCTGCTTCTTTCCAATTCTACTATCAAGTTCTGTTTTCTTTTCATTCCTCTAATTGTTTCCAAACAATGTGTATCAGCATTTGAACATACTGTTTATTAATTCTAGACAGGGTTGGAGCAAGTGATACTTAATCTAGCACGGTCTTCCCATACTAGATATGTATAACTTATTGAAACTTTGACTCATTTGAAATGAGAAAAATGATAGAAAATAAACCCTGAAGTTTCTCTGTAAACTTTAGCTTTAATATTTTAAGACACACATCACAAACATGACTGAATAAACATCTTTCTTCTTGTGTGTCTACTTCCCATTACTTTTCCTAATATCATTGTAGCTTTAGGAAATTTATCTATATCCTATTTCCAAAGTTGTAAAACATATACTAATTTTGTGAAAATTGAAAAGGTTGGGAAATAAAGCATTGTAATAGTACCAGAAAAAAAAAATATATATTTAAGAATAGACCTATTGGAATAAAATTACTGACTAAAAAGAAAAAAAAATCCTTAGAGCTACAAGATCCCAACAATGAATGTAACTGTACTGTATCCCTAAAATGTACCAATAAACTCAATTAAAGCTAAAAAAAAAGAAAAAAATCTTGAAATAAAAATGAACATAAAAAAGCAAAATGCTACAGAGGGAAGCTAATTTATATAGAGCTTAAGTAGAGATAAGCCAATAGAAAAGTAAAATGGATTGCAAACATGAAATAGACAGGATATTTAATGACACATTACAGAATATCTCACTAATTATAAGAACTATAAGTAGAGAAAATATGGTGTGTTTTACAAAAAATATAAATGACAAAGTTGAAGTTATTGAAATTCTTTATTTTCTGTTTTTGTTTGAACATTTTGAAGAATATGTTTTTTATTGGTATATTGGCAATACATAATAATTGTCTTATGGAGGAAACATGTATACAATATAGGATATATATTATGTAATATATTTCTCCCCTGTTCCCTTTATTCTCTTGCTGTTCCCAAAAATATATCTTGTTCTTTCCTGCCATCTCTCATTTAATTATATTTTCGATTTCTTGTACAATCGAAACAATGTGATATTTAACCTCCTATGTCTGGCTTACGTCACTTAACATTTTAAAATGGAAGCTCTATTTGCCCTAGCTATATCTTTCCTGAGAATTTTTGTCAAAGTGTTGAAGACATCATGCTAGAGTGATGCTTGCATTTCCATATTTATAGCAGCATCATTCACAATAGATAAAATATGAAAACCTCTTATGTCAACCAACAAATGGATGAAGAAATACGATATCTCTACTTGAGCTCTATATAAATTATCTTCTTTCTCCTGTAGTTTGTTTTTATGTTCATTTTGAATTGAGTATTTTTTTTTCTTTTTAGCCAGTATTTTATTCCAACAGGTCTATTCATATATATGTATATATATCTATATCTAAGATATAGATATAGATATACTATATATACTGATACTATTACTATCCTTTATTTTACAACCTTTTTAATTTTCAAAAAATAAGCATATGTTTTCATATATGGGTGTATATAATAATAATTAGTATGAGTATTATTCATTCATAAAGAAGGATGGATTTCAGTCATATGTAGGAAAATTATAAGTTTTGAGGCCTTAAAGTTAAATGAAATTCAAAGATGTTGAAAAAGACTGATTTTAATCAAACCGACATGAAATATAAACAGGACAATATTAAATATTAGAATGTAATATATTTGTATATACAAATATCTGTTCTAAAATATTATATCTTGTTAAATATTTAAATTAAAATCAAGAATTGAAAGACTCAGAGAACACAAAACCTGTGATCATATTTTAATGCAATGTGTAAAGGAAAAACTATAAATTTCTGCCAATCAGATGTTGAAAAAAAAAAAACAGAAAAGTAGAGGTTTTGGCTTTGTATTTCTCATAAAGTTAAATATATATATATATATATATAATTGATATTTTAATTTTGGAGTACTTTGACATCATTTTGTTAGAATTACTACATATCAGGAAAAAGATTGAGTGCATCTACAATGAAAATGGAAAGATAGATTTAAGACAATATTTCTTATGTCAAATGCAGTGATCAGCTTTCCCAGTTTTGGAATAAAATACCCAATACACATAGTATGAATGAGAGGTTTATTCACTTTGTAATTTCAGATAGTTCAGTCCATAATTAGCTGGCTCCACACCACAGAGCTAGGCTGCCTAGTCCACGGTGGCTCAGAAGCAGAGGATGTGAACCATGCCAGAAAGAAAGGGGGAACATTGGAAATACACCCCAAGATCATGCCTTCATGGTTCACTCACACACACCCACATGTGTGCTTTACTAATGCCCTTGGAAGTTTCTAATGCAATCAATTTGGCAATCTACCTTAACCCTCGCATCTAGTGTTTTAAATATGTCTATATTTTGAGTATGAAAATCACACTGAAAATTCTGTTTTGAACTCAGTTGCTCCAAACTGAAATAATCTTAAGGAACAATTTTTTTTCCAGAATAATCTCTAAAGATAGGTTATTTGAAAGTTTAATATCCACTGAGTAACACTTTAAAACATACCAAGTACTACAACTTTTAATGTACACAGTTAAAAGGTACCATATTCAAAGATTATCTAAGAAATGTGAAATTTATAGAACTTAATATATAAATATGAAATTCAAGTAAAATGTTTGAGGTTTCAATCTGATAAACTTATTTTTATATTATTAGGAAAAATCATAGATTTCACAAGTTCATTCTCAATGTCTAGCATAAAATACTTGTTCAATCAACATTTATTAAATTTTTCTAACTCAGATAATTTCAAAAGCTTTACTTATGTTCACATCAAATATTGTAATTATTTTAGAAATAATTAGGAAGGAATCAAACCTCAAGCTACTGGTTTCATACTTTATTTTTCTGCTGTTAGTTTAATTCTCATTTCTTTATGTCTGAAATATAATTTTTTCTTATTTTAAAGATAATTTTTCTTGAGTTCTTTCAAGATATTTTTGTCTTCACAGTTCTGAAGTATAATTATAGAACATAATCATCATTGAATATAATTTACTTGTTTATCTATCTGTAAATGTTTTTCTAAGGTACATAAAATCATTCCAATCTAGAGTTCTAGAAATGTAATAATCATTAGTAGCTCTATTGTCTTTTTCTTAGTTTCTGTTTAGATGCCTTCACTTTCATTCTACCCTCCATATTTCTTTATATTCTCTTTTATTTATCTTCCTCTTCACCAGTTATTGTTTCTGCTGCAATTAATTTTTGCATTAGCTTTTCTAGTGAGTTTCTGATCCTACGACTGTAGTTTCCATTTAAGAATTGACTCATTTTTCGATCTGCCCATACATTTTGATAGCTTCTTGATATTTTTACTTTAGTGAATGTTTCATTTAAAAATATAAATTTGTAGATACTCCATATTTCTGACCTGACTATTGCAAATTCTACAGTCCCTGGATCTTAATTAATTTCATTTTTACTTTGTTAACTTTCCACATTGTTGTTGGCCTTTTAGTAAATTTGATAATCTATGCTGGTGATCTTATTTCTCAGTCTTATTTTCTGGAAGCCTTGCAAAAATAACTGGGAATCAGGAAATTTGTTTTCTATTCTGTTAGAAGGTTCAGAGTGCATTAAACTAAGCCCACTTGGTATTTTTGAGGGTTTGAGTTTAGGGAAGGAAAATATTTATCCTTTCCAAAATTCTTTTCCTTTCAAGTTTAAAATCCCCAAGATAGATCCAAGTCCAGAGTCAACTCTAAACCTTATGGCAAATTTTCAGCTGCTCTGGTCCCCTGTCTCTGGCTTTATTTCATAGCAGCTCAAGTAGCGATCCACTGGAGCACATTCCCTGGCTTTTTAGGCCCAGCTTTTATTCATTCTAGGCTGTTACTTTGATTTGTTTCATTGTTTGTTCGTTTTAAAAGACATATATGAACAGAAAATGGCAACACCATATATTAACAATAAGACTTTGACCCTTAACTTGTCCAAGAAAAAAATGAATCTTTTATCTACAAACAATAGTCCAGGAAGCTAGCCAACTAAAAGTTAGACTTGCAGGAAGACAGATTGCTGTCTTTAGAGATAATCCAGGAAGCTAAATAATAGCTTTTGTAACAGCTAGCCCTAAATTGCAGGATTTGATTAATAATATAAAGTTTCCTTGATTTATCTGTCCATTTACAACTTAGGACCAATCAGTGAAAGGCAAATAGGCTCTACTAATCAATCATATCAGAAGCCCTGCTTCTAGTTAGCTCTGGTAGAGTTTCTCTATATCAGGGCCTTTAATCAGAGTACATCTTAAGCTTTTATATTTCCCTTTATAAAGCTTTCTTTCTCCTTTGCCTGCCTTTGAATCTAGTGAATAATAAGTGACAGGGTCTAATTCTCTTGCTAAAGTAAGCCTTAAGTAGCCTATTACTTTTATAATTTGGTTGGCCTTCATCTATGTCTACAGTTTGTTATGATTGGAGAATTTGTTGAGTTTTCTCCTTACTTTTTAAAAATAAACAGAACTTCAGAGAGTGTGTTTGACTGAAGAGACAGTTGTTATGTAACAGGAAGATTTCTTAGAATTAATCATCATTTACTACACTGGAATTTGAAATTCTTTGTAGATTCCCTAAACTTTTCCTTTGAAGAAAGAATTCTAAAGTAAAAGATAAAAGTAGAAAAGCATATCTATCTATCTTAAAATTCCTTCAATTTTTCTTTTCTTGTTCTTTTCCAGTGCGATTTTATTTAGATGATGCTTCTAATGCTTCTTTTGAATTTTAATTTTTAAAAATAATTCCACTTTAGCCTGATAGATTTTTGCATAGGAGAATTTGATGGGTAGAACTATTTAACTATTAAGTGACATTTTCCATGATGAATCAACCAAAATGGCTACCAAAATAACCCCTTCTGCTCACAGTTAGTCACAGGGAATTTCCTAATAAATCCATATGGTGGTTGACACAAAACAATTGCAATGTTACTTTTCTAGCTTAGTATTTTAGCTGAGCACTAAAGTACATCCTCTGAAACATATTCTGAGGTAGTTGCATTGAACATCAACTACTAAATCAACCCATTTGGGAAAGAGGCATTTACTTACTGAAGTATTTGTACTGGTTACTTTTATAGGATTATAAATGTTTACAATATCTTCATGGGATAAAATCGGATCATCATTTTAAGCAGCCATGTAGAAAAGTAAATGGATGAAAGGTACTTCATATCATCTCTTGCTAATGATTTTCATCCCTCATGGCACTTTTATTGCATACATTCACCTTCTTCCACTCTCATACTTTATCTGGCCTTCAAACAAAAGTGGACATCATTTTAACCATGATGGTATAATGCCAAAACAATGAAATATTCAGTCCTTAGTGATAATGAGAAAATAAATATTTTTTCCTTATATAACACACTTTTTAAATACATTTGAACTTTGAAAATAAGTAGAGGTCTTTCTATAAATTGGGATATAAGAAAAAATAAATGTGTTTATTTTTATTCATGTTTTTGAAGTCATACATTATCATACAATTGAAACTTTACCAAAGTTTGTTAAATTTATCCATTTAAATTTGGAAAGGTAATTTGAAGTACCAAAAAGTAGATTAATGTTTCTAAAGTGAGCCTAGGAAAAGAAGGAAGTTTTGGGTAAATATTGAAATGATTTCTAATAATAAAAACTATTTCTCCTTAATTTTATTTAATACTTTTAGGGACAATATTTTTAGAGTCTTTTTATTTTTTTTTCCTTAAATTAATAGAGGTCTCCTCTCTCTCTCTCTGTCTCTGTCTCTGTCTCTGTCTCTGTCTCTCTCTCTCTCTCTCTCTCTGTCTCTCTAACTACTGTATGTGTTTATGGAAGAAGGCCCATGTTTATTCAGGAAAAACTCAAATGAAAAAACAAACAAATGTTAAAAGTTAAAATCACTACAAATCTCTGGGCCAGGGATCTAGCTCAGTGGTTCTGGCGCCTGCTTCACAAGTGCCAGGACATGAGTTCAATCCCCAGTATCACTACAAATCTCATCACTCAGGAAGACTTTTTTAACATTTGAATGTCCATACCTATGTAAAAGAATGCCTATGGAATACTGCACATTAAAGTCTATATCTACATAAGTATATATATGCCCACATATCCTAGAGCTATCTGGATTTCCATGGCTATATCTACAACTACCCTATATAGGTCTGTCATCTGTCTCAGTAGCTACATTTATATTCTATATTTAGAGATGCAAGTAACCCACTATTTGATGACTTTTAAGTAGCTAACATGAACATTTTTCCATCTCTTTTTCTTCTACTGTTTGGCTTTCCTAGTCATTATGCAATAATTTGGGGACCAGTTTCTCAAATAAGTAGATCTCTGATTCCCAAAACTATTGCTTAAACAGTTAGTATTTAATTTACCTTAAATATTACTCCTGTAGAACACTTATAGTAGAAAGACACTCAAGGCAAAAACATAATTATAAAAAATTAATGTTTAAATGAACACTAAGATAATATTTAATGATTTTTATAAAGATTTGGGATTGAAATTTATTAAAAGAAGGTCAGCTAAAAGATAATGTACTCTAATCCCTAGAGCCTGTTAGTGTTAATTTAGATGAAAGAGTCTTTACCTATCATATTAAGGTGAGAATATTGAGGTAGGTATTGTTCTAGATTATCTGAGTGAACTTTAGGTGAAAAATTGCGTTCTTGTAAGAGGGAAGCCTCAGGAGATTTTATATACACAAAAGAGGAAAGAGGATGGCAATGTGCAAAGATGGTAGTTATACATCTACTAGAAGCTAGCAGAGGCAGAGCTGAGGAAGGGATCCTCTCTAAAGCCTCCCCAGGGAGGGAATCACTGCCCAGAACTTCTCAGTTCAGTAAATATTTTAAATAGCAGATTCTATGAAGCATGAAGCCCCCCCATTAAAAAAATCATCATTGTACAAAATAAATTTAAATTATACATATTTAATTACTAAAGAAAAATGTAGAAATGGAGTAATTCAAAAGAATGAACGTACTTGTCTTATTTCTGATCTTCCTTGTTAGAAAACTAACTTTTAAGCCTGCTTGCATTGATTTGCTCATTGTTTTCTTGCCTGGGAGATGATGACATAAAATCAATGAAGTGTTTATTTTAGTTGCCAAAAGCCTAATGTGAAGGAATAAAATCTACTTAGCATGAAGTTGGTCCTTTTTACAAGGAATAGCATTTATTTTTAAACCATGTTCTGAGCCTATGAAAGTAAAACACAGTTTATAGAAAAAAAACAATGGAATTTTATTTCTAAGTACTTGTTTATACAAAAATAGTCAATCCAGAGGATAAATAAAATTCTTTATTGTAATAATCATGCAGAAAAAATATTTTGGTAAATTAGTAATCATGAAGATATCCAAACCACTTTATGAGAAAAAGAGCTCTTTGCCATCATTTACTGCTAAAATTAAATAAGCCAAATTGCAGTAATTCAAGCCAAGTCTTTGCTTCTAAATTTATGAAAAAAATACAAAAGGAGACATAAACATTTAGTGTTATTATATTTAATTATACACTGAGACATAATATGTGAAACAATGATATAAACCAATGATAAATATCTATATTTGGAATTGATATAGTAGCATTAGATAGAAATGAAGGTTATATTTTTGATATTTAGGACTGTCTAGCAGGTTTTTAGCATGGAGAGTAGAAGGAAAACAATACCATAATCTGGAAAGCAGAGAAAAGCCTCCAACCCACTTCACTTTTGATACTAATTGCAAGTCGTAGCATCCCTGACACCGCCCTCATGTTTGATCCCTTGCTAGGACTCAGGAACTTACTGAATTCTACCATCCTCATGCTCACAGTTTATTCTAGTGAAAAGATACAAATGTGAGTGCTACATGGAGCAGAGTCCAGGAGGATTCCATAGATAGTGTTCCAGTTTTCCTTTCCTTTGGTGATGGACAGTGCTAATTTCCTGGCAATGACATGTCACAAAACCTATAAAATATTGCCAACCAGAAAAGCACAGTAAAGCCTTGGTGTCTGGAGTTTTATTCTGTCTTTGTTTTCTCTTTCAACTTAACCTTAGTGGGTGACCCACATGGTAGAGTCTCACAGTCCAAGCCACTCTCTAAACCACACTGTTATAATATCTGTTGTGACCCGAGGCTAAAAAAAATTACTCTGAGCCGGCATAACATTGCAAGGGGTTAAAGATGATCTTGAGTTAGTCAACCAAAGGTAGAGACCAGATCTTTTCGGGTAAACTTAATTTTGGCTGCCTCTCTCCTCTTTCCTTCTCTCCTTTCTTTGCTTTCTTGTGTGTGTGGTGCTGGAGATTGAATCCAGGGCTCTGTGTATGGTGGGTGAATACTTTATCACTGCGCTATACCCAAAGCCATACCATACTTCTTCCTATTTTTTCTGAGGCTAAACAGTGTCTATCTTTTGCAAAATAAAGTCAAATTCCCACTTTATTTGTCTGTATCTAAACATATACTCTGCTTTCCTTGGTCTCGATCAGCCCATCTGCTAGCACGATTGAAACTGGATCATCTTGAATTTTAATACAATTTAGGTTGTTAAAAAACTGTCTATTTTTAAGGCATATATGTTCACTGTACTTAATAGGGGCCATACACTGTGCTAGAAGTTCATGCGCATGTAGAGAAGCTGGATTTTACATAATATGTTTAAATGTAGATTTCCTAGTTGGAACCATAATTAATAAAAACACTATTGTTTGTCCCTGTTCATATTTATGTAATAAAATAACATTTCATTTCAAAAGAAGTGTTTTTAAATGTAAAACTAATATTGCCATTGAACCTTTTAAAAATGTAGCTCACCCTAACAGACAAAATTAATCCTAGTTTAATAAAAATATGACAATACCTATCTAATTAATCCAATTTTTATCGGTAAGTGTAGATATATATTTTAAAAGTGAATAAAACAGGAAGATAAACAGTCTAACTATAGGAAAAAGCACAGAGGCAAAGTATAATTGCATCTATTTGTAAAAAAATGTTTCTGAATAGTATAGTTTTAACAGAATAAGTGTATTGAATCTATATGTTTTGTTCAAACTAATTTGTCATACGACCCAAATGATTGAAATAAACCGAGTCAGTGGAAGTTGTTAGATGATTTGTTTTATAATTATATATTCAATTCTAACTTTGAATACTTTAGAATGATTCATGAAATATATTGTTGTTTCAGTAATTAGTATTATATTTGTAAAATAATGACATGTTGAAATTTTTTAACATGTTCAAGTCGTTTTTTCTATCACATTGAATAGTTCTGATTCTTGGGAAAAGATCCCAGTAAAGACTGCTGTGTGTCACATTTTCTTTTGAGTTTGAGGAAAAGCTTAGAAGAATAAGAATCATGTGGCTCTTTAGGATATTAATTTTTTTCAATTTTCTTTCTGAAAATTGAATAGGTTCTTTGATAGTTATGATGTTTTGTATTGAGATAAACTTCTGTTTCTTTATTTCACAACATTTTATATAAAGTAGCTGTTTATATTCCATTTGAATTGTTCAAACTTTTAAACTTTTGTTTCTTTATTTCACAACATTTTATATAAAATAGCTGTTTATATTCCATTTGAATCATTCAAACTTTATCTGAAAATAAGGTAATTTCACTTACTATTCGTATCAGAAATGACTTTGTTTTCTTCTACCACTTTTGAAAGTAAACTTTAGAATTACATTAATTTAAACCATAGTAATATTATTTTTTTCATTTTATTTTTTTAATTAATAATCATCGTACATGTTTATTGGGTACTGTACAATGATTGAAACGTGTATGCAATGTGTAATGATCAAATATAAGTAATTAGCATTTCTACTTCCTTAAAAATAAATTCTTGGAGTTGAGAAGCTTCAAACTCCTCTCTTCTAGTTCTTTATTCATGGTGAACTCTAGCAACTTGTTCTGTAGAACATTGGAACTTCTTCCTCTTTTGTAATTATATTTTAATACCAATAATCTATCTCCCTTAAGGTCTATTTCCCTTAGTGAAAACTATTTTATCCTCCACTTCTAGGAGACTGTCTTTTAACCTTCCACGTTAGTGAAAATATGTATTTCTCTTTCCATGCTTGTGCTACTTCATTTAACATAATGTATTCAAAAGAAAAATCATTCAAAAAGAAAAACAAATCAATTTTTCCCTGTTACAGATGTCATGAGTGTAGTTAAGAAAATCTTTGACTCTTGTCAAAAAATTGTTACAGCTAGTTAATAAATTCTACAATGTTGCAAGACTCAAAACAAACATACAAAAATTACTATTATTTTTCTACCCAATAACAAACTTATTGAATTAGAAACCCAAAAGCAATCTCAATAATAGCTACAACAATGTAATATAGAATATCTAAGAATAAGTTAATCAAAAGAAATTAATTATGTCTAAAACAAACATTAGAAAATACCAGTGAAAGACATTCTAACACACACACACAAATATGGACATCCTTTGTTCATGGTCTGGAAGAATAAAGTGCCTATACTAACTGGATCTAACATGATCTACAGATTCAATAGATTCAGTATAATCCCCATCTAAATACCAATGACATTATTCAGAGAAATTTTTTTTAAAAATCCTGCATTTCAAAAGAAGCACATAAGATAGTTATTTTGCAAAACACAGTTGGGGAAAAAAAAAACCTGAATGCATCACAATACCTACATTTGAATGATATAGTACAAAGATATAGTAAACAAAATAGCAATATTATGACATAAAAACTGACCACAGAACAAACAACCCCAAAGTAAATCCAGACATCTTCAACAAAGTTGCCCAAAATACATCGGAGCAAGCACATTTTATTCAATAAACAGTGCTGGGAAAAATTAAAATATGTTTTCAGAAAAATAAAGCTAGAATACTATATTCCATCATATATAAAAGTCTCTCAAAATGGAACAAAGATTTAAGTAAAAGACCTGAGATTATGAAACCACAAGAATAAATATAAGGAGAACACTTACAGACATTGATATAGAGAATGATTTATTGGAGCAAGATCCCTAAAACACAAGAAATATGATCAATAGAGGACAAATATGATTTTATCAGACTAAGAACTTCTGCACAGCAAAGGATATAATCCACAGAATGAAGAGACACCCTGCAGAATGGAAGAAAGTATTTCCTTACTATTGTCTGACAAGGACCTAATATCCAGAATGTGTAAAATCGAACATCTCAAATCATCAGAAAAGAAAATAAAAGAAAAAGAAAAGGTAAAAATTCAATGAAGGAACTGGGTGAATTACCGAAATAGACATTTCTCAATGAAGCTACATGGATAGCCAACAAATAAATAAAAAACAGCTTAAAACTAATAATCAGAATAATCTCATGCAGTGTTGGTGAAATATAAATTAGTACAGCCATTATTGAGAACAGTATAGAGCTTCTTCAAAAGATTAAATATGAATCTACTTTGAGTCAAGTACACGACTGTTGGGTACATATTCAACAGAAATAAAATCAGCACATCAAAGGGATACCTGCATGTCTATGTTTATTGCAGCAATATTCACAATAGCTTAGATATGAAATAAACTTAGATACCTATTAGCACAATTGAATCAACAGATGAATGGGTAAAGAAAATGTGTTATATATAAAAAAATGATATACACAGAAGAATATAATTCACTCATGAAGAAGAATGATAATTTGATTACATAGATGGAATTTGCTATTATCACAGTAACATTATTGAGCATGTGGTACAGGCCAAGCTCTGTTCTAAGAATATTACATATATTACCTCTTTTAAAAGTCTCATAAAAATTATACAGCAAATACCATTTTGCAGGTAATGAAATTGAAAAACTGAAGGGTTTAAATAAAATTACCCATAATATTGTGCTGGCAAATGGTAGATTCAGGCTCTAAATCCAGAAGTGTGAATTCAGAGTCTTATACTACACTACAATACCTCAATATTAATTATGAACCACCCTTTTATTTGTCCTACTCTTTATTTTACAAAAGAAGAACGTTTAAAAATCTCTAACTTCTATCTACTGTGAAAAGCAGATTGAAAATGTGATTAAGGAATAATAGCTCAGATTTAAATATATTGGCTAGAAGTGTACATTTCCTGTCACTCAACATCAAGTGTGGTTAGATTTGGATTTGTTTAAAGACAAGATTTAAAAATCATCATCAGGTAACAATCAGTGAAGACATTGTAAAGAAATTGGTTTCTATAAAGCATATTACTGGTACTGTTCATTTCTGGCGAAAATTTACATGTGATTGCCCTTATGTATAATTGAGTAAATCATGATTTAGGAAGTAGAAGGGGCAGTATTTTATGATCTTGATTTCAGTCGACCAAACAAAGTTTTGAAATAAAACATTTTCAAGTTCTTTCTACTTCAAAACATACTACGATGATGTGCAAATTTTACACTGTCCTTTTTACTTCTTAAAATCATGTTGTCTAATAAATTTAACTGCGTGCGTGTTAACTTTCTTCAGATCTCCACATTCCTCCTAATGTTCAACTTGCACTTTAGGTGCTTGATATAAATTTAATCGCTAGGAGCTGTAGGTAGTATATATATTTCACAAGCCCTCCAAATCTGAGCATTGGATTTCTAGGAATGTCACCAAAGGGTAGCAGAAAGATTCCAAACTACCAACCTTTATTTTATTCACGGCATCTCTGCTATATCTCATATATCTGGTAAGATTTATCTATATGGCTTAATTATGTAAAAGGGGACAGTTAAACACTTAAAAGAAGTTTGAAAAGCATTGACTTAAATGCTCTGAATTGTCTTGAGTAGGCTTCTAAAATGTGTTACTTAGGCTGAAAGTATGAAAACAAAATGTAGGTGGTACTGCATTTTAAATAAAGTTACATGAAAAAGACTATATGCAGGTACATTTCAAGAGACTGATATCTTTTTTTTTAAAAAATTTTTATTAATTTCATTAGTACATTTAATGTATAAAATATAATGACATTGATTATTGGAAAGTTTTACCTTTACATACTCAATCTTGGTTCTTATATTTCCCCATTTCCCTGCCCTCCCTTAAACCCCTCCCACCCTCCCAATCTATATGAATTTTTTCCATTATTTCTCATTTTCTCATATTGATTCTATTTCCTTCTTTCTTTTCCACTAACTCTCCAATTTCCACTTCCTCTTTGTCCCTTTTCATCCTATTTCACAGTATCTGTTATACCTATTAGTCCTTATTTACACTTTCAGTTTCTCACCCTAGAGAAAATATTCAGTATTTACACATGTGTGTCCTATTTATATCACTTAAGAGTGTAGCTTTAATATGCTTCCATTTAGCTATAAATGTCTCTAATTTATCATTTTTATGGCTGGGTAGTATTACATTTTATTTTAAAAGTCAGGTTGTTTTTTTGTTTTGTTTTGTTTTTGGGTTTTGTTTTTGTTTTTGTTTTTGATACCAGGGTTTGAACTTGGGCCCTGGCACTTGAGAGGTAGGTGGCAAAACCACTTAGCTAAATTCCCAGCAAAACCACATTTTCTTTATCCAGGCTTCAGCTGATGGGCAACTGGGCTGCTTCCAAGTTTTAGCTTTTACAAATTGTGCTGCTATGAATATGGGTGCATATATATCACTATAGTATGATTCTTTTAATTCTTTGTGGAAGATATCCAGCAGGGGAATAGCTGGATCAAATGTGACTACCAATCCTAGTTCTTTGAGGTATCCCCATACTGCTTTCTACAGTGGTTGCACCAGTCTACACTCCCAGCAGCAGTAGAGCAGTGTTTCTATTTCCCCACAGCCCCATCAGCATTTGGTATTGGTTGATTTCTTGATAGCAGCCATTCTTTCTGGGCTGAGGTGAAATCTCAGTGTTGTTTTCATTTGCATCTCTCCAATGAACAGTGATGAACATTTTTTCTTATGTTTATTTGCTATTTCTACTTCTTTGCCTGAGAAGTGTCTGTACAATTCAGATGCCCAGTTTTGGATTGGGGCTTTAAATTTGGAAAGTCTCATTTTAAAAAGTTATTGATATATTCTAGATAGTAGATTTTTGTCAGAAGAACAGCTGGGAAAAATTTTCCCACATTGTGGATTGTCTTTTCACACTGATGGTCCTTTCTTTTTATGTGCAGAAGCTTTTTACTAAGAAAAGATCCCACTTGGAGATTCTTTGTGCTAGCTCATGGGCAAATGAGGTTCATGAAATCTTTTTCTACACCAATGTCTTCAAGAGTTCTACCTAACCTCTCTTCTAGCTGATTTAGATTTTCTGTATTAACATTTAGATATTTAATCCATTATGATTCTAGTTGACTGCATGGTGAGAGATATAGATCTAGTTTTGATCTCTGGCAAGTTGAAACTCAGTTTTTCCAGCACCATGTATTAAAGAGGCTATCTTTCCACCAGTGAAGGTGTTTGGCTCCTTTGTTGAAGATGAGGTGGCTGAGTGTGTCCAGAGTTGTTTCTGCATCTTCTAATCTGCTCCACTGGTCCTCAGGTCTGTTTCTTTGCCAGTAGCATACTGTATCACAATAGCTTTGTAGTATAGTTTTAAATTGAGGATTGTGATACCCCCTAAATTCTCTTTATTGCCTAGAATTGCTTTTGCTACTCTAGATCTCTTTTTTTTTTCCAAGTGGATTTTTGTATTATTTTCTCAAGGTCTGTGAAGTATGCTGCTGGGATTTCAATTGAGATTGCATTGAATCTAGAGAGCAGTTTTGGAAGTATAGCCATTTTCACTATGTCGAATCTTCCTACCCAGAAGCAAGCGATGTCTTTCCATTTTCTGATATCCTCTTCAATCTCTTTTCAGAGTGCTACAATTTTCAGAGCAGAGGTCTTTCATTTCTTTCATTAGCTTGATTCGTAGATATTTCAAATTTTTAATCGTGGCTAGTTGGGGTTCTATATGCCTCACTTATCTGTATGTCTAATTCTTCCCTTCTGTTTGGGAAGTTTTCTGTCATTAATTCTGTGAAGAGCTTTTTTATATCATTTGTGTTTTCTCCTGTTTTTTCATGAATTCCTATCAGTCTTATGTTATTTTTCTTTGTATCGTCTAGGAGTTGTTGGATTGATTTCTCATGATCCCTTACTGTTTTTAATAGACCTCTTTTTTCACGGTCACTGACTGCTATCCTATCTTCTATATCTGAAATTCTATCTTCGCAATCTTTTATT
>NW_022900916.1:47330383-47353441 GCF_012274545.1 Fukomys damarensis | reverse complement strand
CTTCCTGGGTCTGTTGTCGCGCAGGCCGGGAGCTCCCGCGCAGGCCGGGAGCTCGCGCGCACGCCACCGGGTGATCGCAGACCGATATTTCAAATTTTTAGATGCTAATGTGAAAGGAATTGATAGCCCCGTTTCTCTCTCACTGTGAATGTTTTCTGTGTACAGAAAAACTATTGATTTTTGTGTGTTATACCCAGATATTTTACTGCATTTTGTTATTAAGTTTAGAAGACTTTTGGTGGAGTTCTTGGGGTCTTCTATTTAGAGTATCATGCCATCTGCAAATAATAACAATTTCACTTCTTTATTTCCTATCTTTATTCCTTTTATTTCTTTCTCTTGTCTAATTGCTGTGGCTAATGTGTCCAAAACTATATTGAATATGAGTGGTGATAGTGAACATCTTTGTCTTCTTCCTGATTTTAGTGTGAAGGATTTCAGTTTTTCAACCATTTAGTATGATATTGGTTGCTGGCTTTTCGTAGATGCCTTATCAGATTGAGGTAGAGATCATCTATTTCAATATTCTGTAGGATTTTATCATGAATGCATGTTGAATTTTGCTCAGTGCTTTTCTGCATCTATTGAGATGATCATATGATATTTGTCCTTGGCTCTATTAATATAGTGTATCACATGTATTGATTTGTGTATGTTGAACCATCTCTGAATCCCTGGGATGAATCCCACTTGGGCAGGGTGTATGATCTTCTTGATGATCTTCTACATTCTATTTGCTAGTGCCTTATTGAGGATTTTTGCATCTATGTTCATTAGTGAGATTAGCCTATAGTTGTCTTTTTTGGGGGGTCTTTTTCTGCTTTGGGGATCAAAGTGATGCTGGCTTCCAGGAATTAATTCGCTTCCTTTCAATTTCATTGAAGAGTTTAAACAATACTGGCAATAGTTCCTCTCTAAATGTTTTGTAGAATTCAGCAGTGAAGCCATCACAGTTGGGACTTTTCTTAGTTGGTAAATTTTTAGTTTCATTTTCAATTTCATTGATTGATATTGTATCATTAGGAACAAGGGGAAAAAATGAGAACCAAGAACTGACTTGTGAAGGTGCAGGATCCCAGTAATGAATGTAACTGTATTGTAAACCTAGATTATACCAATAAATTCAATTAAAAAAAAAGAATTTTTAGGTCATCTGTGTTCAACTTTCATAATTCATATGAATCTAGGAATTTGTCCATTTCATCTGTATTTTCCATCTTATTGGTGCATAGGTTCTCAAAGTAATTGATGATCCTTTGGATTTCTGCTCTGTCTATTGTAATTTCACCCTTTTCATTCCTAATTGGGCCTTTTCTCCCCGCCCTTTCTTTTTTCAATAAGGTTAGCTAAAGGTTTGCCAATTTTGTTTATTCTTTTGTAGAACCAACTCTTGGCTTCATTGATTTTTTTGTGTCATTCTTTTTGTCTCCATTGCATTAATTTCTGCCCTAATCTTTATAATTTGCTCCTTTGCATGAGCTTTGAGTTTTACTGGCTCTTCTTTTTCCTGAAGCTTGAGGTTCAGCATCAGCTTGTTTAATTGTGCTCACTCTGTTTTCCTAATAGGCATATTCAGTGCTATGAATTTTCCTCATAAGACTGCTTTCATTGTGTCCCATAGATTCCAATATGTTGTATCATCATTATCATTTAATTGTAGGAACTGTCTGATTTCTTCTTTAATATCCTCTGTAAACCTTTTGTTATTCAGGAGTGTGTTGTTTAATTTCCATGTGTTTGTGAAATTCTTGTGGTTTCTTTTACTATTGAGCTCCAATTTCATCACACTATTGTCTGATAATATACAGGGGATAACTTCATTTCCTTTGCACTTACTTAGACATGTTCTATAAGTGAGTATGTCATCCATTTTGGAGAACAACATATGTGCAGCTGAGAAGAATATGTGTTCTGATCTTGTGGGGTTGCACACTTTGTAAACATCCGTTAAGTCTTTTTATTCAAGAGTTTGATTGAGTTCTAGTATTTCATTGTTTATTTTTTGTCTAGTCGATCTATCTATTTGCTACAGTGGGGTATTGAGGTCCCCCATTAATGTGTTAGTGTTTATTTGATATTTCATGTTCATTAGTGTTTGTTTTATACAGTTGGGGGCACTTGTGTTTGTTGCATTTATATTTATGGTTGTCATCTTCCTCTTAGATTGTTTCCTTTATAAGTATGCCCTTTTTTTTATCTTTGATCAGTATTAGTTTGAAATTTACATGATCTGAAAAGAGGATAGTTACTCCTACTCTTTTGGGGGGTTCCTGTCACATGGAGTATTTTATTCTACCCTTTAAATTTCAGTCTATGAGTTTCTTTTTGAATTAAATGTGCTTCTTGTATGTAGCATATTGTTGGATCTTCTTGATTCATTCTGCCAATGTATTTTCTTTGACTGGTGAATTGAGACCATTAATATTGATGATTAAAACTTATATGTATTGACTTATACTTGTCATGACATTTCTTTCTGTTGGATTCTCTCCCTCTGCATTTAATTTCTTGTCACGACCCATGGATTCCTTCTTCTGGGCTTCCTGGGGTTGTTATCCTCATTGTTATTTTGTTCTTCTGTTGGTTTCTCTTAACTACTATATGCCTATGTGTAGATTTTTTATTTTATTTTGTTATCATGACTAGTTGGAGCCTATATGCCTCACTTATCTGTATGTCAAATTGTTTTCCCCCACTTGGGAAGTTTTCTGCCATTACTTTAGTGAACAGTTTATTTATGTTGTTTGCACTCTCTCCCATTTCTTCATTGACTCTGATCAGTCTTATATTATTCTTTTTTGTGTCATCTAGTAGGTATTGAATTGACTTCTTATGGTCCCTTACTATTTGAAGAATTCTTTCTTTTCCTAGTCACTAATTGCAATCCTATTTTCTATATCTGAAATTCTATCATCGCATTATCTCATTCTGCTGCATAAACTTTCAATGGAGTTTTTAATCTCCTGTAAATCTTATTTGCATCTGTTTTATGGATTCAATTCGTTTCCTATGTTGGGATTCTATTATGTTCCTCAGCACCTCTTTTTTTTTTAACCTGTGTCCACACTAGATTTATTATTCATGTCTTGCACTATGGGCACAATGTCTGCTGTTATCTGAGAAATTATTTTTGGTTACATTTTTTTCAGGTCCTCTTTTGTTGCCAGTTCAGGGAGTCCAGGTGGTGGAGTATTAGATTGCTCCATCTCATTTCCCTCTGGGGTTACCTTAGGTGATCTGGAAGTCTGGTTTTGGGACTTGTTTCTATGTCTTCTCATTTCAACAGATGCAGCCTGCTGTGCCCTTACTGAGAACTTTCTGTTCACCCAGTGGTCTTCAATTCTCCCGTAGCTACCCAGATGGCTTATCTCTGCTGCTCACTAGAACACCAATTCCCGAGTTCAGACCACAGATGCTATGGAGTGGGTCTATGAAGCTTATCAGCCCATGCAGCTTTTTCCTGGGCTAGGTTTTCCCCAGCTTCTGGGGTCACAGAAGATTCCTGTCTGGGATCTGCCTTCAGCTGCACTGGTCTGGACCACGCTACTGCTCCCTGGGACCTGTGCACACTCACAGATGCTATGGGGCAGGCCTCTCCAGCTCTTTCCTGGGCAGGCCTAGGCTCAGACTCTGGGGATGGGGTTTATCCCTGGTTAGGATCTACCTATAGCCACACTGGTCTGGACCACACTGTGACTGCCTCGGATCTCCAAGGACTGATAACTGCCATAAACACTGATACATATACGTTCAGAGATAATAAGTGGATCCATTGCTGCATCATTCACAGGCCACACAATCACTGTCACAACTAATCACCTCTGCCATTATAACATGAAAGGTGTCACAGACAATGTGCAATGATTAGGAATGGCATGTTACAATCAATACAATTTAATTAAAATAGAGAGGTCACGGCAGGGTGTGGTGGCACATGCCTGTAATCCCAGCACTTGGGAGGCTGATACAGGAGGAACTCTGTGAGTTTGTGACCAGCCTGGGCTACACAGTGAGACCCTGTCTCAAAAAACAAACAAACAAACAAAAAAAAAAGTCTCACACTGAATTGGGTGGGTAAACATATTTAGAATGCTGCTTTAGCATGTTGTTTTATGTGCTGCTTTCTTAAAAATCTTAGATTGCTATAAATTTTTATTTCTCTTTATTTCTTTGTTTTCTCAGCAACAATCCTGTTTTAATATACTAGCTTATTTATCTGTTGCTATCACAATGAGAATTTTGAGTGTTTTTGTTTTTATTTGTACAGAGGTTTTCATTATTAAAATTTTAGTTTTTACTTAAATGTAACTAATTTGTGTATATATTTTGCATTGCTTATTCATACTAAAATATGAACCTTAATGAAATTTTTAAGAAAGAAGATAAAAAAGCACTTTATCTATTATGTATTTTGGAAGGAATTGCATCTTATTTTCTCAAGGACAATACTTTGTTTGATATCTGATCAAGACAGACAGTGATATAGACAAAGACAGAGACAGAGATAGAGATAGGTAGAGATAGAGACTAAGTCTAAACTGGAAAGGCAGACCAACAATCTAGACTCAGGAAAGATTTAATGCTTCACTCTGAAGAAAGTCAGTCTGCAAATTATATATATATATATATATATATATATATTCATGAGCTGATATTAAACAAAATATTAAGGTACCACTATGGTGAAACTTAATCTTTCAGAGAAATGTGGTAACCTAAGAAAGAGGGAAGTTCTTTTTATCCCAATGACATATGTTGTGGCATTAGCAACAAAATGCAATGATAATGCCATACAGCATATTTGCAGAAATTGTATTTTGCTAGAGAAATATTATTGCTTACATTCAAAATAAACTTCTCTATTTATATTTGATATAATAAAAATATCAGCAAATATATCTGTGCAATTTGTTAGTTTTTAGGGATAATTAATATGTACTCTTAACCAGAATTTTTGCTGAAAGTTTTTGAGTGGAAGAGCCTATTTATCCTCTTAACTCTATTAAATCAGTGCAACACAATTGCCCTGTGATGAGGAGGTACATACAAACACTAACTCCATTTACATGTGAAAAAATGGTTTAGTATATGAGTGAGTTCACTTAGCAATTAAGTTGCTGGCTAGAATTAAAGCATAAATGTCTAATCCCAGAGTTCTGCTTTTAACTACCATTCCACTAGGCATTTCCCAACTTTTAGAAAATATGCCTATTATGCCCAAAACATTTTTCCCTTTGAATTCTCCTACTTTTAACTTTGGTTTTGTAAGCCTTGAATAAGTCCCTTGATTCACCAATAATTTTTTTTTTTTTACTTTACCCTCCCCTCCCTCAAAAGCATAGTTATAAACAAGCAAGTGCTACAGACAAAAACTATTATTTATGGAAAACTAATAAAACAGGAAGCATCTTACAAGCCATCAAAGTTTTAACTACTCAGGTGCATAGACTCACTTTATTACCTGGCCAGCTTTTCTCAGTACTTTTACGTGGTGCCAAAGGAACTGTTAGCTTTGCCTAAACATGCCCATTTATGATGACAATTACCTGTCTCCTCCTCTTTCATAGACTCTTAATCTGTAAGCTGGAAATGCTGTCTGCCAAATTTACAAATATCCTCATTTCAGGCAGGAGCCTTAAATCCAGGGATTATTTCGAGCCTTGAATATGCCAGCAAACCCAAACCATGACATAAAAAGTAAATAACACAGGAAGGCGCCCAACAGGCGACAAGTCAGGTGGTGGCTGCCAAGTGATGGCTGCTTGATCAAAGGCAGTGGGCCAGGCTCTTAGGACTGGGTTTGGATCAAATGATTAAACTGCTAGGTTGGAAGTGCTCCCTGGGATTTCAGCTAAACTCAGTGCCCACGAGGGTTCCCCACAGACTGGAGCAGCTGGTACTTTTGCTACAACCTTGTTGTCAACAATACATTGGCTGAATTCACTTCAATTTTCCCACTTCCTAAGTAACACTACAAAAAACAACATTTTTTAACCCCAGTTTCCATCAAAACATTGTGGAACTGCATTGCTTCTTTCTTGTTTGTGTCATTTTATGTATTCCTAGTAAGGTCGCAATATGATCCTCTAACTAGCTTCCAACCCGCTACTTTGGAACAGAGGTGAATCCATTCCCTTCAGGCTGTTTGTGCTGCAGGCTCTCTTTCAGATCAGTGCCCACCCACTGCCCCAGCCTGCGTGGTGGCACAGGGAGGAGCACTTTCCTTCCCAACTCTCCCACTCAGTGACCTGGAAGGGCAGGGGCATCACAGCCTTTGACCTGCTCTCCTAAGTTCCACTGCTCTGACTCTTCCCTCTCCCTCCACCATTCCTTTTCTCTAAAAAGTTGCTACATATATTGTAAGCTACGTGATGCTTGGCATTTCCAAATTGATATTATCCGAATTGTCTCATTTGTGCTTCAAATTTAAATCTACTGAAAATGTGTTACTCTTTTCACTATAGAGATGAGAAAAGATGGCTCCAAATGTTACCAGACTTGTTCCAATGCACAGGATTAATAATGGAGGTGTCACCCTGTGAGTGCTATGGCTGATGTTTGCATCTCTATTCCAATCTCACTTTTGCTTACACCTAGTTGCTTTATGTAGACTCCCTCTCTGGAGTATAAGAAACAAGTTGTGCACCTCCTTCTGATGCTTAATCAGCAGGCTACACATGATCAAAAATAATCTGTAAATTCTACCCTGCAAACACTATTATACAGATAAAGAACTAATCCCTAGAAGTTAATGACCATAAATTTTAGTTGCAAATGACTCACATGACTTACTAAGGAGTGATTGCCTCAAAGGGATTATCTTAGTTACTTTTTCATCACTGGGACATAATACCTGGCAATCACAACATGTGGAGGAAAGATTTATTTTAGTTCAGTTTGTAGAGGTTTCAGTCCACAGTCAGGTGTCTCCATGGCAAGGCAGCATGGCAGTGGAAAAGCAGCTCTTGGCATAGCAGAGGGAATGAAGGGAGAACTAAATTTTTCCAGGTCATTCCCCAGTGATCTACCTCTTCCTCTCAGACCTCACCTCCTCATAACAAGTCAGCTATGATCTCATCACTTGACTGAACCACTGGTCCGATCTGGTCCAATTTGGTTTATAACAGGGCCAAAGTTATTCTCTTGGAAAATGGCAAAAACTTCTCACATATTTCAATCATTTTTGACTTAATACTATTAGGAAAAATCTTACGACTCAGCATTTAATTTTTCTCTTTAAGTGGTGAGAATGAAAAATATTAAAGATCATTGACTTAGAGGAAGCTGACATATTGGTTAGAAAATTGAGGTGAATTTTTAGAATTCTTTTTTTTTTCTAATAATGATATGATAAGCCCCCTATTGTTAGATATATTAAAATCAATATCAGGATTTGACTCATTCTATAGGTGTTTATAAATTACTGGAGAGGTATTATGGTGCCTATTATTCTAGCCAGTATATCAGTACACTTTAAAATATTAAATAATTCCAAAGGAAAAAGGTAATTCTTTTCCTCCGTTGAGTGGTAAAGGAAGTTTGGAATTGGGGAAAGAATAGAAAAGGAGCTATTATCTATGCATGTTTTCTTTGGTAGCTGTTATAATGAGCACTTTTCTGACTTTATTTCAGTTTGCGGACATTTATGAATCAAATAATTAACTAATCAGGACAATTCACCCAAGTATAGGATGACCAGCTTGTCCTATTTTACCCTGGATGGCCTAATTTAAATATGAAATTATTTTGTCTCGGGGAAATTAAGGGAGCTGGTCATTCTGTGACTGATAAACATCAGAGTTGCACTCCTTTCTCACATTCATGGCTGAATTTTGAGGTGTTGTTGTCCACTGTTTGGTCTGTAGAGTTTGTTTAGGGAGCTCAGACTGGGAGGGTAAGGTGTGGAATCACCAGGCAGACTCCTGGGAGGTTTCTGGAATGCTTCTGCTTTATTTAGGAAATGCACAGACTTATATAGCTTACATGTGGACACCCATGAGGGAGGAGCATGGGAGAAGCATTTAATTACATGGCACTTTCTTATAGGTTATGCAATAGTGGAGAACATTGGGTGATATCTTATTGGCTAGACATATGGTGGGGTGATTTTTGTTGGGCGAGGCAAGGGAGTCACAGACTAGGGGCTGAGGCACAGCCTGTTAGACCCAGCCTCTACGTACTTAGGCAAGTTAGCTCAGCCTCAGAGAGGTCTTTGGGTTTGCTCAGGAGACAGGAGTGTGGTACACCTGAACCAGCCGGACTTAAACTCCCACACTGAGGAACTTAGGAAGACAGAGTGACCAGTTTTCTTTAAAAAATAATTTTCTTTAAACTCTGCATGCTAACTGGTTTAGGGTCCTTGTGTTCCAACTGGTTATTTTAAACAATGGAACCCTCTGTGATTAAGGGCCACACAAGTGAACAAATTCCCATGTTTTAATAATTCGTTATATTTCTTGAACAAATGGCCACATCCTAAACCCTTCAGGACCTCTCTTAACTGGGAGCTTTATATTTTCCTCACATCTAAGAAACACCCTCTGAATTTCAAGTAAATAAATAAATAAGCTAACTAACAAGACACGCAAAAGATGCTCTGTTGATCTTTTTTTATTCTGCTTCTACGGCCCAGTTAATTTATATCATTGATGTTTTTTAAAGGCTTTTCCTAGTCTTCTAAATAAAAAAAAAACTTCAAAACATAAAATAGTCACAAATAGTAAGATAAAGAAAGAGACCTTGAAAGAATCATTGATTGGTAATCCTTTAGTTAGTGCCTTTTTTGTATTTAAAATTAAGGAGAAAAACATATATGCTTAAAGGTAATGTGACAATATTCCTCCTATAAGATGTCTCTTGTGTGTGTAGTGGGAGTGCTATCATTTCAGGGCTCAAGAAAGACCAAACTGGAAAGGAATCAACCCTTCAGATCTAAAGTAGCAAATGATGTCAGTAACCAGGAGCCCTCCTGCTCAGCATCACCACACAGTGTGCTTTGTCCTACGCAACTGTGTAGCTGCCATGCTGAAACCACCATAAATATAGCTGTTCTTCATCAATCAGTAGGAACATCTGCAACAATTACTCTAGCAGAGGATAATGATTTAGCAGCTGTGCATGCTAGAACGAGGCTTGTATAAGATTTAAGAAGATAGGGATAACACACATCATTCTGCTGCAGCATATATAATTTATGGCTTTTTTCCATTTATGAATAAATATAAACCATTGCCAGTGGCGACCTAAAACAAAGTGTATTGCACTGAGCAATGTTCATGTCTGTTAATATTTGTGTGCATTTGGTTAATCAATATAACAACCACACCTACAAAAACATTTTTTTGTAGATTCTCTGGAAGTTTCTCATTTGTCTATATATTCACGTCTACCCAAGGGATATTTATTAAATAATGTGACTTCCCTGAATTTATATGTTTTAAAGGTCTCTGCTTCTCATTTAGTTTTTATGACATTGTGGTTGAGAATGAAGATTGAGGAGCCAGATTAGAATACAATACTCAGACTTAGCCACTGTGACAACTATGTGACTTTCCCTTTTGACTTTCTCGCTTCTATCAAGCCCCTAATTTTTCTGATCTTTCCTTACTAATAAAATTACTGAAATGTTTTAGCTGTCTACTCTTTTCATCTGTAAAGCAATACCCCTCGCAAACCCTATGATTACTCCTCCATCAGACTCTAACCCTTCAGAGGTAAATAGCTTGAACTGGCATTCATCACCTCTTCTTTCTTTCTTTCCATCTAGTCCCCAAATTATTCCAAACTAATTCTTGCCCCAACTACATGAATGTGGTTTTGAGCTTTCTATAGTAAGTTTTAATGTAGCAGCATTTGGCAAATTTTGACTTGCACAAATCTGTCAGAATTTCTCCATAAACCCCACACATACTCTTCAGGTCCAGTTAGTGCTTTCCCCTCCCGAAGGTAATCTCAAGACAAGGGTTTTCTCCCTGATGTGTCTTGGTCTCCTGCACTCCCATTGCTCTATCTCCTGTCTCTATCTCTCCTGCTATCCACATTATATCCAAAATTTATTCAACAATGGCTTCAATTTAGTGATCTCACCATGTAAACTACTAAGATCAGTATCACCGAGTTAATCTCATTTGCCCCATCCACGTCTCTGTACACTGATCTAAATTGCAAGTGTTACTAGTCCTGTACTTTAACTTCAGAAGGTGTTCAATATAGAGAGGTTCAGTTCAGTCTCTTTTTTTTTATTTCTTGCTTCAGTCTTTTTCTTGTCCCTCCTCCAGTGCATGTTCATTTTCCCTCTGCACAGCTGCTTAGATTATTGTACTTACTCCATTACATAAATCCTTGATTATATTTGCCTGGCTAAATCTTGATCCACCTACTCTGTGTCTGAGTCAAGGCAGATGAATATGCCTTTGGAGAACTAGGCCATGAATAGGGGTATAATTTTACATTTACAGAAAGTAACTTTTTGTAGGCCTATAAATATACCTATTGCATTCACTTTCCACTTTCCTTGGAAAATATTTTTATATTTCCTCTCTAATAAAACCTCCATAAACTCCTAACTCCTTCACATTCATGACTTGTCTTTAGTCTGCTGAGAAAATAGTCAAAAGATAATTTCTATTGGTCCCCTAAATCATTCTCTTTCCAACTGCAGTCATAAATCAAATATTCCTTTTATCCATGTTTACATGTCTATCTTTGTTTCTGAAGTCAGTTGATCAATCTTATATAGGACCATCCTATCTTAAGTGCTCAAGGATAGTAATTGTTCTTCCACTTTTCTACTTTATATATTTTTTCTGCACATTGACAGTTTTATTCTGCTCTTTATTGATACCAATATCTCCCTCCATCATCTTCTTTGCTACATTTTAAAGCAAAATTTACCCCAAATTACATGTATGTGTTTTCTCCATTACTCCTTGCCTTTATTTTAATGTCCTCCCCAAAAGGCTTTCACGACTAGCCTACATGCATCCACAAACAATGGTCAGCTGATATACATCACTTGATAGTGATGTTCTCTTTGCTTAACTTTAGTGATAGCCGGTTTTCTGCTTGCTTATAAGAAAAGTGTTTGAATTAGTAGAATATATCCTTTCCTCAGGCAGACTAAGGACTAAGCCTTGATGGACTTATGACTTGCTAGGAAATATTAGAATCCAGGCCCCATCTTGCCCTCCAGAGATGCATCTTTTCATTAGGTTCAAACTTGCTCAACTATACCAGGAGGCCCCAAGGACAGAACTGTCTCTTAGTTCTCTCCTTTCTCCTGGCCTGTTGCTATCTCACTATCCTAATCTCTGAATTTTGGAATGACTGCAGTGCTCTACTTTTAAAGGTTCTTTTTTTGCTATTTATGGTAATTCATTAGATTTTAGCCAATCTCTTAGATTAAATGCCATGTGTTAGTTTGGATTTTGTGGGTATCTCAAGGCCCTGTGTGCTAGAGGCTAGGTTGCCAGTTGGCACCTTCCACCACTAATGCAAGGTGGTAGAAATGTCAGAAGGTCAGATCCATTGGAAAGAATTTGCATAATGAGTGTCCTTGAAGAGAATATTAAGACTCTGCCCTCCTCTCTTCCTCTTCTTGCTTCTTGATTCCCATGAAATGAAGTGGCCTTCTCTTTCACACCATCTAGTCACCATGATAAACTGTACTACAGAGGCCCCAAAGAAATGTGGCCAAGTGAATGAGACTGGAATCTTTGAAACTCTGAGCCAAAATAAATATTATTCCTTGAAGTTGATTATCTCAAGTATTTTGTCATAAGGACAGTAAACTGACTAACACGCCACCCATGTTAGTTACTTTCTAATTTCTGGGACAAAATACTGGGTGTCCACATCTCAAAAGAGGAGAGATTTATTTTGGCTTATGATTACAGTCCACATTCTGCTGGCTCCATGTTGGACAAGGCATGACTGAGGAGCACAGGGGAGGAAATGCCAATATCAAAAATGCCAGGAAGCAGTGAGTGACCGAAGAGAGAGAAATACCCTTCATATCATGCCACAGAGACACACTTCCTACTAGGCCTCATCACTTACTGGCAAGTGGGCTATAGGGCCACCATGAACCTCTTACCTTCCAAAAGCCTCAGGCCATTCTAGATCTAATCCACAACAATATCTGTATGTTGATAGCTACCAAAATACGTATCTCTTATGTAGACAACTATTTTACCTGAAATCTAAGATTTATCTGCATCTACCTAAGTGAACTCTTAATTACTAAGTAGATTGAACACTACATAACAAATATATCATACTCAAGAATGATTCCTTGTTTTTCCCCCCAAACCTTCTCCTCATTCATCTTTTTCATCTTAATATTTGAGAATCTGATACTTTCATTTACTCAGGACAAAAGCTTGCAAACATCCTGGTCTTCTAATTTCATACTATAAATCTAAACTCTCAGCAAACCTGCAGACTTTGACATCAATAAACACGTCAACACCTTCTCACCTTCTTCACTGTTAACAGACTGGTCTAAGTCATCAGACTGTTCCAGACAAGAGACTATTATAATAACATCCTATTGTCTTTTACCTTTTCTGTTCTTAGCACATAAAAAGACAAAACAAAATGGCCTTTTAATGTAAATGAATATTTTGTTGCTTATGTTTAATACATTCCACTAATCTATCGAGTCACACAGAGTAAACTTCAGACATTGCTATAGTTTACAATGTTGTATATGGTCTATTAATTATCCCTGCTGCTTTAACTCTGCTAGCCCCTTTGCTGGAAGAATTGACATAGTGAAAATGGCCATACTACCAAAACTGCTATGCAGATCAACGCAATGAAATTGAAATTACAACCCTATATTTCACAGAACTAGAAAAAGGAATCCAAAAAATTCATTTGGAACCATAAGAGACCTAGAATAGCAAAAGCCATCCTACACAACAGAGATATGGCAGCTGGTATAACAATTCCCAATTTGAAACTATACTACAAAACCACTGTGATAAAAACAGCATGATACTGGCAAAAAAAAAAACAAAGCAAAACAAACAAACAAAAAAAAACAGACCTGAAGATCAGTGGAACAGATTGGAAGACACAAAAACAACTCCAGATGCACTCAGCTACTTCATCTTTGACAAAGGAGCTGACCATCCCTACTGGAGGAAAGATAGCCTCTTTAATAAATGGTGTTGGAAAAACTCGATCTCAACATGCCAAAGATTAAAACTAGGCCCTTATCTTTCAGTGTGCACTAAATTAAAATCCAAGTGCATTAAAGATCTAAATATTAAAACAGAAACACTAAACTTGCTGGAAGATAAGTTAGGCAGAACTCTTGAAGACATTGGCATAGGAAAAGACTTTATGCTATTTCTCAAATATAATGTGCAAAATCTCTGGTTTTTGATGCTAGCTATTCTCCATCTGGAACACTCCTTACAGGTGGCAAAATCTTCCATCCTATACTCACTTCAAATAAATCTCTTTAAATAACACCTCACAACCTGCCTAGTCAATAAGTGCATAGTTCTTTTCAATGCATTCAATCTGTGTTTTTCTTACTAATATTTATATTTGCAGAACATAAAATAGTGAAGCACCAAGACATTCAATAAACCCTTGTAAAAAGAAAGATGATATGAAGTTAGGGGTAGTAAAGCCTCATCTTTTCCAATAGTTTCTCCATTGCACAACATTGCTCTCAAATACATAGATTAGTGGCAGCTTTACTAATCTGATCATTTTCTATAAAAAAATTGACAGAATTGTATTTAGGTATAAAAAAGAGCTCTGATTTCAAATGTCAGTGAGCATTGGCCACATTATATAATTTTTGCTAAGATTTTTCTCCTCAATTAAATTCCAGTACTATACACATTTTCTCAAAATTGGCTTTGAAAATTAAAGCCATTTAATTTGTAATGTTTTAAATGACAAATGCAATGTCCCTTTATCACTGGATGTTACATGTAATTCAATCAAATTCTGTGTAAGCATTCAGAGATAACTGGTATAAAATAAAGCTTGTCTTTGTAAATAATATCCCACTCTATTCAAAAATTAATTATTAATTGCCTGCTAATACTGGCAACAAATTATGCATATTTGTTATGTTTTGCTATTAGTAAAATCCTTTTCTCTTCCTTTGTGATTCTCTTTATTGTTCAGCAACAGTGAAGAGTAGTGTAGTTCAAGAAAGGGCATAGAAAAAAGAAAAGAGAGAGAATAGTATTTATCAAATGGTTCCTAAAAAAATTTGTTTCATATGACCACAAAATCACTTTCTACAAAATACTCTAGAAATTATACAAAAATTTTTCTCTGTTTCAATAAGCGTTACCCAATAATTATATGCACTTTCCAGAAAACTCAGCCATCTTAGACTTCTTATATAATGGCCAACAAAATATCATTAGAGTTTAAATAATTTATTTCAGAATCAGCAATTCCAGCTTTTATGCTGATTCTTGAGAAGCTAATAAAGAAAATCATGCATGGAACTTGTAGAACACCATAATATAGAAGCCTTACATAAAGAATATGATTGAAAAAGTGCATACAAAGCCTTTTTTTGCTCAATCAAAATTAAGCAGTTCATTTGACTTGGTAAATGTTTATAATTCAAAAATATATAATTTTGTCTGTACACAAAGCAATTATGCATGCTTATGGATATCATTGTTATTATCAGTCTTAAAGTTCCAATTACAAACATCATGTTATACTGTATTTAATTAATTGTGTCCACATATAAGTATGTATTTACTGAACATGAACAGAAAAGCAAATGTGTAAAATAAATGATTCCATATTTTAATGAATAATTATGGGATTGAAAAGTATTTTTAAGAGAAAGTTTTAAATTGACATATATAAGAAGTTACCAAATGTTGATAAGTATAAATCCACATTGTCATTCATAAGACTAATGTTATAAAACAATGAAAGATACATAAAGTTCATCATAGCTTTAGAGTTATCTGAAGTTCATTGCTTGATTTCACTAACATTCATTTATTTACATATTCTTTTTTTAGCCCTAAACTATATTTACTTTTAAAATTTTACTTTTAATTAATAATTTATAAATCATAGTTGAATACATTTATGAGACAGAAAATCATGTTTTAATTTATGAATACAATGTAGATTAATTAAATCAAGCTAATTAATATATTAACTTGTTCCAATAAAATTTTCTTTTTATAGAGAGAACATTTGAAATTTACTTTATAATTTTCAAATCTACAGTGTATTCTGAATTATGAGAAAAGTTGAGTGTGGTAGTTCAACTCTCTAATTCCATCATTCTGAGAGGCTGAGGCATGAGAGTTACAACTTTGCTGCCAGCCTGGAAAACTCAGTGACCTAAGGGGACTATGACTCATAACTTCAAAAAATAATAAAAATGGCTGGGAATGTAGCACCATACAAAGGCCTTGGGTACAATCACCAGTAACAGGAAAACAAAAGAAGAAAGAAAAAACATAAAATTTAACCATTTAATTATTTTTAAAATGTAAAATCCAATAGTACTAAGGATATTTACATTATTGTGCAACCAATATCATGTCTTTTATCTTAGAAAACTGAACCTCTAAAGCACTCCATTGTAATCTGAGTGCCTAGCAACTACCACTGATTTTTTTATCTCAGTGTGTTTGACCACTATGTGCTTGACCAGATCTCAAATAATTAATATCACTTTGTGATTGTCTTGGCTCATTTAGCACAATACCTGATCTTGTAGTACATGTGAGAATTTATATTGAAATACATTAAATGTTATTTAAGGCAGAATAATATCTGTATTCTATCTCTATAATATCTACCTATCAGTATATAATATCTGTTAATCTCAACATCTATCTGTCTATCTATTTATCTATCTATCTATCTATCTATTACAGTTGTTTATTTACTCATTTTTCAGGGACACCTGACTTGTTTTACTACTTGACTTTTGTGAATAATGTTGCTATGAATATGGGTGTACAAATATCTTTTCAAGACCTTGATTTTTGTTAATTTTAGTATATTCTCAAAATTGGAAATGTTGGATCATAATTTTTCAAGCAAATGCCATACTGTTCTTTCTAATATTTCTACCTTTTTACATTTCCATGAATATGGTTAGTTTCATGCTTTCTCCCCAACATCACTAACACTTTTTATTCCTGTGCTTTTTTTTAATTGTTTTTTTTAATAGTAGTTACATTAATGGAGGTAATCTGTTGTCTCATTGTGGTTTTTTAAATTATTCGTTTTCATGAATTTCTTTAATTAGTAGGATTTTAAAGCATAAGCTATTTGCAATAATCTTGTTAAGGATAAAGGGCTTGGCAAAAAGAAACAGCAATAGACTGGTATTTGGGGGGAGAGAAGTAATAAAAATAATGTAAAAATTTACCAGAAGTGTTAAGGAGTTATAGTATTATGAACCATAACTTTGGATGAGGAATATGTTTGTTTTAGTAACATAAGCATCTAACAGTGAAGTGGTCTTTGAAGCTTAAATCACATAAAGGAGACAGAATGGGCTCCCTGAGCCTTCGGAGATAATTGCAAAGTCACAGTTTATTTCAATACAGCTAAAGCAATGAATTGTATATATATTTTTAATAATAAAAGGTACATTGAGGCTTTTGGCATAAAGATAAATTACTTTTATTTCCATTCAAAAGTTCACACTCAGATCAAACACTTTATCATTGCTGGCACATAATACCTAAATCCTGCAACTTAGAGAAGGAGAGGTTTATTTTTGCTTATTGTTTGTAGAGATTTCAGTCCATAGTCAGCTGGACTGAAGGCAGAAGCAACATGAGGGAAAGGCCTACCATGGAGGGAAGACTCCTCAGATTATGGCATCTGAGATATAGAGAGACATGGAAAGAGCTGAGAAACAAGAAATACCTTTCTATGTCCAGGCACCAGTGACCTGCCCCTAACCAGGCCCCACGTCCTAACAGCAAGTCAGTTGTGTGGCTTTCATAATTCAGTCATCTTCTAACATCCCTGCTTCATAAATATTGCGTGTGTGCTTTTGGCTATGCCATTAGATATACTCACTCATATAACAGATGTCAATTAACCACTTTTGTTTTCCAGTTTCCTTATTGAATCTATTACCATCTATAATCCTGTGAGTGTATGTGTTTACTCAGAATTTATTTTAAAGTGATCGGGATGCATGGGCTTTATCAAAATAACATTATTCTGTAGAAAACAAGTACACTTTGGGCTTAAAAACAAGGCAACACAAATGTCATAGGAAACCTGTCTAAGATTATGTCAAAGTCAAACTCCAGTAAATTTGATTAGATTGCTTCAGTGGCTACTCTCTCTCCTGGATCTGCTTTTGTGATTTCCAGACCTCAGTTACTGGACTCGGCTCTGTCTATTCACATTGATCTGCAAACCACTTATGGCTCCTCTAACTTGCTGGCTCCCTGAACCTAAAGTTCAAAGGCACAACGGTAGTGAGGAGAGGAGGAAGAGGAAAAGGAATAGTGAGAAGAAACTCTAATCACCAGTGAACCCAATGAAAGGTCTAAAATCTTAGAAGATTTGTAATAGTTTTTAAGTCGGTGTGATCTGAGTCTTCCAAGGATAAAATGGAGACCTTGTTCTTGGAAACAGATTAAGCATATAAATTTGCTTTTCCTATTGAAATATCCAGGCAGGGCCGGGGATTTAGTTCAGTGGTTCTGTCGCCTGCCAGAATTTGATCCCTGGTACCCCCCCACCACAAAATCAGGGAGCTTAAAAAAATCTCAGCAATTTTTTAGTAACTATGGAGACATCATCAACTTTATGAAGTGTTCAGTTGAGTTAATTTCTGTCTCAGAAGGTACTTTTAATTCAATTTGTTTAATTTTCTGGGTTATCTTTAATCAAATTATTCATGTGGATTATCAGTTATGGATTTCTACCCAATTTTACACATGAGCTGACTGAGGCTCAACAAATTAAACAATATGTGCAACTTAAGAGGTAAGTTAATGATGCAAGTGAAGGTAGATAGTACTACGTTCATCTCCCTTTTACCTTCTTACCATTAAACAATTTTTTTGTCATTAGATGAATTACATATTTATAAATGATACATAATAAATGATAAGTAGGATGCTAATACATGATTTAAAAAGAAACCTTCAGGATAGAATATGACAAACAAAAGCTCCAATTTTGTAAGTATTCAACAAAGGAAAGTAATCTTTAACATTTATTCTTTCTTATTGCCACCTTTATTATATTATTCTTACACATGTTTTTTTGAGATTCTGTCTTTCCTATGAACACTTCTCTTTAAATTTTCCATTTTCTACTTGTATTTGCTTTATATAGCCTCACTTGTTTATTCATTTCAGTTATTTATCTGTGTTGCAACAGTTTGATTCTGTTTTAGAAACATAAATAAAACATGGTCTCTTTCCTTAAAATGATTACAGCCTGAAAAAGAGAGAGAATCAATTAAACAAACCAG
This sequence comes from Fukomys damarensis, assembly GCF_012274545.1. Taxonomy (NCBI): domain Eukaryota; kingdom Metazoa; phylum Chordata; class Mammalia; order Rodentia; family Bathyergidae; genus Fukomys; species Fukomys damarensis. The sequence goes on along the minus strand of NW_022900916.1, from coordinate 47,334,966 downwards.
TGTCTTACAGGAGGAACAATAAATATTTCTACAAAACAGAACAGGAAAAGTATGAAATAGCTAGTCAAGAAAATACCATACAAAAATTATTCAGACTGTGCAAATGGGTTTTGCTTTTACTTAACAGTTATTTAAAATCATCAGTAATAGCACTGAACAAGCTAGATAAAATTATAAGAGTAGTAATAGTAATTGCATGGCTTATCAGCACCAAACAGCTTCTACTGTCTGACCCTAAGCAATTGGTACAACAAATGTTACCATGTGGTTTCCAAAGAAAATCAAGGAATTACATTAATATATTCACCCTGTTTTATTTTAATTTCCCCTACTTCTATCAGTCCCTGCTACTGTATACAAAAAGCAATAGCTTTTGTTATCTAGATGTAAATGTGGAGGAGTATTCTAAAAGAAAATAAATTTAAAAGCATAAGACTTTATTGAGCAGACCTCAGTCATCCCTGTGGAAATAAAATGAGAAATTTCATAACATTTTAACATCAGGGATTAGCTGAAGTTTAGATAGTTTCAAGAACATTTGGTCAAAATGCTTTTTGAAATACTAAGAATCATTATTGTGATTCAGTAGTTATTTGTAGGGCAGTTGGTTTATCAAGAATGATGAGGTACAAGAGTTAAAAGCTAAGATCATGAGTAAGAAGTAGTTTCAAAGACTAAGCATGTATGAGTCTTAAATGGAACACTTTCAATCATTCAGAGAAACATATAGACCTCCCATACCATATCTACCAGGCTCAGTTCTTTCTGTATGAGACAGGGGAAATATTTATTCTGAGAGTATTGCATGCAGTTGTTAATGTGTTGTCCTAAGCTGGAGGTGAGGAGCCTATGGCAAGTGTTCCACAACAGGCTGTTTGTATCACTGAAAGCTCTTAAGGATTCACCATCATGGTCTTAAACCACTGGATTTCCTTACTTCCTACAGGGAAAAGCTGCACCTAACTTGAATTTTCATTGGCATTAGAGGCCCAAAAGGTTTGGGCGGCTGCAATTTTCAGCACTCTTTGGAATACTGTGCACCAAATTTGTAACTGCCTGGGACTTTGAGATAAACTTTAATCTCATCAGCATCATCCTTACCCCATACAAAGCAATCCAAGCTTGACTAAAGGAAGATGTACATGCAATATTTTTCTTGAAAATCATTTATGAATTCTACTAAAATGTGACTTCAAAAAAATTGAAAGATTATCCTGGGAATAATAAAAAGACATACACAGATACTACAGAGTGACAGAGAGAGAGAGAGAGAGAGAGAGAGAGAGAGAGGCAGACAGGTATCAGACTCTCTCTTGAAACCCAGCCCAGTTTCTTTGTGACGTTAATAAAATATGATCATACACCACCTGGCCCTTTTATTCCTGTGTTCAAACCTGAAGCATGTGATATTGATGATTGCCTCCCAAACCATCCAGTATCTTTAAATATGAAACAAAAAGAAAGAAATCTGAAACAAGAAGTTGTGAGTCTGTCACAGAGAAAACACATGTAATTTTTTTAGATATATTCAAAATTTCCAATTAGGACCAATTTTTGAAAGAAATATTTTATTTTTGTGACTCATCCCTATGATCAATTATAAGAAAGAAGCTGATAATATAAATTTTGGTGGCTATATATCAAGTGAGATCTAATGGAGCATTGGATACCATCATACACTGAGACTAGTTAAATCACTCTCAACCATGTACCATTCAACATTATGGCTCTTCTTTTTGAGATACTGTTACTAAGAAAGCCTCCCAGTTAATGAGTGACACATTACTGAGCAAATAAATCATACTTTTCTGGTATAGGTTGGGGAAAATATATGTATTTTCAAATGCCAAATAAATACACATGTAGATTTAGAGAAGAACATGCTTTATTCAAAAAGATTATTACAACACAGGGAAAAGGACTATTTGCAATGGTAAAAGGGAGGCTTTTGCAAGGGAGAACACTTTATAAGCACAAATCTGCAAATGTATCAGAAATTTGGCAGAAAAGAAATTTTAGGAAATAAACCAGGGAAAAATGTGTAAAAAAGTGTAGAGGAGTGGATGCTGTGATTAGACAGTCAGTGAGGAAGTGGTTTGCCCTTGAGTCAGTCCAATTTTAGAAAGTGTGATTGTTAATCTAGATTGGTAACTTGATTGGATGGAGAAATGCCTAACACTGGTGAATCGCACTTCTGGGAGTGACTGTGAGGACATTTCCAGGGATGATCCACATGTGGGTCAATGTGCTGAGTGGGAAAGGCTTGCCCTAAATGTGATTTGCATTGTTCAATAGTTTAGTGGCTACCATGGAACAAAAAGTGGGAGAAGGGAAGCTCACATATATGTGTGTGCAGGCATGCTCTGAGCAGATGAGTTTGTTTTCATGATTCTGTTATTGTGGGGAATATCAGACTACAAATTCTTTAGCTCTTGAAACTGTATTTGTACTGCTGACTCTTCAAGGGCTTTGGTATTTGGTATTTGGTATTTGGCTCGGTCTACATTTTTTCACTATTTTTCTGAAGTTTCCATATTCTTGCATTAAGCACCTATTCTTTTCCTTGGCTCTTCAACCCGCAAAGGGCCACTGTTGGGTTGGCAATCCTCTGCTTGGGTAAGACAAATAAACAAACAAACAAACAAACAAACAAGCAAATAGGGCTGACTCTGGTGAAGGTAGGCCAAAGCTCATGGGTTAGAAATGGATAAATGGATTTAAAGTTTGGTCAAATTGGAAGGTATTTGGTCAGTTGATGTCAACAGTTCTGGTAATCACATATGAAGAATAGAATGGAATTTGGAGGGTTGCTGTTTATATCTGGCTTGTCATATTTAAGCATGATAGTTATCCAGGAGCTTAACAGAATCAGTTGGAAGGATTGCTCTTTGTTGTAAATCTTTCCTTTGACACAAAGAGTGGAGGGTTTCTTCATTCCTGCTCCTTTTCTGTCTTTCAGGATCACAGGGCTCAGGTAAAATTGAATAGTGCCAAAACTCATTAAACTTTCTTCTTGTGGAAAGCAGTACTCTGCTTTTCTTCAAGATCATTTTAATGAATAGATTTTGTGGCAGTTTCTAGGAGCAAAGAATACAGTGTAACTAAGGGAATCATTATTCTCTACTAGAAAAAGATGGTGCTCTAATCTGAATATTCCACTATTCAAAGAGGATGCTTGGATTATTTTTCAAGTAGATTCAATTCTAAAACAGAGGCAGGTCATAGTGGTGTACGCTTGTAATCCCAGCACTTGGGAGGCTGAGGCAGGAGGATTGCTGTGAGTTCGAGACCAGCCTGGGCTACATAGTGAGCTCCAGGTCAGTCTCAACTACATAGTGAGACCCTGTCTCAAAAAACCAATAAATAGATCGCTCAAGCACCTGGAGGTAGGCTGGGCCCTATCCACCGCGGGAAGGAGAACCATGCCTGCTCCTGACCCAGCCGCCATCACTCAAGCACCAGGAAGGTAGCCGTGTGGGCACCCCTGAATCCCCATAAGCTCCCCCCCACTCTCAGACCTCCTGACTGTGCCAGTCTTTGGACCCACTCTGCAAAGACAAAGGTGGTCATCAAGGGTATTTTTCTGAGTTCCCAACTTTGAACATCTTTAAAGAAAGGGCGTAGGAAACCTGTAATAGAACGTTGCAGAGTTCAACCATTCAGAAGGATGGGGAACTCAATCTGGGCCTTGCAGCCCGAGGTCAATCAGCATCATGGGGTTCAGCAATCAGCTAACTGAGATTAGGGATCTTGCATCCTCACTCTGTCTGAGCCATTAAATGGTTAATATACTATATTGAAAAGTTTGTTCACTGCAGACATGTTCTGGACTGCTTCTTGATTTCAATTTAATTCAAATGATTTAAGGGTAATAGACTAGTGACTACCACAGGTGGTCAGTGTCCAAGTTGTGCTTGATCTTAATGTGTCGCTGATTGTATCAGTTGGGGTAAAGCATTGCCGTTGATTTGGTGAGCTGTTTTCTCTGATGTTATGAAGATGAGAATGTCTGTGGGTCATTAGAGACACAGAAGCTAGGGTGCAACTATATCAGAAAGATTTGGGTGATAATCCAGAGATTAAACCAAGGACAGTCTGACAACAAAAATTAAAATGAGAAAACACTTAAGCAAGACACAAGGACAGACTTCCAGTTCACCAACGGCAAACAGTAGGGCAAATGAGCATGAAAAGGCCAATAGTGAACCACCAGGACACCCTGAACTCAAAGCACAGGAAGTAACAAAACAGATCAATCAGGCTCTAGAAAAATTAAAAACAGAAATAATTTCCCAGATAACCAGAGATAGCAAAATGAAGTCGTGATTTGAGACTCTAGAGCAGAAACTGACAGAAAAATAGATGAGCACAGGACCATGATAGAAGCCATGAAGGCCCACCATAAGAAAGAAATGGAAAAAATAAATGCCCAACATAGGAAAGAAATGGAATCCATAAACAGATTCAAACAGATATCCAGGAGATTAAACACTCGATTGAAAGTGTATGCAACAGAATAAAAGAATGTGAAGATAGGCTCTCAGATATAGAAGATAAGATTGCAGTCAGTGACCAGGAAAAGA
>NW_022900916.1:47310803-47329619 GCF_012274545.1 Fukomys damarensis | reverse complement strand
GAACAACCTCCAACCTAGACTGATGTATCCAGCAAAACTCTCTTTCAAAATGGAGGGGGAAATAAGACACTTCCACGACAAAGAACACCTGAGAAACTACATGAATACCAAACCAGCACTACAAGCAATTCTAAACAAGATCCTAGAAAAAGACAATGAAGGTAACAACACCATGAGGCCCAACAGAGCAAATCAAATAGGCAAGTCAAGAAATTAAAAGGGGAAAGTGAAAAAATAACAGTCAACAAAAGGCCAATAACATGTCAATAATAAGTAAGTACATGTCAGTTATAACCATCATGTCAATGGCCTCAACTCACCAATCAAGAGAAATAGAGTGGCAAAATGGAATAAGAAGCAAAAAGCAATAACATGTCAATAATAAGTAAGTACATGTCAGTTATAACCATCAATGTCAATGGCCTCAACTCACCAATCAAGAGAAATAGAGTGGCAAAATGGAATAAGAAGCAAAATCCAATACTATGTTGTATGCAAGAAACACACCTAGTGCAAAAAAGAAGCCCATAGACTGAAAGTGAAAAGATAGAAAACAATTCTCCATGTGACAGGAGCCCAGAAAAAAACAGGGGTAGCAATCTTATTGGCAGACAAAGTAAATTTCAAACCAAAACTGAAAAAAAACTGCCAACTTTGGAAAAAGTCATCCCAATTTGTTGTGTTGATTTGGCATTGTACAGAAATGGACAACCATATTGGTCTAGAAATGTTAATTTATTTATTTTTTCCATGTGTACAGGGGTAACACATCATACTAAATATGTAAGGTCATATCTACGTGGGTTTGATTACAGAAACTAATAAAGTATTCTTTATATAATGAAAAAAGAATAAGATAAGACTATAAGAGCGATAAGCAATTTAAATATGTTCAGGGACCATTTTCATCTCCAGAATTAAGGATTATTTTGATGTTACATCATTGCCTTTTCTCTTTTACTTTCCTTTTTAGTTTTATTTTAGGATTCCCTATTTTTAATGTTCATACAGAGATTTCTTTAACTGAAATACCGAATAGTTTCTTTGGTGTGAAAAACTATAATAGTACACAGGATCCAAATGAGACCATTAATAATGTGAAATAGGAAACAAAGGGCTAAAGGTGTAAGGAAAGTGGGAAGGGTGGGGGAAAGGTAATAAGGGAGAGGAAAAAAATATGAGAAACTGAAAAAATGGAAATAAAGTGTTTGTAAATGGGGAGGGGAGGAGGGGGTGAAGGGAGGGCAGGAACAAGGGGAAAAATGAGAATCAAGACCTATTATGTAAAGGTACAGAATCCCAATGATGAATGTAACTGTATTGTATACCTAGATTGTACCAATAATCTCAATAAAGAAGAAAAAAAAGAAAAAAAAACAATAAATAAATAATAAAAAATAAAACAGGAATAATTCTCTGTAAAGTTAAAGAAATCAGTATTCATGTCAATATTTGTCATCTCTGTTGGTGTTTGACATCCACTGCAGCACATCTGACAAACAGGTTCTACCATCTACCTACATTCAGATCCACTTGCTTATGTGGCACGACACCTTCACCTAGGAGTTCTCCCATTTTTTTTTGTCAAAAAGGCATGTCAGTATATGGTGGTAGGAATCGCGCTACAAGAGCAAAATATGGATTCCATACACCTGACCTTGGGTTTTACTTTTTTTTTTTCATGTTGTTCGATTAAATTTTCACTTTGGCATGTCTTATTCAGGATGAAAGGAAAGGGCATGATGAATGTACCTTTAAATAACATGCCAACAGAGGGAATCTAGATAAAGCATCAGAATGTATAAATGCTTTTAAATTTCAATGTATGGCATTACAACTATAATTTTAACACATTGTTATCATTTTATTTAACAAATAACATTTTAAAATTACCTAAAGAACAATTCTGACAGTATAAATGAAGCAGCACCCATAGCAGGCTCCAAGATGCACATCAAGATCAGTCAGTACTTGGGGAAAAAAGTTTTTGCCTAAAAGAAGTGGATGAAGAGATGAAAGAAGAGGGAGAGAGGGGGAAGGGAGTGAAAAAAGAACTAAGATTTTTATGTACATGTACCAACTCCCCATAATCAATAGAATCTTTAGGTACTACAGATATAAATTAGTAAAATTAAAATAAAAAAAAACAGAACACGGCAATAACAAGATGGTAGGCTCACCAACCATATCTAAATGGGATGGTCAGTAGGTAAAATCCAAAATAAATGAAAGCTACAATAAGAAGCACAACCACATGCAAGCTCAGGTGCCTGCCCAGCACAGGTCCAGTGATCATAGTATGTTTCACAGCATTCCAGGAAGTGACCCACAATCTGTTACAACAGCAAACAGATTCACAAATTACTAGTTTTAGAGTTCGGAGAATAAGGTATTGTGTGTAACACACAAAAATTACAGGGAAAGAAGGCAGCAGGATGACTGAAGCTGAACATTCACCCGGGGCACCATTACCTTCCAACCCTAATGGAACTCCATGACTTCCTAGACAGGACACAAACTACAATCCATGATAATAACATGATAACAACAGCAGACTGATAGCTCATTAGCATGGAGATCAACCAGTCCCAGAGATCCAGCTACCCAATGGAATACAAAAAACTTTCAGGCAAAGGCATGGAGTTGGCTATAGTTGGGCACTTACCTCATTAACCATTGGCTCACTGAGAGATAGAGATACTGGGAAATATCAGAGATAAAGAAAAATTCAAACATCTGGAGCAATTAATACCTATGAGCAAGAGGGATGGAAAGCAACACCCTGTACTGAAGAAAGCTCTTGCCTAACTTCCAAAGGCCCCTGAAAACACAGAACTCTGCAAGAGCAGAGAAAAGGGAGGTGGGATTTCTTAAATCATGTGAGAAGATGGAGGTAGCTGTTTTAATATTCATGGATTGCACAGGATCCTGAGGTGAAACTCACTGAATGGAGCAGAGTAATCACCTAACCAAAGATCTGGAAAAACAAAAGCAAAAGCAAACAAACAAACAAAAAAAACAACAGAGGCTTTAAAATATAGGGGGCTAAAACCAGCAGGATTGGTCCTGGAAGGAGTGTTAGCTGTCCCTCCAAACCTGTCTGTCACTATACAAGACAGACTGGATGAAATATCAGAATCCTTCAGTTCAAAAGTGTGTATGGGTACACATATGCATGCAGCTGTGGGCACAGATTAATGTTTTAATTTCTATAGCAATTTAAATTGTTCTGGTAGTTTCTCCCTCACTAAGGGTCACTCTCCCATGTAATGAAATGAAAGCTATCAAATTTGTTCTGTGAAGCTAACATTACCCTTATACCAAAACCAGACAAATTCTCAACAATAACAGCAACAAAATAAAACTACACAACAATATCCTTGAAGAAAACTCAGGAAAGTGGCACGATATAAATTTAACATGCAAAAATCATTACCATTTTTATACACCAATAATGAAATCACTGAAAAGGCTGAAAACAATTTTATGACCAGTAGCTTCAAAAATTAAATACCTAAGAATCAATCTAATCAAGGAGAAAGATATATAATGTATAATTAAAAGTATAGTATTTTGAAGAAAGAGATTAAACAGGCCACTAAAAAATGGAAAAATATTCCTAACTCCTGAATAAGTAGAAGTATTGTTATTAAATTCCACATTGTCAAAGAAATTAACATATTTAAAGCAATTTCTATCAAAATGCAGGAAGTATTGTTCACAGAAGTAGAAAAGCAATCCTGAAATTTATATAGATCCAGAAGAGACTCAATAGTAAAAACAGCCATAGGCAAAAAGAGACAAGGGGAAGACACTAGAATTCTCGATTTCAAGTCATATTAGAAAGCTATAGTAATAAAAATATCATGGCACTAGAGCAAAATAAACATTTGAATGAATGAAATAGAATAGGAGACACAAACAATGTCCTACACCTTTAGGCTTATGATCTTTGACTGAAAGGTTAACATTAGCTGGAAAAGAGATAGTCTCTTTAACATTTGGTGCTGGCCAAAGGTTATTCACTCTCAGATAAATGAAAGTAGATTTATCTTATTATTCTGTACTAAAATCATTTCAAACTAGATCAAAGTCCCAGATACAAAATAGAAACACTGAAGCTGCTAGAAAATAAAATAGGAAAAACAAATACTTGAAGTCATCGGGATAGGCAAGAATTTCTTGGACTCAACTCCATTTCCATAATAGGTAATACCAACAATCAACATATGTGGTTATATCAATTGAAAAGGTTTTCATAGCAAAGGAAACAATTTAACAAAGAGACAACCTACAAATAGGAAAAGGTTTTGGCAACTTCCCTTTTGATAGGGACTAATACCTACATATATAAGAACTCAAAAAAATCAAAACCTAAAGAAACAACTGACTGCATCAAAAGTGTATAATTGATATGAAAAGACACTTTTCCAAAAAGGAAGTACAAGTACCTAATAAGTACATGAAACGATGTTAATATCTTTAGCCATTAGGGAAATATGAATCGAAACAACTCTGATATTCTATCTTTCTCAAGTCTGAATGGCTCTAATCAAGAACACAACAATAAACAAGAAATGCTGGAGAAAATGCCGAGAAAAAGCAACCTTTCTACACAATTTAAGATGCCCGTCAACAGATGAATGGATAAAGTAGTTGCACAAACACACACACACAGACACACACACACACACACAGACACACACAATGGAACATTACTTAGTCAAAAGAAGGAAAGATTAAAGTCATTTGTGGTAAAATGAATATTGAGACCATAATGTTAAGTGAAATAAATCAGACACAGAAGATTAAACACTGTATGATTTTCTCTTATAGGAGAAATCCAAAATAAAGAGTAAGACAAAAGACAATTGGCAGGAAACAGGGAGGCAAACTCTGGAGATGGAAGCAAATGTCATGGGGGGGATTAAAAATGATCAAGATATAATGTAACAATACTTTTTATATATGTACTAATTTTCCAAAAATGAGTGTAATTATTATATATTGCAAACATATACCAATAAAAATGTTTACCTAGAGAAATTGGAATAAATATTGGTCAGCTCAGAATTTCCTTTAGAGGTAATTTTGCAATTAGAATTTTGACAATTTAAGAAAAATTGGTATACTTATTAGATAATATAACCAAAATCATTCTTTAACTCAACTGAAACACCTTGCAAAGTATTATTATCTGATTCTACATTAATAGATAAATAGGTTTGAATTCCATCATGACCTTATTATTATAATTTTGAATTGCCAATTTTTTCAGGAAGCTTATATATCTTAGTAATAACTAGTGATACCAAACTTTTATTAAGTCATTAATATAATTCTATTGCAGATAGTTTTTATTTTGACAGTTTTTGGTAAAATAGTTTTAATACTTTCAGTAAGAACATCCACTAAAAATGAGTAATTATTTTTATATTTTAAAAGTTTCTTTAATGGTATGTTTACAGAAGATAGGCATTGTATTTTGTTGTATATTTTTTAGGAAAGGACAAATAATTTCGCAGAGTGCTGTTTGTTCTCAAAGATCTGTACCATTACAGACTAAATGTAGAATAGTCTCTAGCATTCTTGGACTCCAGTAATGCTGCTTAGAGTGGATATCTAGTCTGTGATACATCAAGGAAGAACGCTATGAAGAAAACTTTCTAATGAACTTTCATTGTATGACTCTAGCTTTGTAATTTCCTTTATCTTAATGCACCATGATCTTTAGATACCTTCATATAAAATTCATATGTAATTCAATCATATGCTATATAACCTCATGTATAATCTACTTTGTAGGAAATTACATACATATATTGTTTATTACACAGTTTTTAAACCTCTACAATTTTATAAGTGTAATCTTCATAAACTGACAAAAAGCAAAGAAAAAAATCACTCTGTTATTAAATTCATTCATTCATTCATTGTACTGCCTTATGATATTATCTAGTGGAAAGCAACACTTATTTGCCTGCAGATTAGAATAATGCAACAATCAATCCAATGACAAAGGAAGAGTAGGACTCAAACAACATTTAAACCTAACATTGCTATGAGTTCGAGGTCAGTCTGGTATACACAGTGAGTCCAAGGCTAGCTTGAACTACATAGACTCTGTCTCAAAAACAGTAGAAAACAAAACAAGAATTTAAACCTCTCAGCTTCATCTCTGAGAAGATAAAAGTGCATGATAATTTGAAGCCAAGATCCGGGCTTGAGAATAATTACTGTAAAAGGAGAAAATATAGTAAATGTAGTTGGCTTACATATCTAATTATGCAAATGTAGGGGGGCTGAGGATTTCGCTCAGTGATTGTGCCGCCTGCCTCACAAGCGCAAGGACCTGAGTTTGATCCCTGGTACAAAGAAAAAAAAAATATTTATATGCAAATGTAAGGAAGCACTTTCTAGTGTCTTTCATTTGCTTAGTGAAATACAAAATAAGATCATCAACTAAAATGAAAAAGATGATACAGAAAAGGCAAATTTCTGTGAATGGAGCAAAGACATGAAGAGATATTGTGAAGAAACATTGTATAAATGATGTGATTTCGATGTAATATTTAGGACCTGTTGGAGTTGTCATCAGTTTTAAGTCATCATTTCCTACATATTCTGCTTGAGATTTTAGAACTAATAATTTGTTTCTAGGCATCTGGTTAAATTAAGATTAAGCTTTTACCAAGTAATTGCAATAGATAACAAAGATTTTTTTTTTTTTTGGTTACTGAAGCAGAGATTTATTAGATGACTTGCATGATGACTAAGCCAGAAACAAAAGTCTTAGAAAGATAAGTAAGTAAAAGCATCCATAGAATAAAGATATTTTAATAGAACTACAATAATTATTAATCTTAAGTTTATTTTGGATGTGAAAGGAAGAGAAAAAAATGACAGCAGAAAATTTAGCCTGGCCATCGCATCTCATATTTGTGACATCGATGTAGCAGTGTGGGTACGATATAATCACACAGACAGCAGGGTATCTTCTTTAAGATCATCATTGATTTTTATCTCAAGTGGTCATACCCAGAGGCAACTATTTAGTTGTCTTATCCATCTACTATGTGTCTTGAGAGGATAGAATTGTGTTTCTTCACATCACTTGCATGTCTCAGCCACACATATCCAAAGAAACTGTGGCTGGCAATAATGGAGTATTTTTGAAAATATATATGAACCTATATTTTCCCAACAATGTAAAGTTTACAAGTAATTTACTATCAGCAAACCTAATGTTTTGAATGTTAGCTTCATAAATAGCTTATCAATTTATTGTTATATGGCTTTGTGTTACATTTACTTTTAGTAAAGCTATTATATAATCAATTACTTAGATGAACTACAAAATAGATGATCTGAAATCACTTCATTGATATACAAAAATGAATTAACTGAAATGTATTCATTTCATTTTAAGTGATTTATGCAAATATAAAAATAACTGAATATCAAAAGATGAAAATAAGCAGAGGCTTTTTATTCAGAATTTTCTACAAGGGAGTTAACTACCATCATTTGTATTTGACAGAGACTCAAGAGACAGACAAGTGGAAAAGCCTCAGAGTGAAAAATAGGTAAATAAAACTGTGTCTTCTCTTATGCTTGGCTTGGACTTTGTTTGTTTGTTTTGGTTTTGGTATTTACGATTGAACTCAGGACCTCGCATTTGCAAGGAGGGTGGTGACACCACTGAGCTAAATTCCCAGGCCTTTGGCTTGGAGTTTATTAGCATGAAGGATCCTGAGGATACACAGACATAAAATTGTGTGATATTTGGATGTTTTATATATATATATGGATATGTATTTATAGAAGCATATATCCTCCTATATACTTTAGTTTAAATCATCTCTGCATTACTTCTATAATTGAACAACAAAAATGTTGTTGCAAATAGTTATTGAACTACATTGTACACTAAGGAAATCATGCCAAGGAAAAGTGTCTGCATGTATTGCCAATGTTCAGTTGAAACATATTTTTTCAGGTATTTTTATAAATAATTTGTTGATTTCATAGATGTTTTAGCTCATGGTTACAGAAAGCTGACTGTAAAAAAAAATAAGGAAGCTGCTAGTCATTGACCAACTGTTTTGCTATAGAGATTATAGGCTTGCTTCTTGGGTTACCTACTAGAAAGTTCTTTTTTTATTCATTAATTTTATTGGTACATTTTAGGCATTTGATATAATGACATTCATTATTGGGCATTTGTACCTTTACAAAATATATCTTGGTCCTTATTTTTTCCCATCCACTGCCCTCCCTTCAAACACTCTACCCCTTCCTAATTTACACAGACTTGTTTCCATTTTTTCCTGTTCTCATATTTGTTCCTTTCCCTTTTTTCCTCCCCTTACCTCTTCCACTTCCCCTTCCCCTGTGGATGTTTTCTTTCTAGTTCACATTATCTATTATACCTTTTGATTCTTATTTACATTTTCAGTTTTTCAGACCGAGAAAATATTTAGTATTTACACAAGTGAGTCCTATTTATTTCACTTAAGAGAATTGCATCAATGTGCATCCATTTAGCTATAAATATATCTAGCTTGCTATTCTTTATGGCTGAGCAGTATTCCATTTTATATATTTAATAAAAAGAAACCACATTTTCTGTATCTAGTCTCCAGTTGATGGGCAATTGGGCTGCTTCCAGTTTTAGCTATTACAAAGCATGCCTCTCTGAACATGGGTGCACATGTATCGCTGTGGTATGATTTTTTTTTTCCTTGGTACCGGGGATCGAACTTGGGTCTTTGTGCTTGTAAGGCAGGCAGTGGAACCACTGAGCTAAATCCCAAGCTGTGGCATGATTCTTTTAATTCTTTTGGGAAGTTGCCCAGCAGGAGAATAACTGGGTCACATGGGACCTCTAATCCTAGTTTTTTGAGGTATCTTCATACTGATTTCCACAGTGGTTGCAGCAGTCTGCACTCCCACCAACAATGAAAAAGGGTTCCTCTTTCCCCACAACCCCACCAGCATTTGTTATTGGTTGAGTTCTTAAAGCTGCCATTCTTTATGAGGTGAAGTGGAATCTCAGCCTTGTTTTCATTTGCATCTCTCAAATAACCAGTGATTTTGAACATTTTTTCATAAATTTATTTGCTATTTCTACTTATTTGTCTGAGAAATGTTTGTTCATTTCAGATGCCCATTTTTGAATTGGATCTTTAAATTTGGGAGGTCTGATTTTTAAAAGTTCTTTATATATTCTAGATAACAGAATAGACCTTTGTCAGAGAAACTGCTAGTAAAATTTTTTTCTTATATGATGTATTGTCATGAGGTTGGTAATTTCTTGCTATGCAGAAGCTTTTTAATAAGAAGAGATCCCACTTACCTATTCTTGGTGCTAGTTCATGTGCAACTGAGGTTTGTTTATGAAATCTTTTTCTATGCCAGTGTCCTCAAAAGTTCTACCTAACCTCTCCTCTAGCTATTTAATGTTTCTGTTTTAATGTTTAGCTCTTTAATCCTTCCTATTTTATTGTAGTACATTGTGTGAGATATAGGTCTAGTTTTAATCTTTGGCAAGTTGAGACCCGTTTTTCCAGCACCATTTATTAAAGAGGCTATCTTTCATCCAGTGAGGGTTTTTGTCTCCTTTGTTAAAAATGTGGTGGCTCAATGTGTCTGGAGTTATTTCTACATCTTCTAATCTGCTCCACTGGTTCTCAGGTCTGTTTCTTTATCAGGACTATGTTGTTTTTATCACAGTAGCTTTGTAGTATAGTTTCAAGTTATGAAACTTGATTGTAACTACCCCCACCTTGTCTTTATTGCTTATAATTGCTTTTGCTATTCTAGGTCTCTTCTTATTCCAAATGAATTCTTGGATTGTATTCTTAAGGTCTGTGAAGTATGCTGTTGGAATATGAATTGGGATTGCATGGACTCTCTATCGCAATTTTGGAAGTATGGCTATTTTCACTGCATTGATTCCTCCTGCCTTGCAGCAAGGGATGTCTTTCCATTTTCTGATACAATGTTCAATCTCTTTTTTAAAAGTACTATAATTTTCAGAGTAGAGTTCTTTGATTTCTGTCATTAGGTTGATACCTAGATTATTTCATTTTGGGGGATGCTATTGTGAAAGGAGTTGTTTCTCCAGTTCCTTTATCCTGTTGTTCATGTACAGGAAAGCTATTCATTTTTGTGTGTTGACCCTGTAGACAGCTACTCTACCAAATTCTCTTATTAAGTCTAGAAGACTTTTGATGGAGGTCATGGGGTCTTCTTTATATAGCAACATGTTGCCTGCAAATAATGACAACTTGACTTCTTCTTTTCCTGTCTTTATTCCTTTTATTTCTTTCTCTTGTGTAATTGCTGTGGCTAATGTGTCCAAAATGATATTGAACAGGAGTGGTAATAGTGGACATCCTTGTCTTGTGCCTAATTTTAGTGTAAAGGATTTCTGTTTTTGACCATTTAGAATGATATTGGTGGTTGGATTTTCATAGATAGCTCTTATCAGATTGAGATTGTTACTGTCTATTCTGTAGATTCCAATTTTCTGTAGTTTTTTTAAATCATGAATTGATGTTGTATTTTGTTACTCTTTTTCTGCATCTATTGTGATAAACATATGATTTTGTCCTTGGCTCTATTAATAAAGTGTATTACATGCATTGATAATAAAGTGTATTACATGCATTGATTTGCATACGTTGAACCATCCCTGCATCCCTGAATCCCACTTGGTCAGGGTGTATGATCTTTTTGATGATCTTCTGTATTTTGTTTTCCTGTATCTTATTGAGGATATTTGCATCTATGTTTACTAATGAGATTGGCTTGTAGTTCTTTTCTTTTTGTTGTTGGGTCTTTCTCTTTTGCAATCAAAGTGATGCCTTCTTTGAGGAATGAATTTGGGTGAATTGTTTTCCTTTCAATTTCATTAAGAGTTTAAACAGTAGTAGCAATAGTTTTCTAAATAATATCTAAAAGGCAATCAGTTCCAGGGATTTAGCTCAGTGGCACTGCTGCTTGCCTCACAAGTGCAAGGTTCTGAGTCCATCCCCATACCAAAAAATAAAAATAAAAAAGGACAATTAGTGCTGGGGATTTAGCTCAGTGGCCCTGCTCCTGCCTGGCAACTGTAAGGCCCTGATTTCAATCCCTGTTTAAAAAAATGCTATGGTTACTTATTATACACATGAAACAAAATTCAAACTTGAAGAAAATATAGAAAGAAAAAGAAAGCAAATGAAGTGTATAGCATAAATTATATATATAAATTATATGCATATAATATACATATATTTTATGTATACAGTTATAAGTATATATAAATAATTATATACATATAATTATAAGCATATCATTATTTACACACCAAGTATATGCATATATATCAATTCTATGCATTATATTATCATGATAACTTCCAAAATAATATTTTAAGGATACATACATATTATGGTCACCACTAAATTATGCTTGTATTTCCTTCAATATGTACAGCAATGCCAGTCCTGAGCATGGCTGCACAAAAGGTTCATGAACATTTTGGAAAGAGTAACAGTGGTTGTTGCAGAATTGGTAGAATTTCACATATTTGACTCTTTTTATTTTACAGTTGTATTATTACACATTTTTCCAGAATAGAGATTTCTAATTTCTTTCCAATTTATTGGGGTTTAGTAATTGGAAAAACCAATAAGAATAATATTTGGAAAAGACTTATACAACAGTTTGATAAAGACAAGTACAATCCAGATTGTTAACTAAAATATGAGTACTATTATGTTAGAAGTACAAATAGAACCTCTTTTTGATATTTTAATCTTCTTCCATTCACTGAACTTGTTCTTCATACCAAATGCCGTGTTATTCTGGGAATACAGAAAAAAAAAGGCCTATCTTTGACCTTAGGGATCCTGTGTTATAACTTATTTTACCACAAGCCCTAAAGCAGCCATGTGGATCACAAAGTCTTATATTTTAAGAAATTGCACTTTATTAAAATGTCATTTTATGTCATTAATTTTTTATGTTTAATAGAAGTAGAATGTAATTATTAAAAAAGACTCATGTAAATGAATGGTTACCACTTCATAGTGAGATAATCACAAAAATAAAAAATATGTTTAAGATCATCTTTTCCCTAAGATTAAAAGTATTTTCAGACAGTAAGAGCACAAGTTAAACTAGTGAACAGATCTAAATGATAAATGATTTTATGTGTTGTTACTATCTTCTCAGGCATACACTGTAAACTAAAATCAATTCTAATAGAATTTCACGTTTGGTGAAAAATGCATAGTCAGAGATGAAAATTTGTCCAACTATTAGAAAAATCAAAGTTTGAACAGGTACCTTATTTTTTTGGTAGATTTTTTACTGAATAAATTTACCCAGAGCACCTCTGTATGCCAGGCATGCTTCTAGGCATTTGTGAGAAATCAATAACCAACAGACCTCTTGAAATTCTGGATGGGAAAAAGCAATAAATGAGAAAGAAATGAACCTGAATGAAAGATCAGTTAAGTACAAGCAAAGCTAATCAGGGTTAAGAAATACGAAAAAATAGAGATAATATCTTAGAAAAGAGATCTTCTTTGAAGACGTAGTGTTTCAGCAGAGGTGCCAGGGAGATGGGGGAAGAGACACGATTGAAGCACAGTCTATAGGGCAGATGTCAGAATTCCAGAAATATGGAACAGTTAATAAGTAGGGTTGAGTACTGCCTGTTTTTAAGAAAAGATATATGGCTTAAGCTGAGTAAATCGCAGAAAATGAAATTGGACAACCGTATAGAGCCTCAAAGTTGTATAATCATTACCTTTATTTGATTCTAGTGTAAGTGGGAACAGTTTGTGGCAGATTTGTGGACATCTGCTCAGCGGATATCTGAGTGTTGGGCTTGGATTATAAGAAGGAAACAGAGCATAGTTATGCCACGGAGAGGGTGGTAGGAGCAGAATGTTAAGAGCGGTCATTGTGTAATATGCTCACACTGGGCTTCTGTTGAAACTAAAATCAGAAGGATTTAATAGAAATGGTGTCTCTTATGTGTAAGGAGGGCAAACAGGAGTCACAGATGGCATCATGGTTTGTGCTTTTTCAATGATGAATACTGGTACAATTTAACAAAATGGACCCATGCCTGGTATGAGTGGGAGAGGAGAAGTGTTTGTCTTAGAGCAGCTTAAACTGAATTTCTCTTTTGACATGGAAGTAGAAATATTAGTAGAGAGTTGCAGGAATCTGGAGTTCTTGGGTATGAGGTAAATTTGAGAGGCAAATATATCATTTCTTAGTTAAGAAGGCAAAGAAGGGAGCTAGAAACTGGATAATCTTTAGGAAAACAAACATCTGATTGTAATTGATTTATCGATATAACATCTACATATCTAAAGTAGCCCCAAAGAAAACAGAGGCAAAATGAACTTGGGAGAGGTAGTTATAATTACAGAAGAGGGATTATATGTCTTCTATCTAGAGACACTATAAGATGTATGTTATATGGGCAAGATTGTGAAAAAATTAGGCTTTCTAATTTATGTGTATGTATATGTGTGCCTCATTCAAGAGGACTTAAAAATTATTTTCAAACATTTGAGATATTATCATGAAAACTATTCTACAGGTACTTTCTGGGAACACAAAGGGTAATTAATGATTTCAGGTTTATTTTAACACACTATCAAAAGATTTTGGGAAAATGTGATTTACTTAGT
Organism: Fukomys damarensis; assembly: GCF_012274545.1. NCBI lineage: Eukaryota > Metazoa > Chordata > Mammalia > Rodentia > Bathyergidae > Fukomys > Fukomys damarensis. Next base: position 47,315,916 of record NW_022900916.1, on the reverse strand, counting down.
ACTGGTCATAAAAAAATGTCGAAGCAAACTGCAACAGTGTATATAAAAGTTATTTTTACTGAAAAGGGGCAAATAATTTTTATTTGAAGAAACAATACTTGTTTGAAAGAGTGTAGTATCTCTTAAAGAAAAAAGCTAAACACATTTTCAAATATATAAGGCTTAAGTTCATTTTATAGCAGATATTTCAGAATTATTATTTACTAGCAGTAGATTTAAAAATTTATTATTCACATAAAAATTAAAGGTTAAATGTGCAGAGGCAGGATGCTGGCATGACAATTTCAAAGTGAAATAAATCATTTTTCTAATACAAAAAATTCAACAGCTAAACATTTCTTTACCTATACAATAGCTGAAACAGCTAAAATAAGCTGCAGTTATTTTTAATAAGGTAGAAAAATTTAACTTTTAAAAACGATTACAATATAATGCTGCTTAAACCAGAGATAAATAAAATGAAAATTAATTTACCATGCAATGTGAACTATTAATGCTTTTTTGACACTTTGAGTTGTGTAAATTTCAGTTATTGAAGTGTCTATGACTCTCTTAAAATGTGTGACTTGGAAATAGTGCTAAGATATCTATTCATTTTACCTGATAAATCCCAGGAATCAAAAGAAGAAAACATAAATAAAAAATTGCAAACATCAAAGAATATGCAAGCGTATCATATATCCATACAAACAAAGCACTAGCTAATTTTGTTCCATGTTTTGTTTTTACCTTTTATATCTCATTTTTATATTTATGAATATATGACCATAGTAGCATACATAGGAAATACAGAAATATGTAAGAATCTGAGCCTGAATAAACACTTCAACTAACATTAATACTCTATTGTTTAAATTTTTCTATATTAACATTGTACATAAATATGACTTCACTTATAAATGCATATAAATAAAATACTACATTTATCTATAGCATTTATAATGAAACAAATGAGATCATAATGTTCTCAAAAATCAAAGTTTCAGGCCCGGGATTTAACTCAGTGGTTCGGTGGCCTGCCTTGCAAGCGCAAGGACCTGAGTTCAATCCCCAGCACCAAAAAAAGAAAAAAAAAATCAAGTTTCATAGGCATTTATGTAAAAATATGTTAGAAAATATAATTTTTTATTTTAATAAAAACAAAATTTTATAACAGTGTAGTAAGAGATTACAACAGTTAATAAAATATATATCATTCTTTTCAAAGTAGATACTCAGAAACAAAGATTCTTTCTTACAAAGAAACAGATAATATCCCAAAGCTTTCATTTCAATAAACTAGGAGTAGTTGGCAGTATAAAGGAAAGGAATTAGCATATAGATTAAATCATTTTTGAAAGAGCAGATAGGTAATTTAGGGAATTATTTGAAATCCTACTTCCCAGTTATTTATTTTCTGTTTTGCTTCATATATATAATTTACATATATATGAATATATATGTATATTAATTTTCCCATATAAGAGAAATCATACAATATTTATGCTTGTATGTCTGACTTATCTCACTTAACCCTGTGTTCTCAAGTTGTAGCCATTTATCTACTAATGTCTCAATTTTATCCTTCTTTTTCTAACATTAAAAATAAATCCTTCTTTACAGCAGTGCAATGTTTCACTGCATATAAATACCAAATTTTCTTCATCCATTCATATGTTGATGGACATGTATGTTGTTTCCAATATCTAGCTATTGTAAATTGTGCTGCTATAAATATAGGCCTTCATTGTCTATCCTATATACTTTATTTAATTTCTAGATAATAATTTTTATTTCTGAAATATCTGATGATATTTTAACACAATACTTCTTTCAACAATAAACATTTTTATCTTGTTTGTGCTGCACAGAATTTGAATAATTTTAGCTGTAATATTTTAAATTTTTGTGTTGGAACTGCCTTGAGGTCGTGATAAAAAACAAAATTTCATGGGCAGTTCAAGAGAATTTATATCACTGTATCCACTGCACAGTTTTTGATGTGTATCAATTCGATTTGTTTTTCCCTAAGTGAAATAAACATGGAGAAAAGCACAGGTTATTTATTCGGAACTCACAATACCAAGAGAGGCAGACATGATTAGCTGAGTTTGGCAGAGGCTCAAAGGTAGAGAGAGGAGAGGGAAAACACTATAGTATAAAAAAGCAAAGTCTTTAGCTATGTTCTGAGTGGAGCTTGTCCACTGAGGGAAGCTGGAGTCAGGATAACTAGATGTATCCACCATTGTCACTTTGAAAGCTATTGGGCTTTCTGTGGTTGATGCTGAGTTGGAAGCAGGGGCAAAAATAAAGAAGCTCTCAGTTACTGAATAATCCTGGTCCCTCGGGACCTACCCCTGAACAGGTTGAAGGCTGGCTTTCCAACATGGCTATGATACAGCTTGTAAGTTACAATTTTTCTTGTGTATATGGTGTGATTATTTTGTTTTTCCATTTTGTCAGTGTACTAACTTATTTTCAAATTTTTAACCATATTTGCCTTTCTGAGGTAAACTACACTTGATCACTTTATATATTTCTTTTTAATAATGCTGGATTTAGGTACTAATATTTTGTGAAGGATTTTTGCATCTGTGTTTTCTTTTCTTTTTCTTTTTCTTTTTTTTTTTTTTTTGAGTAGCAGGGATCAAACTCAGGACCTTGCCTTTCCAAGACATGTGCATTGCCACTGAGCTAAATCCCTGGCTGCATCTCTCTTTTTAAGATTTATTATTATGAAAAATTTTCCTGTGATATTTTTGTATCCATCTATATATGAATATAGGTAGTTGTCATAAAAAAACTCAGAAAATTGAAAGCTAAAATCATTTTTCCATATTTGTAACTTCCTACTTCCTTTTTCTGAGTTTTTGATTTATTATTCTTCCACCATCTATCAATTTAACAAAAACTACAAATATGAGTCGATATATTCCATGCCTACTTGTTACTAAGTGCTACTGGTTTACACTTTCACATAATTCCTAAAATTTGTTAGTGCAGAGGTTGATATTTGTTTGCTCAACTATTTATCCCTTGCTACAATGTATAGATTACAAAACTGTGGATAGCAGGGTAAGATAAATAGGAAAGACAATTAAGATCTTATCGAATCAATCCAAGTTCTTCATATCTTCCTACTGGAACTCAGTTACAGCCTCTTCTCTTGTCAGTTTTGTAATACTTGGAATATAATTAGACATCACACATTTTTATAATTAAGCTGAATTGTCTAAAAACTCACTATCGATCTTGTTCCTCCTAATCTTTCAGTGTTTTCTTGCATACATTCTTAGCTTCAAGCTGATCTTCCTATTCCTTAGCCATATGTTGCAAAGTTTCACCTTGTCCACCAATCTACTCTCCTACAAGATCTTAATCTCCTTTTTTAATCAAGATAATTCTCCTAGTTTTTAAAACACAATTAAGTTATTATCTCCACTCCTGAATTCTCTTTGAAAAATGTCTGAAATTAACAAATTATATCCTTATCTGTGTGATGTGGCCCCCAATGGCACTTGTACTGTAACATATAAAAGATCATTCAAATGTTATATATTTTTTGTTTTTTAATTCCACTTAATTTAAAGCAGGAATTTTTGTAATTGTCTGTTTCACTTGGATTTCCTAGTTAAAACTTTATCCAAGACTGACTTGAAATAGTATAAAGGAACTTTAGGGAAAAATGTAACTAGTGTTTTTGCTATACAAAAGCAAAAATTAAACAAAGTTTAAAAATTGAAACTTGGGTCTGGACTTGGGATTCTGTAGACATCCAAATGCAGCAAAATACATAAAAATCATTTCACAGCTTGAAATTGTTACAAATATGAATCAGTGAGACCTCTTGAGTTATGAAGATGTCAAATTCTTTTTTTTCTTTTTATTGAATTTATTGGTACAATCTAGGTATACAATACAGTTACATTCATTATTGGGATCCTGTACCTTTACATGACAGGTCTTGATTCTCATGTTTTCCCCTTGTCCCTGCCCTCCCTTCACCCCCTCCTCCCCTCCCCATTTACAAACACTTTATTTCCATTTTTTTCATATTTTTCTCTCTCCCTTATTACCTTTCCCTCACCCTTCCTACACCTTTAGCCCTTTACTTCCTATTTCACATTATTAATTATCTCATTAGGATCTTGTGTACTATTATAGTTTTTCACACCAGAGAAACTATTCGGTATTTACACATGTGTGGCTTATTTATTTCACTTAAGAGTATATCCTTAATATGTATCAATTTTCCCATGAATGACTCTAATTTCTCATTCTTTATGGCTGAGTAGTATTCCATTTTATAGAGAAACCACATCTTTATCCAGTTTCCAACAGATGGGCAAATGGGCTGTTTCCAAGTTTTAGCTATTACAAACTGTGTCCCTATAAACATTGGTGTGCATATATCACTGTGGTATGATTCTTTTAATTCTTTTGGAAAGATACCCAGCAGAGGCATGACTGGGTCAAATGGAACCTCTAGTTCCAGCTCTTTGAGGTATCTCCATATGTCTCTTCTTTTCTACCTCTGCCTTATTTGTACAAAATTAAAAAACAAGAACAATAAACTGGAAATTTTCAGATAAAATCCAAAAATAGTAAGTAGAATGAATAATTTAAAACTCTAGGATTCAGCAAAATATGACTTTGTAATTTGTTACTTTGTGTTTAATTATAATGATCAGTTAAAGAAATCTCTGTATGAACATTAAAAATAGGGAATGCTAAAATAAAAGTAAAAAGGAAAGTAAAAGAGAAAAGGCAGTTATGTAAAATTAAAACAATCCTTAATTCTGAAGATGAAAATGGTCCCTGAACATATTTAAATTGCTTCTTGCTCTTGTAGTCTTATATTATTCTTTTTTTCATTATTTAGAGAATAATTTATTTATTTCTATAATCAAACCCATGTAGATATGACCTTACATATTTACTACAGTGTGTTACCCCTGTACAAATGGAAAAAAAATTAACATTTCTAGACTAATATGGCTGTTAATTTCTGTACAATGCCAACTCAACACAGTAAACTGGTATAACTTTTTCCAAAGTTGACAGCACAAAGTTTCCAAATATTCAAATTTTATATATATATATATATGGGTGTGTGTGTGTGTGTGTATGTATG
>NW_022900916.1:47302782-47310779 GCF_012274545.1 Fukomys damarensis | reverse complement strand
ATATAAAAAGCAATCATAGCAGTATGTTATGCATCAATAGCAGCAACAGTTTTTCCAGGTTTTGCAGTCATCTGAACAAAATTATAGCCATTCAGCACACTCCATTAAAAAAACAAAAACACAAAAAACAAAGAAAAGAATAATACCCAGAAAACAGCAAATTTCTCGCTAGCACCATTTTTTTTATTAGCATCTTAATCATCAACAGCAAAAATAAAAATGAGAAAATCCTTAAGCAAGACACAAAGACAGAATTCCAGTTCACCAATGGCAAACAAACAGTAGGGCAAATGAAGATGAAAAGGCCGACAGTGAACAAGCAGGACACCCTGAACTCAAAGCATAGGAAGTAACAAAACAGATCAATCAGGCTCTAGAAAAATTCAAAACAGAAATAATTTCCCAGATAACCATAGAGATGGTGAGCAAAATGAAAGTCTTGATTTGATACTCTAGAACAGAAACTGACAAAAAAATAAATAAGCTCAGGACCATGATAGAAGCCATGAATGCCCACCATAAGAAAGAAATGGAAACAACAATCACCCAACATAGGAAAGAAATGGAATCCATAAAACAAATTCAAACAGATATCCAGGAGATTAAACACTCCATTGAAAGTGTACGCAACAGAATAAAATAATGCAAAGATAGAGTCTCAGATTTAGAAGATAAGATTGCAGTCAGTGACCATGAAAAGAGAGGTCTCTTAAAAACAGTAGAAGATCATGAGAAATTGATCCAACAACTCCTAGATGATGCAAAGAAGAATAACATAAGACTGATAGGAATACATGAAGTAGCAGGAGAAAATACAAATGACTTTAAAAAGCTGTTCACAGAATTAATGACAGAAAACTTCCCAAACAGAGGGAAAAATTTGACATTCAGATAATTGAGGCATATAGGACCCCAACTAACCACGATAAAAAAATCTACACCTAGACATATAGTAATCAAGATCCCAGAAATCCAACAAAAGAATGAAATACTACAAGCAGTAAGAGAAAAGAAACAAATCACATGCAAAGGAAAACCCATCAGAATCACAGCAGACTTTTCAACACAAACCCTTGGGGCAAGGAGAGCCTGGAGTGAGATATTTCAAGTACAAAAAGAGAACAACCTCCAACCTAGACTGATGTATCTTGCAAAACTCTCTTTCAAAATGGAGGGGGAAATAAGACACTTCCATGACAAAGAACACCTGAGAAACTACATGAATACCAAACCAGCAGTACAAGCAATTCTAAACAATATCCTAGAAAAAGACAATGAAGGCAGCAACGCCATGAGGCCCAACAGAGCAAATCTAATAGGCAAGGCAAGAAATTAAAAGGAAAAGGTGAAAAAGTAAAGAGTCAATAAAAGGCCAATAACATGTCAATAATAAGTCAGTACATATCAGTTATAACCATCAATGTTAATGGCCTCAACTCACCAATCAAGAGAAATAGACTGGCAGAATGGAATAAGAAGCAAAATTCAACAATATGTTGTATATGAGAAACACACCTAGTGCAAAAAGAAGCCCATAGAATGAAAGTGAAAGGATGGAAAACAATTCTCCATGTGACAGAAGCCCAGAAAAAAGCTGCGGTAGCAATCTTATTTGCAGACAAAGTAAATTTCAAACCAAAACTGATTCTAGTATTATAGATGTAGGACAGTACTCTGTCATATCTCTGTTATTGTAAAATATCTTGTGCCTGATTTATGATATGTAGCAGTGACTGTGCTTTATCAGAGCTATTTTTAAGATGTCAAATTCTGTTATTGGCTTTCTTGGGTTCATCAAGCATAGGAAACATTTCTACCTGAATCATGCCATATTAAAATCTTGAAATGTATGTCACATTATAAATGTGTTGTTTGTGAGAATTTATACAAACACCCGATTCAAGAATAGATCCATTGTCTCAATGGTTTCATTGTCATAACATTTTGTACTTTTAACTAAGTAAAAATGATATGTAAGAATTGTGATGTATAATGTTATATGATATCATTTTACCTTTCAAATATCATTTGTGCCAAATCCTATGTTTTAACTACTACATTTGTGACCCTCTGCAAGAATCACAGGCATTGCTCTGCTCTTTACAGTAATTTACCAATATAAGAAGTTTAGTCATTAAGTGTCAAATGGAAAAAAAAAAAAAGAAGTGTTCTCCATTGAGGAACAGTGTACTAAATTGAAACTTAATCCTTGTAGAAGGAAGTACATAATGCAGTCAAGAACTCTTTTTAAGCTAGCATATTAGTCACCTATTATGGGGTAGAAAATTTCAAATTTTTGATATCCAGGACTACGGAGTATGACAATATGGTATGTCTTTGACCTCAAGATTTGGAGTAAGTTGATCCATAGCAATAGCTGGAATGTACAGGTACTCTTATTTGATACCAGGAAACAGCTTTCTGATGCACTGAACACTCAACACCTGTATGAATCCTGAGGAGTCAACTATCCTTAAGTCTCTGGGATATGATCTGAGGTATTACAGGTTCATACAAGAGGCTCTACTCTCCTACTGCTAGAAGGAACTACTCATAGCTGTAAAAAATAAACACGACAGAATGTATAAATGGATTTTCTAATCACAGTAATACATTTTTTATTTTTGTACTATTTTTCTATCTTAAAATAGAGGATACAAAATACCCACATATCTAAAGATTCTTCTTAATAAAGCCTGAATGTAAACACTGCATAGCTAGGGTTTTTTATAGAAATAATGCAAGTCACCAAGAAGGAATGTTATGCTAAAATCTTACAGTATTTTAAATAAACATATATCACTTATAGTTAAAAATAGAGAAAAAAATGAAGTCAGTTTTGACATTTGAACTCACTACTTTTTAAATCATGTTTACCTATAGTAAGATGCTCATAACCTTAGTATTATCATATATTTAAAAGCATGCAAATATTTAAATTATATTTTGTAAAACAGAACTTAGACCACTATATAAAATTGAATAAATTGCCCATGGAAATAAATCTGCACATTTATCAAACAGATAAATAGTCTAATTTCTGAAGCTAGTACTAGTCTTTTAAAAGCAAAGTTTTTTCTCTACCAACTGTTTAGCCAGGATTAATGTTGGGATTCATTATGTGCAGAGTCATGTACTATGAATGGGCATAAGTTCTTACTAATCAAAAGAGTTTGGTGAGAACAGCTTTCAGACTTACTTTTAATACTTTGTATGTGATGTTCTCTTCTTAGATTCTTATGTAAGATAGCCACAGACACTATTCTTCACTTAGAAATAAAGAAAATAAGGCATTTAGTGATAAAGTTTTGCTTATATTTTTAGTTTTATGACAATACAGTGCAAATACTGCCTCTGGAAACCACCAACTTTGAAAGTAAGGCTTGCACATTTGAATGTCACTTCTGAGCCGTTAGCCAGCAGCTAAATGACTATAACCTCTGAAATTCAACTGAATTCCTGATAAGGTTCTCCTCTGTCTAAAATCAATTATTTAGGGAGCAGCAGTCCTTCTAAACTAAAATGATAGAATTTGAAATCCAACTCACTGTGGCATGAAACTGCTTACCCTAACAACCTAACCAGAATTTTGAGTACTTTGGAAAAGTACCTTGAATTTCAAGAAGTCCAACAAGTATTCAATGTATTGTTCTCATTCCTTAAATTGCAGCCCAAAATGTTCATTAATAAAGCTCTCTCCAATCCTAGCTGAAAAGTCATGTGTTTTGAGATTGAGTTTGGAACACTAATGTCAAAAGTCTGATGCTGACCATTCTTCTATATTTTCATTCTGAACTGCTTGGATTTTTCCTGTTTATATTCCTGTCAATTGTTTAATAATTCCTGTCAATTGTTTAATAATGTCCCCTGAAATATATAGGTGTCAGTAATTTCTCTAAGGGTTGACCAAGCAATGTCTCCATTTTTCTACTTATGAGAACCAGCAAAACCAACAATCCTAAATAAACATGAAAAACCTCAGTACCACAGCTTACCCTCCAGTGCTGGACAAGAACTCCAGACCCTTTACTGATTCACTTCTGGACTGGGGTCTAAAAGCTACTAATTTAGTGTATGATTTAGCTGTTTATTTTACCCATTCATTTTTGCCTGTTTTGACTTGGAATTTACATTCCTTGTCTTTTAAAATATTTTTGGGGGGAGAATGGAAATTCAAGCTTTTAGAAACTTTGTAGACATTTTAAATTTTTCAATTAAAATTCTAGCATTTCTCTGAAATCATAATTTTAAATCTGGCATTTAAAAAGTCACATGTTAGGCAGATAAAATGGCACATGCCTGTAATCCTAGCACTCAGGAAGCTGAGGCAGGAAGTTTGCCACAAGTTCCAGGCTGGCCTGGGCTATACGGTGAATTCAAGGTTAGCTTAAAATACACTGGAGACCCTGCCTTAACCCCTCTCCTCTCAAAAATGTCAAATGTTATAAGAAGAAATGAGCAAGTATGTATGAACTCATTTATAATGGTATACCTATAATAACCCAGGGAGCATGGCAAGGAATAATGAAAATATATAATCTTCTAGTATTACTGTTTCATATATTACAAAGGTTTTTTAAAACTATTTTTCCTTATTTATGAAAACTTCACACACCTGAGTTTGTAATTTTAGGGAAAATCTAAGTTTGTATTGCATATTGCAAAAGATAACATATTTACACAGTGTGTAAATATAATATTTAAATCACACATACACATGGAGTTTCAAAGAGACATTGATTTTTCTTTGGCCACAGTGCTACCTTTCGAAGGATTATGAAGTCCAATTCAAATTCAGTAGAAAAGTTTTATGTTCATATGGTCATGTTTTCCATGATACAAGGAGATGGGAATCGTACAGTATGTGGTTTAGGAGTATACCTTATAATGCTACCATGTACTCAAAATCAATGTGATCCCTTATAAATGATTATGTCCAATACCTGATACTTTCTGAGTAAATTTAATTAAAATGCAATAGTCTTCAAAAAGAGTTTTATGCAATATATTAGAGCTCTGGTTTCTACTTCATTATGACTTAAGATAGAGAAAATACGTTTCATAAAGGATTTTACTTAAGATAAAATTTTTCTGATCATGGTCACAGACTTATTTAAATGTAACATTACAAGAGTAAGAGAAGTCATGAATACTTTTTAATTCACCAAACTTTATTAAGCCAATTACAACCCATATTTCCTTCAGCCATTCCTTCAATTATTATTGTTACTTTTATTATATTATTAAGAATTTATATATTATATTATTTCTTATAAATATTTTAATTTTAAGATGCTTATTCATTTTCCATGTATAAAACATAAAGTGTATGTTACATATTGATAATCTAGCCAGTGTATTTAACGTTTGCTTTCATGTAGTGTTTTCTTCACAAACTCAATTCTCACATCTATAAAATATAGACCAAAAATTTTTATTTTTATAGTACAAAAAAATCAGTGAAGCCAAGAATTGGTTCTCTGAAAGAATAAATAAAATTAGCAAATCCTTAGCCAAACTTATCAAAAAAAGGAAACAATAGGGCCAAAACCAAACAATTAGGAATGAAAAGGGTGACATTAAAATGGACCCAGCGGAAATCCAGAGGATCATCAATACCTACTTATAGAAGCTATACGCCAATAAAATAGAAAATACAGAAGAAGTGGACAGATTCCTAGATTTGTATGAATTACCAAAGTTGACCAAAGATGACCTAAAAATTCTAAACAACCCAAAACCAATCAATGAAATTGAAAGCATAATTAAAAATTTACCAATTAATAAAAGTCCGGGTCCTGATGGCTTCTCTGCTGAATTGTACAAGACATTTAGGGAGGAACTACTGCCACTCCTATTTAAACTCTTCAGTGAAATTGAAAGGGGAGAATTACTCCTAAATTCAGACCTGAAACCCAGCATCCCCAAAGCAGAAAAAGACCCAAGCAAAAATGAGAACAAACTATAGGCCAATTACACTAATGAACACAGATGCAAAAATCTTTAAAGATACTTAGGAGATCATTTAGAAGATCATACACCCCGACCAAGTGGAAATCATCCCAGGGATGCAGGGATGGTTCAACATATGCAAATCAATACATGTAATACACTATATTAATAGAGCCAAGGATAAAAACCATATGATCATCTCAATAGATGCAGAAAAAGCACTTGACAAAATTCAACACAGATTTATGACAAAAACCCTCCAAAAAATTGAAATACATTGTCTCTGACTCAATCTGATAAAATACATCTATGCAAAACCAATAGCCAATATCATACTAAATGGTCAAAAACTGAAATCCTTTGCACTAAAATCAGGAATAAGACAAGGATGTCCACTATTACCACTCCTGTTCAATAGAGTTTTGGAAACAGCCACAACAACCAAAAAGAGAAAGAAATAAAAGGAATAAAGATATGATATTAAGAAATCAAATTGCCATTATTTGCAGATGATATGACACTCTATTTAGAAGACCCCCAAGAATGTCACTATAAGTCTTCTAGACTTAATGATGAAATTAGAAAAGTAGCTGAATACAAGGTCAACACACAAAAATCAATAGCTTTCCTTTATATGAAAGACTCACTGAGAGAGAAGTGGTACAAGCAATTCCTTTCACAATAGCATCCAAAAAATCAAAATACCTAGGAATCCACCTAAGGAAAGAAATCAAAGACCTCTACTCTGAAAACTACAACACTCTGAAAAGGTGTTTGAAGAGAATATCAGAAAATGGAAACACATCAATTGCTTCTGGTTAGGAAGAATCAACATAGTGAAAATGTTCATACTTCCAAAACTGCTCTCTAGATTCAGTGCAATCTCAATTGAAATCCCATCAGCATACTTCACAGACCTTGAGAAAACAATCCAAAAATCCACTTGGAAAAAATAAAAGAAACCTAGATTAGCAAAAGCAATTCTAAGCAATAAAGACAAGGTAGGGGGTATCACAATTACCACTTGAAACTATACTATAAAGCAACTGGGATAAAAAACAATATGCTGGCAAAGAGACAGACATGAGGACCAGTGGAGCAGATTAGAAGATGCAGAAAAAGTCCAGTCACCTTTGACAAAGTAGTCCAAAATCCTTACTAGAGGAAAGATAGCCTCTTTAATAAATGGTTATGGAAAAACTGGGTTTCAACTTGCCAAAGATTAAAACTAGACCTATATCTCCCACTATGCACTAAACTAAAATAAAAAATGGATTAAAGATCTAAATATTCAAACAGAAACAGTAAATTGGCTGGAAGAGAGGTTAGGTAGAACTCCTCAAGACATTGGTGTAGGAAAAGATTTCATGAACAAAACCTCAGTTGCCTGTGAGCTAGCTCAAACAAATGGGACCTTCTTGTTAAAAGGCTTCTGCACAGCAAGACAAACTACCAATAGTCTGAAGAGACAACCCACAATGTGGGAGAAACTTTTCACCAGCTCTTCCTCAGACAATGGTTTATTATCTAGAATATATAAAGAACTTAAAAAAATCAGAGCTCCAAAATTTAAAGACCCCATCCAAAAATGGGCATCTGAAATGAGCAGACATTTCTCAGACAAAAAAGCAGAAATATCAAATAAACATATGAGAAAATGTTCAGCATCACTGGTCATTGGAGAGATGCAAATGAAGACAATGCTGAATTTCACCTCACCCCAGAAAGAATGGCTGCTATGAAATCCGTCAATGATAAATGTTAGCAGGGCTGTGGGGAAAAAGAAATCCTGCTCCATTGCTGGTGGGAGTGTAGACTGTGGTAACCGCTGTGGAAATCAGTATGGAGATATTTCAGAGAACTAGGATTGGAAGCCCCATTTAACCCAACTATCCCTCTACTGGATGTCTTCCCCAAATAATTAAAAGAATCATACCACAGCGATATATGTCCACCCATGTTCATAGCAGCACAGTTCGTGATAGCTAAAATTTGGAAGCAACCCAATTGCCCATCAACAGGAGACTGGATAAAGAAATTATATA
>NW_022900916.1:47295407-47302649 GCF_012274545.1 Fukomys damarensis | reverse complement strand
TTTGTTCCATGGATCATACTTGGGCCCTTGAGCTTGTGAAGCAGGTACTGCAACCACTGAGCTAAATCCCTGGCTCTTAAGTGAAATAAATAGGACACACACATGTAAATACCAAATAGTTTCTCTGGTGTGAAAAACTGAAAGTGTAAATAAAATCAAAATGCATAATAGATAATTTGAACTAGAAAAGAAAGGTTCAAAGGGTAAGGGGAAATGGGAGGGGTAGGGAAAAAGAAAGAGGGGAATGTAATTAACCTGTGGAAAGGAAAAAAATGTAAACAAACTCTTTGTATATGAGATGGAGGTGGTGAAGGGAGGCAGGGTAATGGGAAAAAAATGAGAACTGAGATGGATAATGTATAGGTGCCAATTTCCAAAGATGAATGCCATTATATTGTATACCTTAAATGTGCCAATAAAATTAATTTAAAAAAGAAAATTTTATTTTTAACTCTATCATTACTTATAATAAAACTTATTTTAAAAGTATGATGGTGGTAGATAGCACCAATCCTTAAAAATCAATTATTTTGTGTTCATTCTCATTCAGTTTTCCTTGAGTTTTGATGTCAGATATGACTGGTATGGAGAATGTATTCATAATGGCATTTTTTGGATAGACATCATCTCAACACAAAACTGTATCAGCTGTTGCACAGTATGTTTTAGAATCTAGCAACTCATATCCTGCATATGACTAATGGTAATTTATTGCTAAATCTGAGTAAACCTCATATTCACATGGGGAGTTAAAAGCAGTGAACTTCTTAAGCCCTGGCTCCATTATACCAAATAAGAATTTCTGGGATATAAAATTCAAGAAGTATTTAAAAGTCTCAAAGTGCTTGTTTCAGCAGCTCATATACTAAGTCTCTCAATAATGCAAATGGTCAATCAGGCTTAAGAATGATGCATATGAAATATGTGTGTGTGTGTGTGTGTGTGTGTGTGTGTGTGTGTGTGTTTCTGTGTCTGTGTCTGTTATCTATGTGTGTCTGTGTTGGGTCCATGGGTGGGAGAGGGTTGGAGAGCAAAGAAAAAGTTCTTGTGGCAAACATGCCTAGTGGCAAATGTTATAGTTTCCTTTCAAAGAGCCTTTAATAATACTTACTGAAGGCCACATTCGAATAACTACAAGCCTTTTGAAACTGACTTTTCAAGAAAACTATAGAGAGCTTTTGAGCACTTGACACATGGGAGATACTAGAACAGAGAAAGTGCAGAAATGGATTTTGCTAACCTAAAATATTTTATTTTTTATAAAAAAGCAAAAAAAAAACCAATTGTTGAAAGCATGCACAGAGATAGCATTGACTTTACCTTTGTGTTTCTAGGTAAAGGTGGCAAAGCTGAGTAACATTGTTTTGACACAATTAAGGAGAAAATTTACCTTAATTTCTCTCAGTAGAGGAAGTGTGGTCATTGCTTATAGTGAACAGTTTGAAGTCAGACTTTGCTGAGTCCAAAAGTCTCTCTTGTCCCCCAGCCTGTCTTACTGGACAGGCTGCTCATTCCAAGTTCATAGTAATGGCTAGTGGACACATCATGCCACCGATGTGACCTAGCCCTTTAGTGACATAAAAAGTAGATGTTAGATTTCAAATAAAACTTTCCATAGAATTTCACCTGAAAACAGAATAAACTAACTGTGTGATACTATGCTTCTAAGGATCATTTTCAAACATGTTTGAAATATGAGTTAAAGGATTCTTTTTGGAAGTGAACATATCGAGAGTGGTTGAAAGTAACAGGACACTGGTGTATTTGGACAAAGCCCAAATACTCATACTCAAGTATTTAAGAAATCTCAAAGTGGGTGTTAACTTCCTATCAAACAATTTCAGATAAAAACAGAGGCTTCATAAGGTGGTATAACAATTTAAGTGAATAAAATTAAGAAGAATGCCAAAATATTTTAATAAAACAAAGTGTACAGTAAAGAAAACCAGGTTAGGCAGGAATAAAAGGAGAGTAAAAACAGAATTTTTACTAAATGAAAAAATTTGTAAATAATATGAATTTTCAAGAAAGATATTTTGAGTGTTGATTCTTAGGACCCATACCCAGGATTTCTGATTCAGGAGGCCTAGTGCAAGAGCCATGAATCTGGCTTATAATAAATTCCTCAGGTGAGTCAAATGATCAATTTAATACAAGTAGGAAACACCATGTCAGGAGAAAGAGAGTATTTTTCAACTCAATATATGAGTATGAATTCTGCTTCTGTCCTTTATAAATGAACTTGGATGAAGAATATTATTTAAGCTTTTCAAGCCTCAGTGTAAAATGAGGAATGTGAACCAGAATAAGATGGCTGAAATGCAGTGCTCAAACAGAATGGCCCACGGAACCCCTACCAGCACAACAGACACTGTGACTTGCAAACAATATGATTCTTTACATAGAAAACCTAAAACACTCTGCCAAAGACTTCTAGAATTAATAACCAAATTCAGCAATGTAGCAGGATATAAAAATCAACATTTAAAAGTAAATCACCTTCCTGTACACCAATACTGATCTGAGAGAGAAACTAGTAAAATAATATATCTCAGTAGCATAAAAAAATTAAGTACTTAGGCATTAATCGAAGTGAAAGACCTCTGCAAAGAAAAGTACAGAACTGTGAAAAAAGAGATCAAGTAGACTATCAGAAAATAGAACAATGCCCCGTTACTAGATAGGCAGAAACAATATTGTCAAAATGGCAATACTTCCAAACTGACATACAGATTTAATGCAATCCAAATAAGAATGCCAGTAATATTCCTCACAGAACTAGAGAAAACAATCCTAAAATTCATATGGAAAAGAAGAAAGAAAAAAAAAGGCAAAGTAATTTTGGATAATAAGAGAAAAGTAGAAGGTACACAATCCCAGACTTCAAGTCATACTACAAAGCCATAGTGATAAAAACAGTCTAATATAGCCAAAGATATAGATATGTGGTTAATGGGACAGAATGGAGGCTGCAAAAACAACATGAGACACATTTAACCAGCTGATCTTTGACTAAAGGGCTAGAAATATATGCTGGAGGAAAGACAGCTTCCTTAGCAAATGGTGCCAGGAAAATTGGCTATTCATATACAGTAGATTTAATCTAGACCAATATCTCTCCCACGTACTAAACTAAAATCAAAGTAGATCAAAGATCAAAATGCTAAAGCAGAAACAATCTATTGGAAGATAAAATATGTGAAACTCTTGAATTCATAGACATAGGAAAGGACTTTTAGAGCAGAATTCTAATTGCATCAGTCAAACAGCAAGAGTCAACATAGGAGATCATAAATTAAAAATTTTGTGCTAGCAATGAAAACAATGAACAGACTAAAGAGGCACTCTACAGAATGAGAAAATTTTGCTAACTATACTTTGAATAGAAAATTAGTATCTATAAATGTATAAAGAACTCAACAATCAACCCCCGAAATAAAATAATCAAAAAAATAGGCAAATGAAATGAATAGAGACACTTCTGAGAAAATGAAATGAAAGAATATTCAACATCACAAGTCATTAGGGAAATATAAATTAAAACAACACTGAGATTTCATCTTATGTCAGAAAAAAATAGCCATTATCAATTAACACCATATTACAATGGTACATGCCTATCAATATTTAGAGCAGCAGAATTCATTATACCTAACCCAGAAAGGTGCTTATATCCATCAATAGGCAAATGGATAAAATGTGGTAGCTATGTATTATGAAATGCTACTCAGCTATTAAGAGGAATAAATCTGAAATATTTCTAAAAACAAGGATGGAATTTGAAAATATAGTGTTCAATGAAATAAATCAGACATATAAGCCTAAATACAGTATGATTTCTCTTATATGAGAAATCCAAAGTATAAATGAAGTGCATAGCAAAATGAAAGACAGATTGGATGAAAGAGTAAGACATATCTTTTGAAAATGGGAAGGGGAGGAAAAGATGGAAGGGAAGAGAAAGCGGTGAGGAAAAGGACATGGAAAGAACTGGAAAGTGTTGTGTGCATGAACCAACTATACATAATGTATATAATCATTATACATCTACAGAAGGGGACGGGGGCAGGGAAGGGAAGGGGATTGAAGAAACTAAACTGCATTCAGTACATGCACCAACTCCCTAAGGGAAAGGTAAATATATACTGCAAACATGTACTAATATGATAAAAAAATTTTGAAAAGATTTGGAGCATGGAGTACCTGATCATTCCCCTGCCTGACAACAGTCTCCGATAGAAACTTTCTGAGCTCCTCGATTTATGTGAAAAACAAATCAGTTAAAAACTAAACAAAAAACAAAGCACTTTACGACTGTAAGATCCCTTCCATTTCTACATTTACAAAATTGATCAGAATAGTTCCTGTCATATTACTTATTAATGAAAGAAGGTAAATGGGAAACAGAAATAGGGTCAGCCACAAGATCCAATTTCTTAAAATCAGAATTCTGTCTTCAAATAGCATTAGGCCAAATAAGCTGTTCATAGGCAGAAGAGATACTTATGGGGGTTTAATGTCTCCTGCTCATGGCAGCAATGCATTTGCTAAGCCTGGCATCTGCCATATGAGCCAAGAAATCCAAGCTTCCATGACAAATGTTCTAATGATAGAGGCAGTTGTGATCCATTGTGTTTTTGGGTCTGTAATGGAGGAGCAGATCAGTCAGTCTTACTCTCATGGAGGTTGGTACCATGCCCTCTAAACTGTGAGAAAGTTATGCCTCGCCAAACAAAGCAAAACATTTTAGAAAGGTGATCGCTTTTAATTTTTTAACATCATTAAGATTAACAATACTGAGATCATAATGTATATATCTTATGAAATTTAGATATTTCTCCATATATTCATTTTATATTTTCACTCTGGTTTATAGATATCTGCATCAATTAATGCATTCTATTTTATTTCTGAGAATATTGAATCTGCATCCCTATGAGGTAGAAATATATTCTGATCTCTTAAATGAACTAGTTGGTTACAAAGTGTGTATATAGTGCTATTTTATTTTGTGTAGTACTTACATTATGAAGACAAATTAGAAACTTAATTAAAGCTTTAATGTGCAAGATAATCACATGATTTGTTCTTTTTACCTACTTTTTCCTTTAAAAAACTTTACTCTTGTAAACTCTGTCAGCAGACATTTCTCATTGAAAAATTTCTGTAACATAGTTTAAACTGCTTCATAATAATGTGTACATATAGTTTAGAAGATTGTTTAAGAAGGAATAATGGGTATTAAACAGTTGTGCTTCCTATTTCAAGATAGCTGATGAATTAAATGCATGTTCACCTTTTCCCTATTCAAATGACAATACAAAAGTAGAAGAGGGTTTATAATTTTGGTTTTTGATATTGTTTTTTATAAACAAAAATAAAGGGTAAAACTATAGAACTTAGAAAGAGGAAGTATTTTAACAGTAAAAACCAAAAAATATTGAGAAACTATGGAGTATCACGTAGAACTAGATTTCAAAATAATCACAAAACCTGAACTATTGACTTTAATATTTTTGCACTGTAACCCAAGGCATGCTTCCAATAGTTGTCATAATATCATCAGCTTTGCCTTAGCCAGAATATAATAGGAATGAAGCATCCGTGGTCCCACTATGTATCCAAGTAATAAGAATCTGGCATTTTTACAGGATTCCACAGGTTATATTTATACACACTAAATGTGGGTAGTGTTCTGCAAAGGTACCCTAACCTAGGGGTTCCCACCGCCCAGCCCACATGGACCAATCTTAATCTATGGCTTTCTTGGACCAGGATGCACACTGCAAGGTGAATTGTGGGTGAAAAGTTATGCTTTGTTTGCAATTACCGCCCTCCTCAATGCTTGTATTACTGCCAGAAGTCCATGTTCTTTCATTTTGGTGGTGTCTTTAGGGTTTTGTTTGTTTGTTTGTTTTTGTTTTGTACCAGGGATCAAACTCAGGTCCTTGTGCTTGTGAGGCAGGTGGCAGCACCACTGAGCTAAATCCCTGGCCCCTAGATTCTTATAGGAGCATGAAGCTTACCGTGAACTGCAGATGTGAGGGGTCTCGATTGCATTCTTAAAAGAATCCAGTGTCTGGTGATTTGAGGTGGAGCTGAGGTAGTGATGGTAAAACTGAGAAGCAGCTGAAAATCTAAATTAATGCTAGCAGATGGGTCTGACATTTCAGAGATTATAATAGACTGCTTGCATACTCATAACAACCCTATCAGTGAGTGGTAGATGACAACTAAGTTGATCTGGTGGAAGGCTTTACTGTGGCAAGGGAATTGATGTACACCAATTGTAGTACTTTGTATATTATTTTAAGTCAGAATCTGGCACTTATTAAAGTCTTTATGACCTGCTCATGATTTGAGTTACTATTTCCATCCATGCCTCTTTTCTACACAATGAGCTTGTTTTCATAACAACTTTGGTAAGTCCACAGTCCAAACCTAGCCAAAATGAATATAAAATAAATGTCACTGGAGAATTTCTTTGAAAAGGGGAAAAGACACAATGACAGGACAGCAGAAGGGTCTAAGACTTCCAACAAGATGTGTTTTTTAAAATATATAAAATGCAGTACTCAGCCATAAAGAATGATAAACTATAGGCATTTATATCTAAATGGATAGACTTTGAAAACATACTGTTAAGTGAAATAAATAGGGGTAAATACTGAATTCTCTGGTGAGAGAAACTGAAAGTGCAAATGAGGACCAAAATGTATAAATGATATGGTGAAATAAGAAGAAAAGTTTCAAAGGGTAAAATGATCTATGGAGAGGGGTGGAGGACAGGAAAGAAGGGAAAGAAAAACAATGAGAAAAGAAAGAAAAAGCAGAAACAAAGACTTTGTAAATAAGGAGGGATCAAGAGGTGAAAGGGAGGGAAGGGGAATGGGAAAAAAAAAAACAAGAACCAATATATACTATGTACAGATACAAAGCCCCAACGATGAATGCAATCTTAATGTATACCAAAAGTGTACCAGTAAACTTAATGAATAACAAAAAATTACTGTTCACAAAAACTTGGAGGTTTTGAAGTGAGGGCAGAAGAATGAGGAAAAATAAGAACCAAGACATATCATGAAAGGGTACAAATTACCAATGATGAATGCCATCATATCGTATACCTAAAATGTACCAGTAAATGTAATAAAGTATGCACACGCACACACACACACACACACACACACACACACACACACACACACATGCCAAGGATTTAGCTCAGTAGTTCCCCTCCTG
>NW_022900916.1:47279971-47295231 GCF_012274545.1 Fukomys damarensis | reverse complement strand
ATTCTCCAAGCCAGCTTTGTATAATATCTGGTGACTTGCTGTCCTGTGAAGCCAAGAAACCTTCAAATCTGCTTTGCCACATAATGATACATCACCCTGCCTTAAAAGATAAGTGTCATCTCATTTGTGCTTGTTTAATGACCCAGCAGTGTCACACAAAAACTAAACTACTTATTCATTCCTGTGCACTGAAATACCCAGCAAGCCTCAAAATGGGAAGCAAATGGGAAGCAAATGGAAAGACCTCTTCTTGTATTTCCTATAATGTAGAGGGGGGCAGGTAGTATTTGTTGTTGTTGTCATTCATCCATCTTGCTGTAATATATAGTTTAAGGACAAGTCTTTAAATTTTTTCTTAAAAGAAAAGAAAAAGTTTAACTCAAAGAACAAAAGCTATTATTATTATTATTATTATTATTATTATTATCATCATTTTTGGTACTAGGGATTCAACTCGGGTCCTTGCATTTGAGAGGCAGGTGATGGCACCTGCTAAATCCCTGGGCCCAAAAGTAGTAATTGAAGGCTACATCAAGTGAGATCATTCCCAGTGGCTAGGCACACTATTAGTGCTACAAAGTACTTATTATTGCAGAAGAACTGATCCTGCCTGCTGTTAAGGCACTTGTGAATTTTTAGGAGAGGCTGCAGTTCAAAAGGTGACACATGTTCCTCTTTAGGCCATTAATATAACTAGACAGATTAATTAAATAGCAGACAATATTGAGACACAATTGTTAGAGAGGATTTCAACATGCAATCCTAGTTGAGGACTCTACTGGTATTAACAACAAGCAGCAATGCTTGTATTTGAGAGATATGCTTTTCAACAGGATGTGCAGGAGGAAATGTAATATGCACTTTCATTGCCAATCAACACCACAGCTGCAGAACTATACAAGTCTTTGAATGATTACACATCAGGAAAACTGAATTTGTCATTTTGCGTTAGTATATGGAGGGTAAGAGCTCTCATGACTGGACAGCTGTTTGGTTTCACTGGTTGGATCAAAAAGGTCACTTTTGAATGTGAGACTATCCAGTACATAATTTATAAAAATGCTGGCTGGCTGAAAAACATCAACTGAAATTGACAGTGTTTCGCCAAGTGTGAATGCAATTGTCAACCACATTGAAATACGTGCCTTTAACTCATGTCTGCTTACACAGCTCTGTGAGCTAGGCACAGAGGACACATGTGTTCTCTTATTCACAGAGGTGAGGTAACTTTATAAAAGTAGTTCGCTAGCCAGAGTGTTGAGTTATAAGAACTTCATGAGCCACTTTAAAAAAAAAATCAGTCAGTACAGGCAGCACATGTAAGGGACACAGAATGAATGGATTAAAACCTTGCTTATTTGTGTGACATATTCAATCTGCTTTCCAAACTCAATCTGTCATTTCAGGTGAGAACAACAAATATGTTTAAGTTGGCAGATAAAGTGGCTGCATTCAAAGCCAAACTGGAATTTTGGAGGCAATACATGAACCTTGGGATTTTTAGTACATTTCAAACATTATCAGAGATTTTGAAAGAAACTGAGCCAAGGCCTCCTTTCGTGAAGCTAGTTTGCAATAATCTATCTCGGCTATTAAAAATTTGATTATTATTCCCTAATCATGAAAGACTTGAACTCTGTAAAAATGAATTTCTGCCCAATTTGTGAAAGGGTTAAGTGTATCTACTTTCTGCTAGAAGATCAGCTCCTTTCAATTGCAGAAAACTGTATTTAAAGTAGGTTTGAGGTGCTTTTACACCTCCCTACTTTCTGTTTTAAAGTCAAAGTGAAATACCCTGAGATTGATACAAAAGCACTAAAATGTCGGCTTCCATTTCCAACATCCTATCTTTGTGAAGCAGGGTCTTCTATAATGACAGTAACCAAAACAGTGTTATGGAAGAGACTGAACATCAGCAAAATTCTCCCAGTGCCATTGTCTTCCATCATCTTTAGATTGGACTATTTTCAGGAAAACAAGCTCTGACCTTTCACTGATTATGCACTATGGTGGGTCGTACAATTAATCACCTTCTTGTACAATGTAATGATAATAGAAATAAAGTGCAAATAAATGTAATAAACTCGAATCATCCTCAAACCACCTTCCTTCCACTGGATCTGTGGAAAAAAAATTTTTCCATAAAACTAGTACCTAGTGCCAAAAAGATGGGCAACTGCTGTGAAAGCCTAAGGACTCTTAGCCTTAGCTTTACAGGAGTCTGTCTTACTGGCAGAACTTTTAACAACCTATCACTTTCCTTTTTACCTAAAGGTCTCATTTAATTGGCCTGGCATAGGAATGCTTTCAAATCCCTCAGGTCATTTGATGTACATCTTGCAATGAGAACTATTGCTCCAGGCCCTATAGCAATCCTGCTTGAGTAAGATGTGAACTGTGAGATGATCATCAAAATTACAAAAGAAATTTGAGTAGGTAGACTGTTAACTAATCTCAAATAACATCTGCTTTAGATTAAAACAGCAATGAGAATGCATAAAACAACTGAAAAAAATGAGCAATCTTTGAAGAAGTAGCAATAACTCTAATTGAATTTGAGATAGAGGTATAGCTCATGGGAGAGCACAAGCTTAGCATGTGTGATCCTATGGGTTCAACCCCTAGTTTTAAACACAAAACACACAAACACATGCATGAAAGAACAAATATTGACCCTACAGTTGAATCGCTGTTTGCTGGGGGAGATACAAGCAGAAGTAATTTTCAAAGCTCTTCATATGATTTGAGTGTGCTGCCATGTCTGAAAATTATCAGATTGGAAAATGCTACAAAGTAGAAACATTTAATCGTAATATCAGGGCCACAGACAGAATGCAAGCCAAATTATTGAAACTGTATTGTTCACACAGAGTGAAAGAATTGTCTTAATATATATCAGGAAGATTTCTTCCTTTTGTAATAAAGGAGCTATCAATTTGCCTATGTGCTCTCCACTCAATCTGAACAGAAATATGCCTGTCTAAATATTAACCCTACGAAATTATGTCCAGAGAAGCCTATGTTGAAAGAGTTTTCAGGAATAAAGACACTATTAAAATTGACAAAGGATTGTACATTAGCAATAATTTTTAATTATGTTTAGACAATGAAGCATCAACAGGCATTTGAGGAAAGCAAAATTTTAGAGTAAGCAAAGTACTTTTGAGAGTTTAAATAGAAAGAATACTAGGCAAGAAATGTAAAAAATGTTTCAAATTAAGGTTGCAGTGAAAGTTAAGTAAAAATGTTGAAAATGTTGAAAATTAATGATTGAAGATTCAATTATTCATATGAAATATGAAGATAAAGAAATAAAGCCCAATAGAGAGAAAATAAAGAGTGACTATATGTGGAGTCTGGACAAAAGAAAGAAAGATATATTGTCTAAAAGAATATTAATTACTCTAATTAGAGTTCCCGTTACAATTCTAATGTCTGGAAAATAGCTAGTATTCCATCAAGATTTTAGGGGAAAGGCTTTAGAACCAGCCAAATACTATCTTGCATTCTGTTTTATTCTGATTTCTCATCACTGAAACAAAATATTTTAAATTCAAAACTTAAAGGAAGAAAAATTTTACACTTTTCAGTCTACAGTCAGCTGGCTCCACACAAAGACCATGCTCGATGAGTATGGCAGGAAGATGCACTTTTAGAGGAAAAGCAATAGAAAGAAAGGAACTGGGGACCGGATAGAGTTCCCAGTGTCACATCTTCATGACTCACACAGGTACCGTAGAAGGGTTGTTTACTAATCCCCAGGCAGCTCCCAAGCCAATCAGGGTGACAGTCAAGATTGTGACACATGCAGATATACAAAACGAGGAAAAGGTAAATATTGGGAGAGGACATATTCTGTATGCTGTATGCTGAAAACAGTCATGAAGGAATGCCAACATTTGAGGGTCATTGGAGGAAAGTATATGGATGGACCTGGAGAACAATACATTAAGTGAAAAAAGCTAGACACAGAAAGGTTAATGCGTGATTTCACTTATTTATGAAATCTACAAAAGCTGATCTCATAGTGGTGAAAAATAGAACAGTGGTTGCCAGATGCCTGGGAGGGTAGATAGGAATGAGGCAAGAGGGATGAGCACGGCTATTATGAAATTATACATTCTCCCCTGGCCATGTTACTCAATCACTTACTGGGCCGAATGGAACCTCTAATCCTAGTTCTTTGAGGTATCTGCATATAGATTTCCACAGTGGTTGCACCAGTCTACACTCCCAACAGCAGAGGAACAGTGTTCCTCTTTCCCCACAGCCTTGCTAGCATTTCTTACAGGTTGATTTCTTGATAGCAACCACTCTTTCTGGGGTAAGGTAGAATCTCAGTGTTTTCATCTGCATCTCTTGAATGACCAGTGCTGTTAAACATTTTTTTCGTGTATTTATTTGCTGCTTTACTTCTTTGTCTGAGAAATGTCTGTTCATTTCAGATGCCCATTTTTGAATCAGGTCTTTTTAGTTGGGGGGGGTCTGTTTTTTTTAGTTCTGTATATATTCTAGATAGTAGTCCTTTGTCTGAGGAGTAGCTGGTAAAATTTTTTCCCCACATTGTAGGTTGTCTCTTAGCTCTGTTGGTAATTTCTCTTGCACTGCAAAAACTTTTTAATACAATGAGATCCCAGTTGTTGATTCTTTGTGCAAGTTCTCATGCTGCTAAATATTTGCTCATAAAGAAACAGACCCAAGGATCCATGGAATAGATAAGAAGATGCAGAAACAACTCCTAACATACTCAGCTATCTCATCTTTGACAAAGGAGCTAACCATCCTCACTGGAGGACTGATATCCTCTTTAGTAAATGGTGTTGGTGGGCTGGGGATTTAGCTCAGCGGTTTGGTGGCCTGCTTTGCAAGCGCAAGGACCGGAACAGATTAAAATTACAGGGCTTATTTTCATTGTTGAAAATAAGGAAGAGACTGCCAATCACTGCTGTCGCCTCATTTTCAGTTTTTAAAGTCAGACACTTTAGTAACAGTACATCTACAAGTTCTTTCTTCCTCTTTGAATTGCATATAAAGTTGTTAACAATTAAATAAATAATTTTTTTTCTTTAAAACCCAAGCACAGCTTTCTCAAGTACCTAGAAATCATCTCTTTAAAAATGTCAACACCAAGTTAAAAGTGTCCCATCTCTTTGTCTCTGTGAGACAGTAGGGTCTGACTTCTGTTACGCATCTATAAGAAGCCTATGTTACCTTTGAATAAAGCCAGTTTACTGGTAAGGTAAGTCATCCCAAAGAGTGATATAGAGTGAATAGGCCCCCACTTGATGACTGATTGCTTAAAAACATGGATGTAATAGACTATCTCTGATTGAATATATAAAAGTATGAGATTTCATTCTTCCTTTCAAGATTTTTGTTTTTAGCAGATTGTCTGTGATGCACATCAATTCCAGTTTAATGACTAGGCACTAATAAAATTGTTTTATATTCCTTGTGTTTGTGGAAAAAGTTTTTCTAGGTTGGCAGAAGATTTTGGTTTACATTATATTTCCCCAACATATTAGTAGTATTAGTATGTGCTTGATTATGCTCAGATAGTACTGTAACATTGCTCACTATCTACATTTTCTCTATACTAAGTCCAAAGTCTATTTAAAGTCCTATAGCTCTTTCTTAGCTGCCTCCCCACTGCATTCAGTGAATAGTTGACTGCTTTCCTCATAAGGAAGGGAGGCTTGGAAGTGTGGAAGGCTGTCCTTAGTACTTATCTAGAAGCTTCCTGAAACATAGTTACTCCAAGATTACAACACTGACCTAGATCTTGTGTGTGTGTGTGTGTGTGTGTGTGTGTGTGTATTTAAATATTTCCCTAATCCAAGGACTTGAAATTCAGCATCAGATTCTATTCTGAGCCATGTGACTCTCCTGTGTACACTCAGTATTTCTGATTATTGGATATGATTTTTTTCTTCCCTTATCTATCATGGTATTCATGTGAGATTTTGCTAACTACTTTGAGCTCCCATCAATTGTGACAATACCTATTAGGAAACAATGAATACTGCTTTTATTTACATAAATGCATTAATAAAATTGGTTCAAATATAAAAGAAAAAAATCATAATATATTGAATGATGCTGCCAACTAAAAAAGAACAAACTTGGAAGGACTTATTTGTAGAAAGCTCTGATAGTTTACCCCTGAGGGCCTAATTTCTTTTCCTGTGAAGTAAAAAGGGAAGATTTTTGCTATCAGTAGATGAAGAGATAAGGATGTGGTAAGCGTGGTGTAGTTTTTAAATGATTGCTGTTATTAAAATTGGAGTGTTACCAGATTTTAATAATAATAAAATGAACATATTCAGGGTAAAAGTAAGGGTAAGGACAGTTTCTTAGGAAATTTCCCCTGTGTGCAATTTTTCTCCAAAAGTTTTCAGCAGTTAAGGTAAAGGCATGTAGTAAGGCGAAAGATAGACAGATTACTATATTAATGATGGGGCTTTTATCATATTGATTTGATAAATAGAACAAATACATTTAGGATATTGAAAAAAGATTGATTAAATAATATCTATGAAATAAATGTGCAGTAAAGTGAATGATGAACAAGGGAAAAATAAACTACATGAATAGAACATATATGAATCAGTACCTCTTATACTCATTATTATTATCTGCTAAAGCAAAATGCCTGACCTTTTTAATTTCTTCCAAAGTGACTTATATGTTCACAAAATTCTCTGTAAGAAATTTAAGAAACACTTCTAAAGAGATGTTTTCATGTAATTTTGATTATAAACCCTTTGAATTTTATAACTACTTTGAGAAATTTTGCAATTTCTACACACTTAAGTCTTTCTGTGATTTCCAAATATCATTCTACTTGGTCAAATCTTTGCTTCCTTCAAGAATGATTTAATTTTAAAATTAAAAGTCTTGCATATCATCTAAGAAACACAATTTTGGTTTGAGAACTATTGGAATTTTTAAAAACACATTTTTAAAAACCTTAAGGTTTTAAAATTTGTTCATGTGTAAAAGTTAAATTGTCCCTTAAATATTTAATATACACACAATGTCTTTATTAATCCTAGTAATTTGTAGATGATTAATCTTCCTGAGAAATAATGTTTCCTATGAATTAGGACTAATTTTCTTTCTAGTCTTTACTCTGTATTTCATTTTTACATTAAATGTGTTTAGTTTATTGAAAGTCCATTACATAATAGATGTGGTCATAAAAGGAGAAAACATAAGAGCATCTTTTTAGCTAATGGACTATTTGCTATCATGATTATAGTGATGGGTACAAGAATACAAAATGTACAGTCCAGTGATCTTATTCAGCTTTCTACTTTTATTTGTATTCAGTTTTTGTGTGTATTTCTATGTACTTTTTGTACATTTTAATTCTCAAAAATGCCTCCTTATCTATAATATTTGAATATAAATTTGAATTTTTAAAGTTAACTTCACCTTTGAAAAACAAATAAAAAACTACTGTGAGTAGCTTAGCATCTGTTGGAACATAAATGAGCCAAAGCACCTCTGCACCCTTGGGATCTGATGATCCCCAACCTCACACCACTGCACGCATCTTCTGTGTGCAGAAAAACTCATCCATTGCCACAAAATGATAACCACTAGGCTTTTACACCAGGAAATTAATAAGGTTCACTTTCAACCATTGAAATTTTTTCCTGTTTGAACAATAGTTGACAGTCCATCTATTTTGAAGAACGTGAAATTATCTTGAGACCTGAAATACCTATCAAGTACTGCATTACATTAATCATTTCAATAGGAAAAATGCACCTAACTTCTATTATTAGATAGAAATTATATAATAAATGTGCAGGTGATTATTTTGTTGCTCATTGAATGTATAGACAGACTGAACATATAAAAAAGCTGCTAGGTCTTGAAGCATGCATTATATTCCCCTGGGATTTATGTATATTCTTAGTCCAGTAACCCCTTTCCCTAGCATCATTTTTCAGATACTTCCACATAAGCAACTTGTCGTATAGATGACAGCTCAATGTTAAGGCTTGATGCTCGTTTTGGAAATTATCTGCAGTTGGTAGCTGTTGTTGGTAGTTGTACCTTGATTGAAAAGAGAAAAGATAAACCCTTTCAAAGGATACAATTAAAGATGGTACTCTCTATAGCCTGAGAGACACTAGACAATTATGATAATACACTATGAATCTTTACTATTTCTTTGACAATAGAAATAGCCAATAACTGATAACACGGTTCCCCAAATGGATTGACACTAAAAGATAAAAAGAACTAATATGAAGGATATGCTATTAAAACATTGTAGAATTAAAAAGATAATTTCATAGTTGGACAGATCAACGACTATCCAAAGAACCCACTTTTAAATTCAGAAAAGAACTGAAACAGGTCAGGTTTGTGGGGCACTGTGGGTACACCTGGGCCTGGACCGCAACACGGATGTGCTCAAGGTGGAGATTCTCCAGAAGCTGCAGCAGCTGGTGGAGGACAGGAACCTGTAGACGTTAAACTGAGAGACTAAAAATATTTCTACATTCGCTGATCATCTGAGAAGTAATTGCTTCTCTGACTTGTGCAGATCTCTCAACGCATTAGGAAACTGTCGCAGTTGTTGAGGCAGATCTGAGTTCTTCAGAGCCAGAATGGTTTTTCATGGGCAACAAAGCCTGTCAGTTGTCATCCTGGAGTGATAGACTCATTGCGTTTACGTTTTGGAAAATTCATCCAACAGGAAAATAAAAAAAACATATTTCAAATATAGTGAACTTGGAAATAAAAAAAGAAGAAGAAGAAGAGGAAGCATATTTTGAAAGATGTGGCTATAAGATACAGCCAAAAGGGCCGGGGATTTAGCTCAATGATTGTGCCACCTGCCTCGCAAGCACAAAGTCATTAGTTCAATCCCCTCAGAGGACCAGAAACCACTAACTTCATCAAATCTTGTATTAGAACTTGAACTGGCAGAGGGAAAATTACCCATGACTCTTTCCAGGCAAGAGGGATCAAACTTAGGATCTTGAACTTGTGAGGCAAGTGCAATACCACTGAGCTAATTCCCCGGTTTAAAACTCTGAGTGATATTTTGAGGTCGGATGTTGCACAACAAGTAACCTTTCAAAGGAATGATGACTGGGAGCTTCCATATGGAAATTAGGTGAAGGAATTTGGAAAACTGAGCCTAAGAAGATGATGTACAGAGATGCTTTTCTAAAAGCCATTGAAGACAGCCCTAATTGTGGGAAAGCATTGACAAAGAGTGGGAGAGAAGAGCAGAAATCCCAGGGAGGTGGATTTCAGCACTGCGAAGCAACATGTACCTATGCAAAATTGGGGTAATCAGAAGATTGTAAGAAACAGGAGAACCAATTAGACTATTTGGAGAAACTGATTATG
This sequence comes from Fukomys damarensis, assembly GCF_012274545.1. Lineage (NCBI taxonomy): Eukaryota > Metazoa > Chordata > Mammalia > Rodentia > Bathyergidae > Fukomys > Fukomys damarensis. The sequence goes on along the minus strand of NW_022900916.1, from coordinate 47,285,853 downwards.
ATGCTTTTTAATGATTAAGAAAAATAGAAGTCCTCACATCAGAAGTTAACAAGGTTTTGAGGAATGATCTGAAAGCAGCTTTGGACAAGATTGATCTGCAGTACCTCAGTGAAATTGTGGGTGGTCAGGAACAAGGAGAGGAAGACAGAATGAAGAAAACACCACTATTGAAGAGTTAGAGGCCCTGGGAGAGACCTGGGGAAAGGGCAATGATCACAAGGGCATGGACATCATTACCAAATCCCTGAAGTGCCTGCTTGGTGTTTGGGCTATAGAGTTGAATACTGGAGAAGATCATGTGAAACGCAGTGTGCAGGGTGAATGGAACAGTCTACGCAGAGGAAGACTGAGTCCTACCTCAAACCGCTTTTCAGAAAGCTCCCCAAAAGGAATCTTCCTGCTGATATTAAAGAATCAATAACAGATATTATTAAATTCATGTTGCAGAGAGAATACATGAAAGTGAATGATGCTTACCTTCAGATAGCCATTGGAAATGCTTCCTGGCCTATTGGAGTCACCATGCTTGGTATCCATGCCAGAACTGGCAGGGAAAAGATTATTTCCAAGCACATTGTACATATATTAAATGACGAAACTCAGTGGAAATATATTCAAGGACTGAAGGGGCTGATGATCACTTGCCAGAAGCACTTCCCCAAAGATCCGTCACGATGGGTGAAGTACAATGCCCTGCGAGGCCCACATGCACTGCACTGACAACAGTGAGGAGCGAAGGAAGCAGTGCAGACTTCTGCAGCCCCAGCAGGCGTGAAGGGAAAAAACTGGAGCTTCCAGCCTGAATTCTACCTGCAGAACTGTGGTGGCTCTGACATCTGACTGTAAACTGATTTTTGTGTCTTGCTTTCCTTTTCAATTGTGAAAAATTCAGAGCTAAAGATTTCCCTCACTACTTCAGTATGCAGACCACGGTAATAGATGGGGATTTGAAATGACTGAAAGTTGGTGGTTCAATAATTAAAAAGAAACATTTGAAGATGGACTTAAAAAAAACTGAAAATGAATGGTGGCTCTCAGTTACTCTATGTATGTGGCCTGTTCGGCCCTCGAGAAAAGTATCAACATAAGAATTCAAACAACACAACAGACAGAATAATTATGTATGCTAATATCTCCATCAGAATCTGAAGTGGAATTAATAATTCTTTTTTTTGTAACAAAATATTGAAGATTAAAGTTACCCAAGGCACTTACTGAAAGAATAAGCTATTTCTGAGTTTGGAAGTAAAGTAAATCGGTCTACTGTTCACAGCTTCATGTGAAAAATATAGAATTGTAACCTGAACATTGTTATTGTATATGTGGATTTGTATCTCTTGCAATGGAAGTAAATACCTCTAACATACTTAGAGTCCCACACGTGGAAAATATTATTGCCATTTTAAATGATAATCTATTTTATGCAGTGTGGTAAAATAATGGGTTATTAAGCGTTTCCTACAACCATTTTATTATAGTTTGCCATTCTCAATATAGTAGTCTGTTTAAAAACGTTCTTATAATTAGAGGAATAAGTGGCTGGATGATGATTTTACATTTAAATGAATATGAGTTATAATTTATAGTGTACATGTAGAGAAATAGAAAGGTCATTATTGTATGGATTATTGAATTATTTGGGGAAAATAAAGCAGAGTATGCGGGGAGTGTAAAAGGAATTTACATGCACGGCTTTTCTGTTTTTAAATATTCTTTCTCTTTGACTCATCCTGTAATGCTGAAACTTCAATTAAGTTAAGAATTTTGGATGAAGAGTTAACCGATAAACATAAAACAATGGTCCTCCCTTTAAATATTACCATGCCAAATTCATAAGGAAAAGATAGGATGACTTGCTCCTTCTGTCTTAGCTAAAATTAATATTTTTAAATCTCTTTCAAATACTCGACAACGTAGCCTTAGAAGCTTCTCCTAATTCTGCCAATAGTCTATTTGATTGGACATAAATTATCAGGACCATCAGACTTACATTTCTGATTCTTCTCAGGATCAGTTCTTTGGTTTAATCTAACAGTTTTAAGCTAAACTTCATGCTTAAGTTGCAAAGAAACAACAAGCAGTAAACAGCAACATTATTTTTGGTGAATAAGCAAATGTTGGCCAAAATGCTCTGAAGAGAAATGAGTGAAAGTGCCACAATTAGTAATACTAGGAAGAACTAAATTTGTTGTTAATATAGATAAATTAGGCAAAGGTATACTAGTCTCTCATCTTGAATATTCAGAAGGGTATATCACTTCAAGAGGAAGAGAAAGGGTAGAAAATGGTTTGGATAGACAACATAATTTTAGGAAAATAGACAATGTGAACTGAAGCGCTATTGGACATCATACTGAGAAAAGAAGTGAGTAGCAGGATGCTTGCTGGAAAAGACAGGATTCTTCCTGTGTTCCCACAGATGGAAAGTAGTGAGAACAATGGTAGTGATCTTGGCAGTGAGAGTCAAGGAATGAATTTACGGCAGACTAACTGACCACTATCTCTTGGGAATTTATGAATGGAGAATTTAATTTGTATAAGTGCTCTTTAAGCAGCCATATAAAGCTGTTGGTTGAAATTGGAAATCTATTAAAATTTCCTGGTGAAAGTGAGGTATTACATAAAGATAAGCCCATCGGCAACCCATGCCAGTACCTCCTTACAAAATGAAACAGGGCATATGATTATATGTATCACAGATTTGGAATCCACAGTTGACAATTGGTCTTTGATTATTCCAATCCATAACAACATTGTTATATGGCTAAGAGCAGTTTTTGTTGGAAGTCTGAAAATAAACTTTTCTGATTACCTTCATCTATGTTATAAAATAACTGTCGCTTTTAATAGTAAAGTTTTAAAGGATAATATTATTTCCCAAAACTCATAAAAATAGCAATATATATATATATATAGATATATATATATATATATCTATATATATATACTGTGAAACATACTCTTTATCATGTCTTAATTTTTATAGTTTTTTGATAGTTTGGGGGTATTTTGAGTTTTTTTAGATATTTTTGATCATTTTGGGATACTACAACTTGTTATTCTACAGGGATACATAGTTATTTCTTTTGCTTTCTTATTCATATTGATAATTATTTTTGCATACATGAAATATACAGCTCTTTTTAGTGAAAAATGTAAGCCAGATAGGAAGAAGACTTTCTGAGTCACTACACTCAGACATTGCAACAGTATAAAACCTTACTGGGTGGCATTACTGCTCATGTGTTCTTTTTTTGCAAACCAAACTTCTCACCTTTTTTCATTCCAATTATAACTGCTTTTGAAAATTAAATTTCTCCACTATTACTAAAAGCCAGCTGTGTTTTACTAAAATTTACATTCAACATTGGATTTATGTTAATTTTCACATTCTGGTTTATTGTCACCTCAAGAGTATTAGAAAAATGAGTGAAAATATATAACCAACACAGGGAATTTAAACAATATGGAGAGACACGTTCAAAACTGAGTTCTCTTTATTCAGGAGCCAATGAAGAGTACCACTATACTGTCCATAAGTGCACGCACATCCTGGGAAAGCAACTATGTGGGCTAGAGTGGTGCTGCTGCAGCCAGCCAGGGCCCTGCCCCCAAACCAGAGGCATAGGCAAATGTGCCCAAGCCACAGGCCTGCCTAGAAAAGAGATGCACAGGCATGCAAGCGTCATCCAGAATTGCACCATATTATTGGCCACAGCCAAGGGCCCATCTGGAAAAGAACTACATAGATGCACAAGAAACAGCCAGAGACTTACTCTAGTACCATTGATAAGTGTCTGGAGACCCTAGCCAGAATCCTACATGGACAACAGAAACTGGGGTACACACCACCCAGCAAAGAGCAACCCCCAGACAACAGCTTTATTGGGTTCCCAGGGAGAGGCACACCTAGATACCATCCCAAATGTGCGTGGGACCCAGACAGAAGTCCACCCAGATAACAGATCAGCTCAGAGAATCAGAAGGCCACCATTCTGAGCTCAAGATTTGGTGTACTGGTGAGCAGCAGAGCAAAGGCCACTTATTAGCTTGCTGAGAATTGAAGAAAAACTGGCTCAGCAAAAAAAGTTGCCTCAACTAAGGAACAGTGGGCTGCATCTGTTGAAATGAGAAGGCATGGAAATAAGTGTCAAAACAAGACTTCTAGATCACCTAAGGCAATCCCAAATAGCAACAAGATGGAACAATCTGATACTAAACCACCTGAACTCCCTGAACTGGCAGCAAAAGAGGACTTGAAAAAAATGAAATCAGAAGTAATTTCTTAGATAACAGCAGAGATTATGCCTATAGTTCAAGACATGATTAATATATCTAGAACAACACAGATTTAAAAAAAAATAGAGGAGCTGAGAAACATGATTGAATCCCAACATAGGAAACAAATGGAATCCATAAAACAGATGCAAACAGATTTCCAGGAGATTAAAAACTCCATTGAAAGTCTACAAAGCAGAATGAGACACTAAAGAGAACAATTTCAGATATAGAAGATAGGACTACAATTACTGACCAGCAAAAGACAAATCTCTTAAAAATAGTAAGGGGCCACAACAGATCAATCCAGCAGCTGCTAGGAGACTTAGAGAAGAATAACATAACTCTGATTGGAGTTAATGAAGAAACAAACAGGAGAGAGTACAGATGACATAAATAAAATTTTCAAAGACGTAATGGCAGAAAACTTCCCAAATAAGAGAAAAGAACTTTGCATAAAGATAAGTGAGAAATTTTGATAAAACTTGTACTTTAATTTATGCTTCAAAAAATGATATTCTATGCTATTATCTGCTTTCATGTATTGGTCATTCTTCTTAATTTGCACCAGTATTGAATGTAGTAATATTATATCTGCAAATTTGTTATTCATTTCTCATTCTTAAGAAGAAGTAAATATTGCTTCTCAGCATTTTGGCTAAGATCAAGTATGAAGAAGCAGCAAATGGATACCAACAAGCAAAACTAGTCTGCTAGCCTTTAATTATTTCTCTATTTTTTTAATGATACTGTGTTTTCAAGGTTCCAGTGTGACAGTGATATTTGTACTGTATACTGGACTTTTTAGTTATGCTGAGAGACCAGCTCCTACTTGAATATTTTACTTGGCACCCTTTGTGGGTTGAATACACGCGATTAATGCTAATTTTGATACTGGTGTCTCAAAGACAACTTGATCGCCAGAGTTTTTACAATAATGTGTTTTGTCTGCTAAGTGTTTGTGGTATTGATAGGATTTCACTAGTCCCTGCCAGTGCTGTTGAATGGAGCTGAAGGAATATCCTCATACCAGCCTCCTGGTTCCTCTGTCAAGAAAGGAAGCTTGCTTCCTTAGGCCTAAGAATTTGTTGGGTTTGAAGAGCACTTCCAAGCTGGGCACTTGTGGAAGCAGTAGAAATAAATAAATGTACATTATTTGAAGGCTGGACATTTCAAAATTGAGAATTAATTTCATCCTCAGAAATTTAAATTATTGTAAATAGCTATTTGATATTTTAGCAAGTAAATATCTTCCTGTTCTAGGTATAACTAAGTATTATTAGGTAGTAGTAGATATAAGACATGATGGGTGTTCAGGTGTTCATCATGATAAATTAGTTTCAAAAATAAAAACAAGATAGAGAGTAGTTCTTAAACAACCAGAGTCTGACAATCAAAGGCATCTAAGCAAAAGATGTTGTCTTTACAGTCAAGAAAGCACATGGAGGTTGTTTGTCTAAAATAAAGGAAAGTAGTATATTTAAATATTTTTTTGTTAAGAATAGGTTTACAGGGCTGGAGATTTAGCTCAGTGTTTCTGCTGCTTGCCTTGCAAGAACAAGGACCCAAGTTCTATCACTGGTACAAAAAAAAAAAAAAAAAAA
>NW_022900916.1:47237042-47279925 GCF_012274545.1 Fukomys damarensis | reverse complement strand
TCACCGAGAAAAAAAAAAAAAAAAAAGAGAGAGAGAGAATAGACTTAAAGTACTTGATTCACTGAGTATTCGGGGTAAAACTTGCCTGTATTTATTATTTTTAGTTTGACAGATGATTATAATGCACAATTCTATTTGAGAAATAATGTAGCAGACAATAGGTTTTTCATATTTCATAAATATTGCAATTTTTTCTTTATCACTTACAGATCTGAGTGAAAATTTTAAAAAAGAGCTCCTCATATTTATTTCATGGGACTGTTGTCTTGAATTATTTCAAATTTAGTGGCTATAATCAAATTTTATTCTCTCACCATTTTGACACCAGGAATTGGGGCACTCATGCTGTCTGATAGACAGAATAATGGACCTCAGAAATGTGCACATTCTAACTCCAGTAGCCTATAAATACAATAAGCTACATTGCATAGCAAAATGGAATTAAGGTTGCAGATGAATGGATTCTCATCAGTTGACCTTAAAATAAGGAGTTGATCCTGGATTACTTAGGAACACTGAATCTAATTAGAGTGTTGTTCATACTGATTGTTTTGGCCATAGGAAGTAAAACAAAGAATAGTGTTTCTTTTGTTATCAGAAAGATTTGGGTCTGTACCATGTTCTCACAGGATAGCTTCATATTTTTCCTCTGGCACTGTGCTACTTGTCAAAGTAACACTAAGTTCAGAAAGTGGAAAGTAACTATTCCAAAGTTTTAATCAACTAGTTGTATTTAAGTAGGATAGATTTATTTTTATTCTAAAAGATGAATTAAAATCATTCTGCATCAGAGATATCACATCATTACTCTGGTTTCAAGCTTGCTTTTCTGTCTGGTCTGAAATGACTGTTGGCCCAAGAAAATGAGCACAGTCCTGCCAAAGTGAAGAGATTTTTAAAGGGTTATAGTGCACTATCTTACAATGTTCAGCACATAACTTTTCAATTTATTATAATCATCCAACATTCTTAAGCCATCAAGCAATATATTCTGAAACAAACCTAAAAAATAACAATTTTTGTCTGAAATTTGAATGTGTTTTCACTTGTTTTCTGGCATGAGTAGAACTCTATTCCTTTAAAATTCACATGAAGAAATTCTTATTCCTGTGTCTCAGACTATGCTCCAATTTGGAAATTGGGTAACTGTAGATGTAATTAGTTAAAGTAGAGTCAAACTTGAGTAGGGTAATGTACTTAGCCGGCATTATGTGTCGTTTTAATAAGGGAAAACTAAGACATATGCCTGCAAACAGGGTGAACACAATGTAAACCAAAAGGTAGGAATCAGAGTAAAGAAGCAGACCGAGAAACACTCAAGATGGTCCGCAATCCATCCATAGCTGTAGACAGGCGCAGAGCAGATTATTCTTCACAGTCCACAGGAGGAGCTAACTTTGCCTGACTATTTAACCTTGATTCTAGCTTCTAGATAACTGAGCTAATAAATGTAGTTTCGTTAGTTTGCATATTAGTTTGTCATATTTTGTTAAGGCATCTCTAGAATAAATGCTTTCACCAGCAGGCTAGAACAGCATGTGTCAAAAAAATCCTGCACGTAATTCATACGGATTAAATACATTACTATATAGTATAGGTATTCCTGCATATTTCTCAGTTATTTCTAAAACTTCTATATTCTGTTTGTATCAATCTATAATAGCAATTGCAAGTAATCATTCTGTATTTCTGAATTCTTAACTATCACTTATAAGGTGCTCATTATCTTTTAATCCTCTCAATTTCCTTGTTAGTACAACAGAGAACATGGTAATATCTACCATAGGATCTCATACAGACTAATGAACAATCTGTATGTGTTTTGAATATCATCTTGTTAAGCAGGGGTCCGCAGCCCCTCAGTCATGAACTGCAATTTTCCATGGTTTGTTAGGAAGGGTCTGCACACCATGCAGAAGGTGAGTGTTAGGCAAGTGACCAAAGGTTCACCTGTACACACAGCCACTAGTCATCACTTGAGTTTCTGCCCTACCTCCACCTCCTGTCAGATCAGTGGTAGCATTAGATGGTGTCAGGAGTGCAAACCCTACTGTGAACTGCATATGCAAGCCATCCTGGTTGAGTGCTTCTTATGATAATTTAATACTTTATGAGGTGAGGTGGAGTGGAGGCAGTGAGGTTAGGACTGGTGAGTGGGCACAAATATGGGTTCATATTAACAGAATTTTGACTGCATAGAGTCCATGATAAATCAGTTACTTGCAGGCTCATTTCAAAAACCTATCAATGAGTTACAGGTGAAAATTAAGCCACATCTTGGATCTGGTAGCAGGCATATGGAGAACATTAAGTTTATGTAATCCAATTTTTCAGCTGGATGTGGTGGCAGGCTAAAAGTGAGAATCCAACACTAATTTTAATCTGCATGTGATTTGCATATTATTTCATTTTATACTCTGTCCAGTCCTTTTTGAGAACTGTTCATTTGTCTCTATCATAGTTTTGTTAAGTTCAAAAGCTAATGAATCACCTAGTCAAAATGAATAGAAAAACAATCTTCATATTGAGTTCCAGGGCAATTTCAACTACCTAGTGAGACCCTGTCTCAAAAAAAAAAATATAAACTACATTGCAGTGTCTTTCCTTAACTCATATTTGTTCATGAAATTCCATAAGGAAATTGATACTGAGTATACATATTTACTCATATACAGAAGTGAGATGCCTTTCTAAAGGTAGGTCACCAGTCAGAAATTTTGCATTACCAAAGCTTCTCTGGACTTCTTTTTGTTAGAAATGTAGTCACCACTGGCAACACTGTTCAGTGACACAGACTGTCAGAGACTGTACAGTGATTGTTCTTGTGGTATATTGAAACTGCTCAATGGCTTCAGTCACCTCAGGGGAAAATGATAAGTGTGTTTAAGTCAGAAGATAAAAATGGCTGCATTCATAGCTCAATTGGAATTAAAAGAGAAACAGGTGAACTTTTTGGATTTTTGCAATGTTGCACACATTAGCAGAGATTTTCAAAGAGACTGAGCCAGGATTTACTTGTCCTAGCTCGTGCATGAATACCTATCTCAGCTTTCAAAGGAGTTGTGTGCTTTTCTCCCTAACAACAAAAGACCCCTGAACTAAGATCAAATAGATCTGAAATTCATTTGTGAATAGGCCAGGTGAATCCGTTTCATCCTTTCTACAGGAGGATCAAGTACTTGAGATTGCAAATGACAGTGGTCTTACAAATGCAATTAAGACAAAGTCCTTTTAAAGACATTTTCTCCTAAATCTTCATCCATTCTTCTAAAGTGATGCAGAATATCCAGTGGTTAACAAAAAGCACAGAAAAGCTTGTTTCCATTTCCTTCATCCTATAGTGGTGAAACAGAGTAGTGACAGAAATCAAAAAGAGACTACAGAGTACATTAGACATAAGCAACAGGCTATAGGTGTCACTGTCACCCACCATCCACGGATAGGATGATGTACTATCAGCAAAGTTGAAACCATCAATATTTCTGCATTATGGTGAGCTCTATAATTCTTTCAATATATATTACTATATAATAATTGAAATAGGGTGCACAATAAATGTTATATGCTTGAAGTATCCTGAAACCGTCCCTCCAACATTACTCTCACCCTAGTCTGTGGAAAAATTGTCTTCCCCTGAAAACAGACATGGGTCCCAACAATGTTGGGGACTGTTGATGTTAATTGTTTAATATGTTTTAGTTAATACCATTAATTTTTGTTAATTTTAGTGTTAAGAGAAAGCTAGTGTAAGCAGTAGTTGAGGAAGGAGATGCAGATCAAATACTTTTAGGTATAGGATAGATGAAAACATATTTAATAAAGAGGAAAATAAAATAATGGGAGGGTTAGAGATGAGAATTAATTGAGCAATATTTTTAAGGCAAGAGGTGAGGGTCTGTTTCCCCAGAGAAAGAGCTGACTTAGATGGAGCAGGAACATTTCACAACGACAAAAGAGAAGGAAAACTGATGTGCATTGTGCACCCAGGTGGGTAAATGTGATGTGGTCTTGGCAGTTTGTGCAAAATTTCTTCTTCTTCTTCTTCCTCTTCTTCCTCTTCCTCTTCCTCCTCCTCCTTCTCCTCCTTCTTCTTTTCAGGTGAAGTATAAAATATGTTATCAGGTGAGTGGGAAACATAGATGAATTGTTGCATGTTTGATTTTAGATAAAATAAGAAATAGTGATCACAAGGCAATGTGAAGGATTAAAGAACTATGATGAGAGCTTGACAACAAGGAAGCCTACTCAAATAACTTATAAACATTCTATTTGTGGCTCTACTCTGAATAAAATGCTTTCCTGATTTCTAAAACACATTTGTGTCATTGTCACCTTTTTCTAAAATATTTATCATAATTGTGGTGTTACCCCAAATGGTCTCTTTATGTGATTTGTAAAGTAAAAGTACAAGCAATTCTCAGAGTGAATTTGTGTCAGTGGAAGGTTAGTGTGGGAAGAGATCGTGCCCTTGCAGTGGAGGAGATAATGAAGCACACTGTTCAGATTTTTCTTTCAATGGTCTCTACTGATGTTTTGCCACTCAGAGTATTCCTATGTATTTTTTGATTATTTCTAAATATTTCAGAGTTTATTTGTATTGGCATAGAGTAGTGCTAAAATTAAAAGATTTTCTATCTAGGTCTCTCTCCTCTCCCTCTCTCTCTCTCTCTCTCTCTCTCTCTCTCTCTGTATTTCTCTTGTACATGCATGTATAATTCAAATTTTATTAAAAGCCTTTTAATGAAGTTAAAAAATGAAGCGTTCTGTTATTGTCTATTATTTCAACAATGTCCTCATGCTAAATTTCTGGGCAAATAAAAAAGAAAAAAATTACTTTGTGATACTTAATTTTATTTGTAGTCAAACTGAATTTGTTAGACCACATTAAAAATGTGTCTGCACTATCTGACAACAGATGTAACCCATCTTAGTTTACATAGAGTGTCATTATTGTATAATTTTTATCTTGAGTCATTTAAGACTGATCACTTAAAAAATATCTGAAAACACTCTGACAAGAAGCTGCACTGTCTCTGGAGCTAAGAACAGGCCTCTCTGGAGTTCAGCTCTTTGCAGAGGTGATGCCCAGAATCTGTTCCATCTCTTTACCATCGTCGCCCTCAGCTTCCCGTAGCATTCTCCCACCTGTACTCTTTGACTCTCTCCTTGATGGTGTGGGTCCATAATGAAAGACCACACTGCACATTTGCTACATTGTACAGTGGGTTTCTGTTCATGGGACATGGTGTGCATAACTGGTTTCACGACAGAGCCCCTGTGGTTTCTCCTCCGATCCATGGAGTTGCCAGAGCAACATTCACCTTCTTTCTTTCTGCACAGTGAACCCTTTTCTATTGCTGAAGGCTGATCTAGACTAGTGCACACACTCCTTGGCTTTCCTTTTTCTTTTCTCTTTTTTTCCCCTCTGGTAACATTTCTGTCTGACATCTCTCTTTTTGGATGCCTTACTTAGCCATCTGAAAGATTCAGTGGAGGAAATGGAGGAGGAAGGGGAGGAAAAGGTGGAGGAAGGCTGGGGGGATGGAGGATGATCCAGATGTGATATTCAAGGGCCCAGGTACCACTTCTACAGAATGGATGTCATTATTATGCATCACAAACACATACCAAAAACTGTTTCACAAATGACCCCACACTTTCTCCCAGTCCCATACTACTAGGGCCCGGCTCCAACTAGGCCCCTCTTATGTACCAACCCACATCCTCATGTGGGAGCTACAGTAGCCCTGCTTGGGCTCTGACACTACGTCAGGCCACACTGTGGACTTGGTCAATGCAAAGCTCAGGTGCTATTACTGCAGACCAGGATGAACAACTGCCCGTGGCCATGACCCACTACTCCTTCTGCGTGTGTCCTGACGCCCCGCAGCATCACCCCCAGCCTCTCAGGAATGCCTTCTTTACGCAGTTGTGGCTCTGCAGTGTGTGTCATGCATCTTTCCTTATGCAGACACCCTCTCTCTGGCCATTGTCTGTGATACACCCTTCGCCCTTTTGAGCACTGTCACAATTGTCCTGCTGCTGCCCTTCCATGGACTCCTTTTTCCTTGCATGGTTCCACTTTCAACAGTGGACATGCTTCTCCCGAAGCTAGAGACTTTTTACACAAGTGCAGGTTATATATCCGTGGTCTCTCTTTAATGATGTTTTAATTCCACCTTTTATTACTGACATATCTTTTGTTTCCTTAAAATGTAATTATTATGAGGCTTATTGGTATTATTTAATAACCAAGTGATAGATTCTTGATGCTTAAAGATCAGAAAGAAAACACATTGGCAAAATGAGCTTCATTCTGACACCCAAGAATACTTTGAAAAGTAGGATAAACCTCTACTCATTGACAGGTGATCATTATTATGTTTTCATTTTATATTTATTTTATTTTATCTGTTTCTTTCTTTATTTATTTTTGTGCCAGGGATGGAACTTGAGTCCTTGTGCTTGTAAGGCAGGTGGCGGCACCACTGAGCTAAATCCCTGGCCCTTATTATGTTATTAAAAATAAATAAAAGTTTATAAAATAGAAAGTTAAAAAAGATTCTTTATTAATATCTCACAACTCAAATAAATTTTTCAGATATTCATTTGTGTCATTTACCATACATATTTCTTTATTTTCTGTAGACACAATGATGAACAAACACAAGATGTTTTATAATTTTTAATGATTGTATTGATTATAATGTTACATTAAATAGATTATTTTTAATTCAAAGATGTTATTAATGTAAGTTTAAATGCTGCAAGAAATTTGGAAACATGCAAGTAAAAACAAACAGTACAGGAAAAGTTCATCTGTTTAGAAATAATGACTGGTAAACATAAATTTTAGGTGTATAAGCAGATAGAATAATAGATAAGTAACTAAAAAGAGATGAAGGTAGGTAGAAACAACTAATAGAATGATATTACACTGAAATAAATATTAAAATGTATATTACTTTAACTACATAGACTATATTTAAAGAAAAATAGACTGCAACAGTTTAGATCCTTTATTTTTTTCCAGTACAAGGGAATGACCCAGAGCCTTTGGACCTTTGCATTGAACTACTTTTTCAGACTTTTTCTGTTTGTTTGTTTTTGAGACCTGGTCTCAGGAAATTCCTTATTTGCCCTGCCTGGACTCTAGCTTGCATTCTTCCTGCCTCAGGCTTTTCAAGTTTTGAGTGCTCACAATAATTACTGATATGAGAAATAGCCTACAAAATTAAAAGATTTGCAAATCACGAAGAGGTAATTAGTGCCCATTATCTTGTACTCATCTCTACTTCTCATGGGATATGTTATCAATGCTTTTATTTTTTAACATAAGGAATGACTTTGTAACAATTCCACTTCTTCATGGACTATTGTTTTTTCAAGAACAACTTGAGTGCGCTTTAGTTTAATTTGAATATTAATTTGACATATTGTAATGTTTTGGCTTGTGCATTCATTCTTTCAGATCTTTGTTTTACTTTGTTTTGTTGTAATCTGATTCTGAATTTTTCTGAGAGCCCCCGCTGATTACCTCCTTTATTCTATGTGATTTACTTTTACTTTCCAGTTACCTGAAAGACTTTATTTTTGAAGTTCAAGAAATTAAGAAAAAAAGAAAGAACACAAATTTATCTATTTAAATATTGTTGGATAGTTTGGGTTTGATCTGCACAATTAGCTCTAATTTTATTTGTGTGAGATTGTTCATTATTATGATTTTGAATTGTGTGCAATTTCATTTATTGTATTATAGTCCTCCAGGGCAAATTTTCTCTAGGAATCACATTTATCTGATCTCTACATACTATCTTTGTTATTTTCACTTTCCTCTGTGTTTGTAATGTTTATTCCCAAGGTATTTTTGTAGCATGCTAATGATTTGAATTTCAGCTATGTCTCTTTCTGATATTTTTAGATTATTTTTAGTTCTGTGATGGTATTATTTGGATTACCATTTATTATGTTTACTCATTGATCTCCATTTTTATTTGTTCTAACATTTGTAGTATTATTTTGAGCATTTGCTTCATAAAATCTTTACTTTTGTTAATTTATGTAAACTTGTACAGAATCTAGTTCTATTTCTGGAATTATTTTCTCTCAAAATTTCCTTCTTTGTCCATCTCTAGAATGTCAAGTCTGTACATAACTTTATTTCTCTGTAGCTCCCTTTAAAAATGAAGGGAAATGTAGTATGGTTTTATTGTGCCATATGATTTATTTTTGTTTTGTTTTTTTACTTAGATGTCTTTGACCTTTTATACCAATAGACTATACATAAAATTTCTTTCTTACCTTTCATGCCCTTAATTCTTAACCTTGCTATATATAAAACAATAAATCCCAGAATGCTTTTATAACTATTTTACTAATAGCAACATTAAAACATGTTCCTTTTAAGAAATTGCTTTTTAATGTAATTGTTTATTATCTTTGGGTTTTTATTTTAACTTTTACTAATGCATACATAAAATATTTTTAAAATAAATATTTTACTTTAATAATTGCCATTTCTTAGAAATGTTTTGCTTATGACTTTATTTGATTTAAAACAACACAACATTTTAAAAAATCATCTGCAAGAATTATTTTAACTGGCAATAATATCTCAATTTTTAAAACTAGTAAAATTTCCAGCAAGCTTTCCATTAGAACTATGTAGAAATAATAGTATGTTAGTTTTTTTTTTAATTTGATGGGTGATACATAACATTTTTTCTTTTGTTCTATGCTCCATTTGTCTTAAATAGGGAATAATATTTTACTTAAGAAATGGTAAACCAGGTGTAGTGACACACATCAGCAATTCTGATATTGAGAGGCTGAGGCAAAAAGACTGAAAGTTCCAGACCAGCCTGGGCAACTTACCCTCTTAGTGTGACCACATCTCAAAATTAAAAATTAAAAATGAGGGCAAGGGGTATAGCTCAGTATGAAAGCTGCACACTGTTCAATCCCAAGTACCAAGAAAGCAATGAAGGAAGGAAGGAAGGAAGGGAGGGAGGAAGGGAGGGAGGGAGTAGGGGAGGGAGGCAAGTCAGGGAAATGTGAAAATGTGTGGAATAATCAATTGTTTTAATCAAGTGTGTCAACTAATTATGCAACAATGTTGTCTTATTTTTTCAGGTAAGGCAAAATCAGCAATTTGTAATGATTGGAATCGTTCTGTATTTAAATCAATAGGTAATTAGTAATTTAAAAATCCAATTTATATTTATTTTTTTTTATTTATTTATTTTTTTTATTGAGTTTATTGGTACATTTAGGGATACAGTACAGTTACATTCATTGTTGGGATCATGTACCTTTACATGGCAAGTCTTGATTCTCATTTTTTTCCCCTTACCTCTGCCCTCCCTTCACCCCCTCCTCCCCTCCCCATCTACAAACACTTTATTTTCATCTTTTCATTCTCTCACATTTTTTTCTTTTCCCTTTTTGTTCTTCCCCTACGTATCACACCTTCCCTACACCTTTAGCTCCTTTCCTCCCATTTCTAAATGTCAGTAATCTTATTAGAATCTTATGCATTGTTGCAGAATATTCACACCAGGGAAACTATTCGGTATTTACACATGTGGGACTTATTTATTTCACTTAGGAGTATATCTTCAATATGTATCCATTTTCCTATGAATGAATCTATTCTCTCGCTCTTTATGGCTGAGTAATATTCCATTTTATAGAAAAACCACAACTTCTTTATCCAGTTTCAATTTATTAGTAAATAGTTCAGTCTGTGTAGTACCAAGTAATAAGTAAGCAATATTTGAGTGCATTTCTGCTATACAAATCAGGAAATATTAAAAATTAAATCACTGGAAAAACCTGATGATATATAATGACAGGCAATAGTTACTTTCTTGAAGGAACTATACACATCACTAAGGAAAATTTAAAAATAATTCCCATGATTCTAAAAATCACTTTGAGAATAAAATACTTTAGACATGATATATTTTCAAAGCTAAATCTTCTGGTTCAAATTTCACATTTACATTTTATATTCAATGAGAATATTTTCTCTTTTATTAGAATGTTTGTACTACATAATGATTACATTCATTGTAGGGAAGGAATTGTTACATGTACAGAATATATTTCAATATTTTACTGTTTCCTGTACTACCTTTTTAATTTTAATTTTCAAGAAACATTTTGAAATCTACCTATTTTACAGGATGAAAAAAATCCACATTTTATGGTCTCCTGAGAGAACGGTACATGTTTTTGAACTGGATAGTTGTAAGTCTTTGCAATAATATTTCTAAGGAAATAAGTGTGGTACAATCAATTTTTTAAGATAAAAACTTTTAGTTATTGTTAAGATTTACGTCTACCTGTTGGGTCTGCCCACTCATGTCTATTATCCAAAACTCTGGCTGCTGAGGTAGAAGGATAAGAAATTTGAGGTCAGCCTGCACTACATAGTGAGACCCTGCATGAAAAATAACAAAAATAACCCCCCAAGAAAAGGAAAAGCGAAAAAATGATCTATATTAACAATTGACCTATTAAAATCATGTCCTTATTCTCTGATGTAAATATTCTACATTCTGGAATATTGTAAAAGAAAATACCAAGAAATGAAAGTGAAAAATCATTTCAAGGGTATGTACTGAAGAATTAATTGTAATGATTAAACACTGTTAAAGGTCAAAAACTATGAACACTTTCAACACTTCAAAGTTAGGTCATCTTCTGTCACTCTGAATGCTGGCATTCTAAACATATGCAAAATGTCTAAATACTGCTGTTTGCTGGTGGGTTTATACCAGGGATTGTTGTGGTTTATACATCACTTTTCCCTTATTATTTCTGTCATTCTGTAGTGAAAAATCAGGGGAAATGTCAATGAAAAGAAAAGAGAAATTATCCTTAATCTTATTTCCTCAAAATATATCTGTTAAAATGTTTATGTGCATTATTTTGGACTGTGTAAATAAATCTTTACATATGTGTTTTCCCTGTTTTGAAATCTGTTTTTTCACTTTATAGTCAGCTATAAACAAGTATCTAGATCATGATATAGTCTAAACTATACACTTTTGATGAGTACAAATATTATGTAAACCGATGGATGTACCCTAATTGTAACAGATTTATAAGAAATTAAGATAATTTTAAAATGTTCACTGTGAGTGATAACACTTTCATAAGCCTTATATACAAAAAAGTTCTTTTTATAATTATCCAAATATTTTGTTTAAAATATTGTATCCAATATTAGAACTAGGACTGCTGAACTGAATAAATAATTGTGCACAAATTGGAGTCCAGAATACTACAAAATTGATATTTGGATAAATGTGGAAATAGTCATATTTTAACTTGGAATTTGGCAAATGTCTTTAATTTTTATGCTATTCATAAATTTCTATTTTGAAAACTTAAGAAAAAATTGTCTTACATTAAAAACAAGGTCTGATATTGTTTGGAAACAGAAGTTCTGTTTGAATTAATGAGAACGTCACTGTGAATATTATGTTTTTGCATTGCTTCCTATAAAAGTATTGTTTCCTTTAAGAGCAGCTGCCATGAAAATACTCATTGCTAATTTAAAACTTTATGTTTTTTTAAATATCAGGGATTGAACCAAGGACTTTCATACTCATGAGCTGTATCCCAACCCATTGACTGATTTAATGATTGATTGATTGACCGACAGGGTCTCATTGGGTCAGTCACTTGCACAGGTTCCTCAGGGCTTGAATTTGTACTCTTCCTGCCTCAGCCTCCCAGGGTGCTGACATTATAGGCATGGGTTACCACACCTGCCTTTATAATGTTGTAATTTTTAAATGTTTTATACCTTACCCAAAAGAGCAGCAGTTTATTAGCACATACTAATTATACTAATTAGAAGCAAATTCTGGTAGATAACAATAATGTGTTGTACAGCACAAGAAACAGAAGAAAGGATTTTGACCATAAAGGATAAGTATTAGAAGAGATAGATATGTTTAACATGATTCAATCAGCATACAATATAAACAGATATCAAGATGTCTGTATATCCCATTAGTACACATAAGCTTTTGTTTTTATGTTATCAGTTAAACATAAATTTAAATAAAAACTTTATTTTAACAGATTTTTGATTGAAAATTGAGCTTACCAGTGCAAATTTTGAATATATCTATACTACTTATTGAACTCCACTAAATATTTCAGTTTTAAAATACTGTATTTTAATAATTTTCATTAGCTGAAATTTCACTTTAAAGTCAGTAAGAACAGTAAATAAATCCCACGAGTTAAGGAAGGAAAACATACTATACTAGATTTTTCTCAATTATGCTATGACTACTTAAGAAGAGTTCATATATTTCCTATTAATATGTCCCCCATGAACTTCATTTATTTTGAATCACTAAAATCACAGAGAAAAATTTAGTGCAATTTTTGTACCCCTAGAGCCATAGTGAGTTGAACTTTGCTCCATTCATTGTGTAAAACATGTATTGTACTGTTACATAGTTACATGTTTTTAGTAATAAAATAATTTTAAATGAAAATATATTTAATTTTCCAAGAAATAGATGGCATCTTAATATCAGAAACAGATTTGTTGATTTACACAATTTTACTTGGATAATAGTTTGTTTTTCAAATTAATTTAAGATTTAGTGTACATAGTCACTCAAAACATATAATCCACAGAACTGATTAATGTACTAATTAATGCTATAATTGGTGATACGATTTTTCTAAAATGAAGTTTTGTAATTTCACTTATTTTAAGATAAGGAATACAAATAACACTTTATTCAAGGCTCCAAACAATGTGTAGATTTCATCACAAAATTCTACCACCTTGTTTACAGTATGCCATATAATACATAATTTTTTTCAAATCTATAATGTATATAATGGGAATTCTAATGTATATAGTGCTTTTTTAAATAATATTCAGAATTTCAGGCTACTCTAAAGTCACCTGCAATCTATATATAATGCATAGCATTATTTTATATCAAAATTTGTAAGTCCCTACTTATACTGATAGATGAATTCAGTACAATACAGGATGGTAGAAAGAAAATTGAATGGGAATGAGGCAGCCTGCTTCCAAAGTCAAAATATTCTGTCATTGATTTGTTTGTTGTTTATATGATGTATCTGTGCTTTAATTTCTTTTTTTCTTAGTAAAGTAAATGGTTGTATTGAGTGACTTTTGAATATTTCATTTTTATTCTTGGACTCTAACATCAAGACACACAAAACAATTAAATAATCTTGGTTAACACCATTAATAAGCCTTAAATTCAAAAGAGATTTTATTTTTAGAACTAATTTTAAATTGAATGAACATTGCTATCAAAAGGTTTTCATTTGTATGTGCTAAGTACTTAATTTATTCCTTAATTTATTATTTAGAAATAACCATATCTGTTAGAAATTGTGTTAAACACAATCAAAACCTATGTTGTTTGAGTTTATGTGTGTTATTCTCTCAACTTTGTGACCTATGCTCTTGCTTTACTACCCTGCTCCTTCACAATTAAGCTTATTTTCAAGGCTAGCTAAGGCTTATTTTTCATGTTCTTGAATTGTTAATCTGAGATCTCACAAACCATTCTGGTGAGACCACTTGCTTCACACAGTTTTCAGATATTCAATCAATGTTATTATTGTCAAACACTAAACTTGTTAAAATGAATGAATGAAGAAACAAATAAAAATTATAGATTTAATATTTTGTATTACACAAAATTGAAATTATTCACCAGCAGAGATTTCGACTATCTTTGATTTAGAACCAATATGCTTTACTGAATGTGTTTGTATCTTTAAGCCCCATTTTTTTATGATCTATGTTTGCCCCATGACTTTTAGAGGAAAGTCAGGAAGAAAGTTCTCTCTAGCTTGAACTATGAACCCCTAGGTAGAAAGGATAAAAACACCCAATTTATTTTAAATGAATGAAAGAAGCAAATTCAGATTTTATCTTCAATGTTTGAGTTTATATCCCAGCTCTTCCTTTTCTATCTCTAATTGATAAAATTTCTAAAAGGTTACTTAATATGTTTTATCTGTCACATGATCTGTTGTGGAATCTTTTTGAATTAAATAAGATATGTGAAAACTGTATAATGTTATGTAGTCTAATCATATCTTGTCATACATTCAAAACTGAACTACTTTGAAAAGAATCTAGATTATAAATCCTAAAAACATTTTACACAATACAATTTAGCAATATGCCATGCAAGACTATTGCAACACAAAGAAAGATTAAAACCAACTGCATCTAAGCAAAAGGCAGAAAAATATTTAAGAACAGGGATGAGTTAATTGAATCCATATTAGGAAGAAGTTTGTTCAACTTGATCAGGCCACCTGTTTTTGGTAATTGGCCCATATTTAAATTAGTCTTCTACCCCACAGATAGAAGATAGTGTCTATTTTTTTTTTTAACTACATCATGAAGGAATAACTCCCAGGTCCTTGAGAAAGACATTTCTGGGTTAGGAAACTGGGAAAGAGTTGAAAGAAAATTGTATTTCCGGGGGAAAGAGAAGATATTTAAAATATTTAAGTTTTGCAAAATAAATATTCTAAGGAAAAGATTAGGGAACGCTAATGTAGAACAAATTTGTATAAAAGTCATGTAGAGGTAGACATGAATGCTACTTGGTCATTAAATATGAGATGCTGCGAAAAGAATAAAGATGCTCCTGAATCAATGGGGTTATGTATCAGATAAGCCGATTATAATTTGAAAAATATTCCAAATAAAAAATGCATTTCTTATACCCAATCTTCTGCACATCATAGTTTATTAGCAGCGCACACGTGGATGGGTTAGTTATGTTTTCAACTGAGTGATTGCCTGTGAGCTACAGCTCACTGACACCGCCCCGCATTCCAAAAAGAATATTAGATCATATACGGCTAAGGCAGTAAAAGGTAAAAATGCATAATTTGATGGACAATTTCAAAGACCATCTGTATTATACAAATTTCTTTTACTTAGCATGCTTAAGAAATGAAGAAAAAGAAAGATAAGAGAAAGAGGAGGGAAATAGAAAGAGGAGAGGGGGTAAGAGAAAGAGGAGGAGGAAAAAGAGGATGAGAAGTAGTAGCGGAAGGAGAAGAGAGACAAGTAGGTCAAAGAAAAGGAAAAGAGAAAGTGTTTTCCCTCCTACTTGAAAGAGAAAGTTATCATATAGAAGTCTGCTTAGCATGAAATACTGTACATAGTTACGACAGTTTTATCCTGTTTTAGAAAAAAATTAATTCACAGTCTATGAGCTGGTAGTTTGGACAAGCAAGGTACTAAGATGTACAAGAAACTGTCCCTACAGGGGCTTAAGGTTGGACATGGTGAGACTCCGGGAGACTCAGCAGGGCTGGACAGGCTTTGATGCCTTAAGTAGTGCTGCTGGGTCTACATATTAAATGAAGATGTGAATGAATGTTTTGCAGCCTAAAAGCGGATACAATGTCTATTCACATACACATACTGTCATAGATTTGTCAGAAACTTTAAAATTTTTACAGGTATTTACCTCAATTAATGTTAGAGTGATAATTGCATTGTATATGTTTGTGTAACCATATATATGCAAATATCTACATACATATTTGAAAAAAATCTATATACACAGCCATATTTCATGTGTTTATCCCTTCACATATTAGCCACTATGTCAATAGATGGTAAGTTTCAAAAATAATGTATTGGGCTTTCCGCTTCTAGAAATAATATATTGGCCTTTCCATTTATAAAAATCAACTGATATTTTGTCCAGTTACTTTACAATATCTTTGTTTTAAATGTAATCTACAATTAAATACCTGTGTCCTGTTACTAATTTCATGATTTTTAAGACTATACTGCAAGTAAATTTCTTTAATCAGATAATATCCTCTATGGAAATTCAATGTATTGTAATAGAAATATAGGGGATAACAAGTATGTTCTTAAGTATTTTCTTTTAATAGAGCTGATAACTTTGAGATATATTTGTAGATTATTTTTTAAGGTACTTAAGATTTTTAAGACCTATATACAGCTAGAGATTGGGATCTTTTATATAATGAAGGCAGAATAATTTTTGCAGTTAAGCAGCTTCTCAGCATTTACTGGAAGCTTGATTTTTGTAGGAAATATGGGATAAATTCTAGTTGGTTTATATAATTAAGGTTCAACTACTTTCAAATTTCATTTTGCTTTTAATTTAACATTATTAATAAATTTTAATCATACACATTACAAATAATTAAATAATATATTTTCAAAAGTAAACTTCATTCATTTAATTTGAATTATAAATTACATATCAAGGAAATTATATAACTCTCCCAGTATGCTCTGGCTTTCACGTCTAAACAGAGTATATGGCTGAGAAAAAATATGATGTCATTTTACCTCTAGGAATATAGATTTCCACTAACATGATTCCTCCTTAGTGGATATCATGAAAAATGGTGCTATATTAATAACAGCCTGGCTAGATCAAACTAAATCTTCTGAAATTGGAATGTACATATCCATTGTGCTCAATTCTTAACTAGTTCAGCCTCAAACTATAAATTCCATTCATATTCAGTTATCCTCTTAAGGTGAACTGAAGATACATACACACATACACAGGGTAAGGGAGCAGAAAAAGTAGAAAGAATGTTAAAGCTAGAAGAGGTTAATGTCAATGTTCTTCTGATTTTTATTTATGACAACATCTCAGCCCTGGTAGGGACTGCAGTAGCAAACTGCAGAGATATTTACTCTTCATTTATCTATGGAAAATTATTTCTGCAAGGATATTAATACAACAGGAAAATATGCTTAGATACTTTTTATAGAAAAATGCTGTCCTTATATTGTGCTTTTTCTTATTTAGCCACAGTGCTGAGATCAGCATATCCTACAAACACGGGGAAAGCTCTAATAAATCTCTGACCCTGCTGTATATTGAGAATAGTACAGTTATATGGCAGAGACACATCAGCAGGGGAAAGAAGTATGCATATGAAATGATCCAGTAAAAAGACTGGCATCATTTTTTGGTATTTGTGGACAACCTATATCTGAAAACATATAGGAAATCTAGTTATTTATTGGTAATATTCCCTGTTATTTGCTAATCTAGATATCAATTCTTAAACCCAAGTACTGTAGCTACTACGATGTTTATGATTGAGGACAGTGGAGTTATTTCCTTGATTAGTAAATGAATGAGTGGAGGAGGGGACGGTAAGAGAGGTGATATAAAGTATAAAATCAGAAAAACAATGTCAGTAAGTGTTACCATAGTCTTCTGTAATGAATTCTATGTATCTGAACTTTTTTACTTTAAGCCATAGCTACAGACTCAATTATATGGCACTTCTACTTAAAAATACTTGTAGAGTTTCTTTAAATTGGAAATCATTGAGTTTGGGATCACAGGTTTCTTACGTGGGCTTGGAGACTTCAGCAAGTGGACTTTTGGATTAATTTTCCAGTGCAAGTGGCAAAAATGTGCACTAAGGTCATGCAGCTCTGGGAGGGAATGTTTTGACCTCACATGGTAGAGTTTACATTTAAAATGTCCAGCAGCTTGGAGGTAAGCCCTCTGCAATGAGGAGTCAAATTAAAGCTCTCTTCCTTGATCTGTGGGTATTGAGTGTGGTGTCTTAATGATGAAAATGTGGCTAATACGTCATAAATCCTTAGTTTCAGATGATTTTATGGTCAACCTGCCTGAGTGGGAGAGCAATGGGGAGTGGGGTGAGGGGCGATGGAATTTGATGAAATAAGCCAATCTTCCCAGTGGGGATTGGGTTTTGGGTGTATTTCTTGTACCATATATTTAATTGCTGAGAGTGGACTTCATCTGACTCAGTTCCACTATTAATATAAAACAGTGAATTGAAAGAGCTATACTTTTTAGAGCTATAGGAGATTTTGCTGAGATAATGCTGCAGCATTTTGAGGTGCTGCAGCCAGAGAAGAGGATGTACAGAGATTGTGCCTTTTCGTAGGATTTTCATCATCTGGGCTGAGAATTTCAAACTTGGAACAACCAGTGAAAATTTGCATCACTAACCTCTATAGTAGAGACACTGCCTCTTCGAGGTTTTGAATATAACATAGGAAACATGTTCCCATTTTTATTGTAGTGAATGTATAAAACATGAGATTTGCTATGTTAACTACATTGTATAATTGTGTGGCATTAAGTGCATTCACTTTGTTGTGAAACTATGGCAAATTAACAAATTATCATCAAATTCTTATCATTTATAAGACTGAAATTTTGTCTTACATCTTTGTTGACTACTCTAGTTACCTGTTTTTTATTACATTTTAACTATCATTCTTTATTACTGTTTTGGCTACATTCTCTACAATTTCAATAGCATCTTAAAGAGGCAATGTATCATGTACAATAAAAACGGCTTCCAACATCAGAAATAAGAGCCATAGTTTAACTGTACAATATTAAGGGGATTCTGTGGTAGGTAGAGCTTCTGTTTTCTGCAACATGGACAACTTTATATGAGAAATCATACAATATTATCTTTTTTATGAATGGCTTATTTAAATTAAAATAATGTGGACAATATCAACCCATGTTGCATAAATTGTAAGCATTTACTTCATTTTTATGACTAAATAACATTGCATTGTGTACTTATACTAGTTTATATACATCTACTTATTCATCAATAAATAATTATGCTACTTTTGCATTTTGACTAGTTTAAAAAATAATATTATGAATAAGATACACAGATATATGTTTTGGTTTGTGTTGTGAATTATTTGGGATATGTGTGTGCAACAATCATTCTCCATCATTTTTATGGAAATAATTTTCAAATTTTTTAGCCTCAGACACAGTGAAAGTGGCAATGGTGTAAATGTCACTTTAATCAACTTTGAGTGTGATGTATTTCCAACTTCACCGAAATCTATTTCCATAGTGATTACAATAAAAGAGATGGATCCAAAATTTCATATTTGGAATAGCCTTTGAAGACTCATCAGGAGTATTTTGGGATAGAGAGATCAATTCTGATTGGTTAATACAGACATCCCAACATTTAGTACTCATAACAAAAGCTGAACTTCTAATAGCTTAATTTGATATTTGGCGTAAAAAGAATTATATGTTGATGCTATTATAACTTCATTTGCCAGCTGGGAGATTGTTCACACCAAGATATCAAAGGTCAGTCTATTAAAGTATTAATTTGAACATTGCCATTAATCTGGATCACATAAGAAAAAGATAGGAAATGGGAGTAAATGACAGAATTTCAAGGGAAACGCCTATAAGAGAAAATGAAGAGGGGAATGGACAAGGCTAGGACTGCCCTCAGCCTGGCACGCAAGTCTGGGCCAGAGACAAGACTCTGGGGGAAGTTTGGAGGAAGTATAGCAGACTACTGTGACATGTGACAAAGGTTCAGTGAGGCAATCTGGAAGTCTGAAGTCATATGCAGCTGCCAGGGGACTCCAGGTGTCTTACAATTTGCCCTGCCTTAGTATCCCTGATGTGCTTACTGTCCCTAAGAGCAGCCCGTGGGAAGCATGGTCTTAGTTTAAATGCAGCAATCAATTTCTGAGTGCAGTTTCTGGGCTTCTAGGTGTAGTACTCTCTTTAGTTGAAATATACAAAATAAATTCTCTTGGCCCTCCTCTGTGCTACCTTATAGTGCTCCTTTTTCCCAGTACGAGTTGGAACTAGGCTTGACACTGCTTTGCCATGTGCATGAGGAAGAAGTGATTTTTCCATACCTGTAGCACAAAGCACTGTGCTGTCGCTTTGGTGCTGATAACCTCCTCCAACACTCCACCTTCTTGCTTTATGTACAAAGGGATCACAATCACTTGGAATGTTTGATGATACCTAACAACCTTGAGGGCTTCCTGATTTCCCTGTTCTCTGCTTTGTTCTGAAACTTGTCTTTGTTACAGTTAGCAGACATCCCACCATGCCTGCCTATCTACTTCTATGAAGCTTTTAGGTTCAGAGCTCGGTTAGCTCAACTCTGAAAAGATGTGGCTAAGGAAACTGTTGGTGCCTTTTCCGGATCCAGTCCAAATAGGTTTTACTGGTGGGCAGGTAGAACTCAGGTTATCTTTATTCTCAATTCACCCTTAGCAGAGTGTCTTATATAATGCTCTCACTTACAACATAAGAAAAATTCCAAAGACCTCTTCCTTCATCAGGAAAAATAGTTTTGGATTTGGATTTGGCTTTGAATAGTAGCACACAAGCATCTCTTTTTCTTTTTCTTTCTTATAATGTCATTTGGGAATATTCTGTCCTCTTCACACAAAAAAAGTATACTAACCATTTTTTTGGTAAATAACATTTTTCAACTTCATGTTTTGTCTGATTGGGAAACTCACAAACTCATGCGAGGTGAAGAAGGTTTATATAGTTATCAGCATCACGATTTTATTGTGTAGATTATGATATATATTATAACCTCATCAGTTGTTTTATTGTCAAAATTTAACAGTTTCCTTGGGCTTTAAAATTTGATGTTTTTTTCTTTCTCCAGAAAATGTTGCCATTTAACTAACAGTAAAATTCCTTTTTACGTCTATCGGAAAATGCACAATGCATCATAAGAGTTTTAGATTATTCTTTAATATAATGTAATTTCTGCTACTTGCGAGAGAAGTCATTTAGCAATGATAGTTTTCTGTATTATAGCAATTTCTTTCTTCTTTGTGAATGGATTTTCTTCTTTGGGTAATGGACTTATAAATGGGGGCAATTCTTTAAAGGGATCTAAATGCAACAGTAACTCAAGTTTTCAATGATAATGTATTCATATATGTATATACTGTTTTATTAAATAAAATATGAGAAATTCAAATAAATCAGCAAGTATTCAGTTAAGAAAAACTACTAGAGAGACAGTATCCCACTTTTTCAGAATCCACCAATTGGTATTTTAGGAAAATTTAAAATGTCAGAATTTTGGATTAGTTTGTGTTAGATAAAGGCAAATAAGATTTGATCAAATGTTAAATTATGCATTTCACAAAATGACATTTTCCTAGAATTTAAGGCAATAATCATTTTAATTACCAAAATTAATTACCTAATAAAAAGCCAATGCTTAAAAATTTCTGGAAGGTAGAGCACACATAATTATTTCTTCTGAAAGTTGACACAATTAAATCTTTTTTTAAACCAGTGTTCATAGAGCATCTACTATACTGTTTTTTTCCTATAAAACAGCAACTAATTTAAACAAGTGAAAATAAAATCTGGTGGTGTTTTTTTTTCATGCCAAATCTTTAGAGTGTTTTCTAATACTTTGCTTCTATCTGTTAAGCTGGCCCTTTTCATTCTGGCTGTCTTGTTCTTACAGTTTCAAAATCTTATGTTGCTACAAATTTTATCTTCAGTTTGGCATTTTCTTTAGCTTTTGTATTTATTTTTGGGCAAATGTTTAGTATGATAAAAGACATTGTATCATAGCTGAGTGTGCAAGTGTTATTTTCTTATTTTTGAGATGTTACTGAATTTAACATATTAAAGCAAAAAGATTGGGTAATTACTTTTTCATGGTACTATTCAATCTTTCTCAGAAATTATTCATCTTAGAATGCTCTTGTATATTTATCCTACAACCAAGAAAAAATGTTAGTCAACTTCTTGCTGTAAGAATTTGTCAAGATTTGTACGCATTTGATATTTTTTTTCAGCTTTAAATACAAAAAAAAAATCACAAATTTACCTGATCCAGTTTGGTAGTGGTGTACCATTTGATCTGGATACAGAATATCTTCAAGAATGAATGTGCTGAATGTAAGAATCTTGCCAATTTTTGAAGTACATTATAAGCAAATGTATTTTAAGATTTAAAAAAGTCCTAAAATATGTTTTGCAACTGTCATCAGACCAAAGCATGATTTTTCCAATTATGAAAAAAATAGAAAGTGTATAATTCAAGAAAATTATGGATTATAAAATGAGTCAAGTTAATGCATCAGAAAATTGGGTAATTTTACAAGAGGTAAATGAATAATTGCAGAGAATTGAAATAGAGAGAAATTTAGAAAGGAACAAGGGGATTCTTTGATGGACATAGTCTCATCAGAGGCACCTTTTCTGCCTTGTTACCAGGTCAACCATATGATAATCATATCATTTATATGTTTCACACTTCTGTCTTGTGAAGACATTTCAAAATGGTTTCTGATCCACAAAAAATATAAAATAGCAATCAGATATACATTTGTCATTTAAAGAAACTAGCAGTCCTTCCCCAGTTGATTTTTAGTGTCTGATAAATGACTCTGAAGTATTGCATATAAAACATATTCTGTGCTGATCCTAATTTTAAGTTCATACATTTGCTGTATAGCAATGAGACCATAATGTTAAGTGAAATAAATTGGACACATAGACTCAAAGTTTCTCCCTGATATGAGAAACCCAAAATGTAAATAAGTTATAGAACAAAAAAAAAAAGATAATAAAAACAGAATTTAACAGAGAGATGGAAGAAAGGGAGAAAGGAGGCAGGAGAGGAAGATGAAAAATAAATAAGTAAAAGATGTCATGTACATGTATCAATTCTTATGACTGCAATCACTATATACTGCAAACATGCACTAATAAAATAAAGGTAAAAATTATTTTTCTGTAAATACTTTGATAAAGTTCAATTTTACTTCTTGTCCTGTATTTCTATTATTTTCCAATACAGGAGAAATGGATCACATATGTCTGTGCTCTGTTTATGTTAGAATATGTATATATAATTATACACATTTTAACTTTCTTTTACAACACAATTTATAAGGTCTTCTAATCATCCATGAAGAAATTAGACCTAAATAGGCATTTGCCAAGAAACACAAATGGTCAACAGATGTATGAAAAGATGCTTAACATTAATAATTATCAAGGAAAAGCAAACCAAAACTGTTGAGAGAGGGCTGGGGGTTTAGCTCAGTGGTGCTGTGCCTGCCTCACAAGCACAAGGTCCTGATTTCAATCTTCGTATGGAAAAAAAAAACAAACAAAAACAAAAACAAAAGCAAACAAAAAACTGTTGAGAGAAATCACCTCACACTTGTTAAAATGGCTACTGATAAAAGGAACAAAGATAAGATGTCCTGGTGTGAATACAGAGGAAAGGGAACCCTCACACACAATTGGCAGGAATGGAAATTGTTACAAGTATTATGAAAAATTATGGAGGTTTATAAAGACTAAAACTAGAACAAACATATACACATGATCCAGCAATGCAACTATTAGGTATACATCAATAGAAATGAAATTATTATGCCAAAGAGATATCTGTACTTCCATGCTCTTTATAGTATTATTCATAATAGCCAAGATGTTGATTCACTCTTTGTGTTCATCAACTGAAGAATGGATAAAGAAAATGTGGTATATATGCCCAGTGAAATATTATTTGATCATTGGTAACAACACAGATCTTCCTAGAGGACATTAAATAAACCAATCAGAG
Organism: Fukomys damarensis; assembly: GCF_012274545.1. Taxonomy (NCBI): domain Eukaryota; kingdom Metazoa; phylum Chordata; class Mammalia; order Rodentia; family Bathyergidae; genus Fukomys; species Fukomys damarensis. The sequence goes on along the minus strand of NW_022900916.1, from coordinate 47,256,468 downwards.
AAATGCAAATATAATGTATTCTCATGTATATGTACAACCTAAAAATTTAAATACATGGAAACAGAGTAGAATACAGTAGTAGTTACTAGGGACTAGAAGGGGAATTGTGAACGCTTGGTTAAAGGTTAAAAAATTTCAATTAGAAGGAATAATTTCAAAAGATCTATCACACAACATGGTGACAAGCAAATTCACATAAAATGTGTAAAGGATAACTACGCAATTGGCACAAGAAATATCAAATTATATAAACATAAAAGTTTATGAAAATAATTTCTTAAAATTGGAAAAAACAATGGATGTCAAAGAAATTGCCTAGTGAATAAGCTTTTGTGAAATTACACTGTTAGAGAAATATTGAAACATAGACAAGATAAACACAATTATATAATCTTAATACCATTATCCATCTTCCATGTTCAAAATCAGTTATTCTTTTTTGTAAAGTTTTTAATGTCAAAATCTAGCACTCATTTTTCAAAATTATATCCCAAATGTTATAGCCTCTGGCTATAATCATCATTCTTGACAAGAAGAGTACATTTTTTTGGAGATTCAAATTTTGAAAAAGAAAAAAAACCAGAAACTAGATTTATGGAAACTGCAGCTTGTCATAAATGAAAAAAAGAGAAAAAATAAAAGAACAGATTTTTCATGTATATGGCATATATAAAAAGCTAATGTTTAGCCTGATATTATATAATGGGAAATTTTGTGATTTTATGAATGAGAATTTTGTTTGTTTGTGGCTTTTTTTTTTTTTTTGACCTGGGATTGAAATCAGGTCCTTGCTCTTGCAAGGCAGTCCACTGAACTGCTGAGCTAAATCCCCGGCCCAATATTTTGTTTTTTTAATAAAATAAAAATGTAAATTAGAAGACCTTTTAAAATGAAGGGAGGCTCACTGTGTTTAAGCATCTTTACTAACATTGACTGTTAACATCTTAGATCTAACTCTTAATAAGTGTTCTTAATGAACAAATAAAATATAATAATAATTACAGGTATGTGCGTGCCTATGTCATATGGCTCCTTTAAGGCCATAAAGCTTAATTTCCTTAAGAGGACTGAACTGGATTTGCATTTTTAGAATTACAAATGTCTTTAGAAATCATGACAGGTAAGGAGAGGAGATGTTTGATTAATTTGTTTAGTGACCGCATTTTTTATCAAAACTAGTACATTTCTGTCCAGGAAATGTACATTTTAGTATAATTCAAATTGATTTACTAACATTCAAAACTATGATGTATTACTCAAAATTCAAATAGCAAAACACTGATTTATTTTGTGCTCTGATTTTTTCATATTTTAATTCCTGACATAAAAAACATTGTATAAAAAGAGGAAACTTTATTCATGGTTAAGGAAAATGCAGAGTAGCAAAATATTACTTTAGCCAAAAATTAATATTTACTTTGTCTTTTATCTTTATACAAAATATGTTTAAAGTTTTTAAGGGATTATAAATGTTTCTGAAGCTTTTAAGTTATTTTCCACTGAAGAAGTAATGAATGCTATCCGTTAGTATTTTTACTCTTGAATAATCAATACATAGTTAAAAACTAAAGAAATTTAGTAATTTATTTTTGGTAATTTTTGTACTTATTTTCATACAGTTATTAGTCAATTTTCTGAAATTTTCTTAATTGAATTTCAAATTAATTTATAAATTATAGATTTACATTAAAAGGTAATTTTATATAGGCATAATGCATATAAATTCTCTCTATATAAAAAATATATATATATATATATGTATTTAATTTCATTCTCTCTTACATCTTCCACACCCTTCATACATACCCCTAATTCTCAGAGATTTCTTTTTAGTTCTGAATAATGTCTACATGAAGACCCTAGCTAATGTCTCAGATCTCCTTGTTACAATATCGTTTATTGCACTGATAAACATTTTGGAAATTTTATGTTAAAATAATCTACTAAATTATGGCTATTACATGGTAATAAATTACTACTTGCTTGTATGTCTCCAGTGACATTAGAGAAAAGTTTCTATAAGTACAAATTAATTGTTCTAATTTTATAGTATTTCGTAAAAGAGGGATTAAAGTATTGAAATGTGTGGGTATCTGGGAAACGATTATCAGATTATTTGTCAAAATGAATTAAAACAAAAATAAATTATAAAGAACCAAACAAATGCACTAAAAGTCTTTAAAATCTATATTTTAAGAGAAAATGAACCCATTCTGGCCAAAAATTTAGAAGCAAAAGGGTAGAAATGTAAATTGGTACATCCATCATGGATAAAACTATGAACATTCCTGAGAAAACTAATCTCACATGATCTAACACTTCTACTACTGGCTTTTTATCAAAATAAATTGAATTCAATATTTTTAAAGAGACATCTTACCTTTCATGTTTACTGTGCACTATTCAAGATAAGCCATCACAGGATTGAGCTTATTGATGTAGAGAATAAATGAATATAAAAAAATTGTGTAATATTCTTATTCATAATTATTAACAAAATGTCTCTGCATAATATAGAATTTAATCAATATCATAAAATTTTGTCTCCTTTTAACTGATACTAATTAGGCAAGATTTCTGATTCCATTGTAGGTTCTACCTCTATTAAGAAAATAGAACAGATTCTATTAAAATATGAAAAAAGATTATGCTTACAATTATGCTTGCCAAGGGTCTTATACTTTTCATTTTGATTAGAAAGAAAGTTGGACCTCAGTATTCAGTAAGAGTTAAGGAAATCATAATAGGATTCCATGAAAGGCTCACAATATCTGCCCTTAGTTTATACATAAGGTAATAGAACTTTTGTTTTTTCTGGAGCCTTTCATAGTCAAATCAAATTGCTTTACTTTGAGTTTTGGATAAAACCTGTGTCCTCTATCTACCACCAACAGCACAGATTTTGTCAACTTTGAATCTGGATCACATAGGTAGATTGAAGAATCTCACTTTTGAAGAGTAGAAGAACTAATAGGTAATATGTGAGTATTGTTTCTCAATTTACTGAGGAGAAAAAATGATATTTAAAACATTTGGCTGCTTATTGAAATTACTATCTTTCTTTGAGTTAGTCAAACTATAGGCCATTTTGCAAAGAACAACAACCTCTTTTTTTTCTAACACTGAAACCATTTAAGAAATCTTGTCATTGTCCTTGTGCATTTAAAATGTTGAACCAGCTCAACTCAATGTATGGCTCTATGTCTGATTTACCATTATTTGCAATTATGCACAGTCTCCTAATGAGCAGTGTTATTTCATAGGAAATTGACTTCATGGATTGTGCTACAAAGATAGTGCTGCAAACTAGAAACCAATGTTAGAAAATTTAATGGTGGCATTTTGAAGTCTGGTGGGATAACATTTTTATGAAGTGAAATAATAATGTAAATAGTATAGTATAAGAAGCACAGTAATATAAAATAACACAACTGGAAAATGCCTAAATATGACAAGACTACATTATGGCAGCTGCAGACCCATGGATATGTGAAAAGAAACAACATATACAGTGCAAAGCTTTAACAGTGAAAGAAAGAGGTCACTATATTTATGGGAAAGCTGAACACATTTAAAATATGAAAGCATCTGAGTAGTCTGAGTCATGATATTTGAAGAGTTTTAGATGTTGGCAGCTGGGTCACAGAATTGATCAGCCAGAATGCCATTATTCACAAAATATGTGGGCAGAAAGGACACATGTTTTCCTGCATGTCTTAATGCTAAACATGCTAATTGGTACTAGGGAATAAATAGAAATTTGAGCAGAATTATGCTAAACAGCACCTGCAGCTCATTTTAAGAGATGATGTGAAACAATGAAAAGTAAGGGCAAATGAAAAAAACATGAAGGTTAATTTATAAAGGAGATTTGAAGGGAAGAATTTGTGGATATATATATATATATATATATATATGAATATATAGAATATATATATGTATATATGTATATATATATGAATATATATGTGAATATATATGTATATATGCTAGACATAATATTTAATAATATATAGCCCATTATATACACTTTATACTTTCAGAAGGAAAAATCTCCATTTGCCTCAAATATAAACTCAATTTTAAATTTTACCCTTCTTTTTAAAATACTTCATAAATCTATTAAATTTTACACTGCCTTTCATATTCTGAGAACTAACAAATAGAATACAGTATCTTAAAAAAGACAAGCTCCCCTTTAGCATCCTTATACTCATCAGTGATGTGCAATATATAAATAATATTAATAAAAAATAAACAATGGTGATTAATAGAGAGTATTTAATAAGCAACTTTGATGTGCCTGAATGATGTCCTGATAGGACTTCTTCTATGAGTTTCTATAGTAATTTGAATTAGGATACTCTCTCCCATATAACTTTGAAGCTAGAGGAAAGCTATGGTCTGTGATATTCTGGTCCTTAAATTTTACAGGTCACATTTAAAAAATGCAATCTAACTTTGGTCTATCTTTACATATTTTTTCTTTTGGTTTAAGTATAATTATCATATAGTATACCACACATACTTAAAATATAAAATTTATATTTTTGGAACGCACACATATATATCAATATAGATAATTTCATGAGTATGTGTCCACATTCATATCTGCATACACACCAATGAAAGCATCACTGTATCCAAAATAGTGAACATATACATTAATACTGAAGATTTTTTGCATACTTTTTAAATAACTGCCTTCAGTTTTTCTGAACCCTTTCTAAGTTATCACTGATTTTATTTCTGTCACTATGGATCATGTGCATTTGTAGAATCTCACGTAAGTATAGAATACAATTTGCAGTCTTCTTTTCTAGCTTTTATTCACTCAGCATAAGTATTCTGAGATTATCCGTACTGTGGTGTCAATGAATAAATCATCCTTTTTATTTAGTATTCCATTGTATGTATTGAGGAGTTTAAAGGGCATATTTTTGTGTTTCTTCAGAGTTGAAGCTTAATGAATAAATCTTACTAAACACTTGAGATCCTGTGATGCCTGAAACCATAGGAAATTAGGTTATAACTGCAACTATATATGTGTATCCTAATAACTATTGTTATATATACTCTAATGGGGTTACCTAATTTTCAAGATTCTTGCTTTTATTTTAAAAGAAATTGAGGGCTTGGATTTTAGAGACATTTCCAGATCGTAAAAGCCATAGACATTGGCTCATTTTTCCCTTGGAAACATGTGTTGTCATTCCAGATTCTTGGTGTAAATATCCAAAATATTTTCCAGCCCATTTCCAATGAGCAACAGTCTCCTTCTTTCATTTCAAATGGCCAGGGGACATTAGCTGCCTCTTCTTCTTATATATAAGTACCTTGAAATTATCTGTTCATAGGAGTTCTAAGCACTGGCTCTGAGATATTATTCCACGTGGCTGCATGGAAATATCTCAGGGAGAAGAACTAGAACAATGTGTACAATTATTTATTACAAAAGTCTTTATTCTGTTTTTGATGTAGCAGATCTCAGGTACTCTTTAGGCAGAAGTTTATGAAGGTTAATACTGAAACTCAATCTATATGTACAGGAGTTTATGTGAACTTTTGTAAGAATTTTATTGTGCTCTATTCATGTTTTTTTCTACTTTTGCTGATATTCTACATTATATGACAAATATTAGAGTAGGAAGTGTTAATTCTATTTGCATTCCTATCTTAAAGTGACAATGTCTTTTCTGGGGCACTGACATTTCTATTTGAATCTATTTAACATCTACAAAAATGTATTCAAGATTTTAGTATGGAGGGCACCAAGTCTATTGAAAAGTTATGGGAGAATGGATATGTTTAGAATTCTGAGACTTATAAATCATACACATTACACTTATTATTAGTATTTATTTCATTTTGAACTTCTCTTACTAAGTTTTTATGGTTTTTAGGTTATATTTTCATATCTATTTTCAGACTGAATGTCTCATATTCTTATCCTAATTGCACTTTAAAAATTCACCTTTGATATTTCATTGCTAGTATAGAGAAATAAATTAATTTCTATTTTTTATCCTGTAATGTTGAAAAATTAACTGTTTTAGAAGCTGCTTTCTAAGATCTATTGGATTAAAAAATAAACAAACATGTTTTCTATTTCTGGAGATATAGACAAAACTTTACTTTTTGGTTCCCACCTGCCTTACTACTATAACTAGGGACTAACATCTTCTGTAAAATGTTGCATAGTCATGGCTACTACAGACATTCTTGTCCTTTTTATATTAATAAATAAACATTCAAAATTTCAACATTAAGTAAATATTGTCCGTAGGTTTTTCAAAGATACTCATTATGAGTTTGAAAATCTTCTATATTTATTTTGCTGAATGTTTTTATTAAGCATGACTATTGGATTTTGCCCATTGTTTCATGGGTAATGAGATGTTATCAAATTTTATTTTCTTCTTTAGGTTGTTAAAGTAGTGCATTACACTGATTCATTAATGTTAAACCAAATTTGCTTTCCTGAAATAAATCTGCCTTGGTCATCATACACTGTTCTTATCATGTCATATTGTATTTTACTTTGAATGTTATTGTTTATAAAATTTAATGATGAGGGTTTTGATCTCTTGTTTTTTATTCTAATATTTGTCTCATTTTGATAGTTGAGTCTCAGAGGAATTTTTTTTTTTTTTTGTATCAGGGATCGAATTCAGGACCTTGCACTTGCCAGGCAGATGACATGACAGAATTTAATTTAAAAGTATTTTCTACATTTCAGTTTTATGGAACAGCACAAGGAACATTGATATTGTTCATTAAATGTTTGGTATAGTTTGGCAGTGAGGCTATCCATTCCTTGGACTTTTCCTTGAGGCAGTTTTTATATATAGATTCATCAACTATTTCCCTTCAAGGTATCTCTAGAAAAAAAATTAAAGATATCATATTATAATGATACATGAACACCCACGTATGTTTGAAGCAGCACAATTTGTAATAACTAAATGTTGGGGGTAGCCTATGTGTTCATCAGCAGATAAATGATATAAAGCAAAAGTGTTTTTTATACAAAATGGAGTACAATTCTGTCATAAGGCAGACTAAAACTGAGTTATCTGTAGGAAAATGTATGCACCTCAACACCATAATATCAGTGAAATTAATCAGACACACGGGCTTAAATATCACATGATTTCTTTTATAAGAGAAACACAAATATAAGTAATAAATAATACTGGAGACCTCTGAAACATTACCAGAAGCCTCTGCAGTAGCCTCCAGTCTCTTGCCCAGTGTACGCCTCAGACCTAAGAAAAAAACTTAAAGACAGAGCTAAGAGAAACAGAAAGCAGGTGCCAGGACCAGTGCTGGTGCACCTGAAAAAGGTACTGGCCAGTCTAAGCCACTGTGTTTTGTTTGTTTTGTTTTGTTTGTTTGTTTGTTTTTTGGTAATCAACTGGGGTAAAGGTGAGCTATGTGCAAGGGCAGGACTACTTGTGAGGATTCCCAGTTGTTCAGTTTCTGTGGAAATTAATGTTTTCAAGGCTTGTAAAGTTCCAGACAAAGCATTCTCACATTAAGAACAGCATACACAAAATATAAGGTTGTAATTAGAACATTGTCCTAGTTAAAAAGGTTTTAGTTGTGGGAATGAAATTTGGGTTCGAATTACTGTGACTAGGCATGTAGGCTTTGGCAAGATTCATTTTTATAAACAAGCCAATTGTGGAATTAATTCTTTATAGCCTGCACTACTTATAGCCTGCTTTGAGGCATAGTCAATATTGCAGTCTTCCACAGAGCAAAATAAAAAATAGATAATATGTACTAAAAAAACAAAATTTTAACTTAAAAATTGAAAAAAATTAATAATTATAAATATGGAGATGTTCAGGTAATGCAATCTATTTCTTCACAACTAAGCTTTAGTAGTATATATCAATAACTTTGAGCACTTTATCTAAATTTTTTTAGGATAGTTACAGTATTCTCCTATTACACTTCTCATATTTTAGGAAATAAAAATATACTGATTTTTTTCCCGAGTTTTATTGATTTTTTTCTGTATTCTATTTTATTGATTTATTTTGTAATATGTATCATCTGGATCTATAATTGGTTTGGGTTTTTATATTTTTTTCATTTCTTTTGCAAATGTATAAAATTCACAGATAAAATTATATGTACTTATTGAGTACAACATGATGTTTAAAAGTATGTATACATTGAAGAATAACAAAGCTGAGATAATTAACCTATGCATTGCCTCATGAAGTTACTTTATAAGAATTCTTGAGATCTACTCTCTTAACATTTATTAGTAATGTACAAAATTATTATTCTCTCTAGTTTCTGTGCTACAGAATAGGTTCCTTGAATGTATTCCTCCTGTCTAGTTGCCATTTGGCATCCTTGGACTGAAATTTCCTTGGCCCCAGTCCCTCCTAAGCACCGTATAATGAAATCATGCAGTGTTTTTCTTTCTGTGCCTATTTTATTACACTTAATAAAATCTTCTTCAGTTTTATCCATTTTGTTGCACATAACATAGCAATAACATAACAACATTTCCTTCTTTCTTACATCCAAATACCATTCCATTTTGTGTAATATCACAGTTTCATTATCTGCTCATCTGTTGATGTAGACTACATGTAGGTTGATTCTGTATCTTGACTTTTGTAAATCATGTTTATCAAAACAAGACAGTGCAGACATATCTTTGATATGTTTATCTCCTGTTTTTATATATTTTAATGGATATATGGTAATTCTATTTTTAAATTTTTGAGAAACTTCATTACTTTTTTGAATAATAAATGTACAAATTTGTATTTCTACCAAGAGTTTACAAGGACTTTTTTTCCTGCAAATCTTTACACCAGTACTTATTACCTTTCTGCTTTTGAATAACAGCTATTTTTACAGGTGTGAAATGATAGTAATATCTTATTATGGTATTCAGTTTCATTTCTCTAATGACTAGAGATGGTGAGCATTTTAATATACTTCTTTGTTCTTTATGTCTTCTTTAGAGAAATGTCTGTTCAAGTCCTTTGCTCATTTTAAATTAGGTTACAGTTAAGCCTTTGAATGTGAGTAACTTGTTCTGTAAGTATTCCACAAGATGAGAAAACACTTCTAATAAATTGTAACTTGGTAAATGATCAATGTTTTGCATGAGGAGTAATATATGATACTGAACATCACATGATCACAATTGAGCCAATGGTTTTCTTTCCCCCTCCCTCCCTTCCTCTTTCTCCCTCTCTCTCTCTTCAAATGAGATTAGGGAGATGTGTAAAATATGAGAAGCAGTGCAAAATTTTGTAGAAAATGTGACCCCACCCAGTTACTGCTGTAGCAGCACTAGTGATGAATCTGTTCAATGATAGTGCAACGTCAGATTTCCACAAAATCCTTAAAAGAAGGCAAAAATAATTAACATTGCATTGGTTCCTTGTTAAAATTGCATTTGAAAAAATTTCATTGAGCCAATAGAGGGCAGTGATTTCCTTTAGTGATAGTGAAAATCATCCTACATAGTAATCCTTATCCTTCTTTCATCTTCCTCACACCAGCCATAACGGTTTACAAATGTAAGTGCAGGTTAATTTGTTTACTTTTCCTTATATCTCGTATTTTCTATTTTGTATTATATTATATTTTGTAGGAATGTTGTTGGGTTGTAGACTAACTTCTGATTTTCCATTATTTCTTACGTTTAATTTCTGTGTAATACACAAGTGTTTTGGATTATAAGCATGTTTATGGATTGAATTATGTTAAAAAAGAAAGGTTTTACAATGTTTGTTTTCTTGTTATTGAATTGTTTGGCTTCCTAGTCTATTTTTTAAATTAGATTCATGATTTGAAATTATTTTCTTCTATGTTTTTGCCTTTTTCTTCATTTATACAGCTTTCGGTTTGATGGAGTGCCATGTGTTTATTTTTGTTTTTATTATATGAATTTTTCTCAGCTAAGTTTTAGGGAATTTTCCTCTATGTTCTTTATTATTTTATCAGGGTGTGTTTGTCTGTTTTTTTGTTTTAATTTTCATTTTTGAGGTAGAATGGATTTGGGGCTGTCCTTCAACTCAGCCTCTGGAGTCTTGGGATTAAAGGCCTACACCACTACCCACCACTCCCACCTTTTATAAGTAGTTTTAAACTTCAGGGACTTGCACTTAATATATTTTTAGTTGCTCTTTTTAAATTTCATGTTAGACAAGAGTCCAGTTTAATTCTTCTACATGTTGACATCCAGTTTTTGTAACACCATTTATTAAGATATTCTTTGCCCTTCATTTTAATTTTTTTATTTGTTTGTTGTTTATTTGTTTATTTATGCTAGGGAAGAACTCAAGACTTTGTACTTTCCAAGAGCAGCCCCACTAAACGAAACCCCCATCCCTCTTTCCTCTTCTTTGTCTTTGATGAATGTGTTGATAATAAATCACTGTAAATGCAGACTTATTTTTTGGAGTTGCATGTTGATATTGTTTTGTGTGACTGCTCAATTATGATTTTAGTATTAACATTTTCAGCAGATGCCAGGGTTTTCTACCTATCAGATCATGTCACATGTTAACAGAAATTTTAACTTCTTTATTTCCAATTTTGTTGCTTACTTTTCATTATTTTGCCTAATTGTTCTGACTAGAACTTTCAGTACTTATGTTCTATTTTTTTAAGTGAAAGTCAAAATGTTAGGTTTGATAAATTTTTTTTCTTTTTTTCCCCCTTTTCGTTTTTGTTTTTTGGTACCAGGGATCGAACTCAGGACTTTGTGCTTGTGAGGCAGGTGGCAGCACCACTGAGCTAAATCCCTGGCATGATAATATACTTTTTCAGAGCACAGACATTTATTATTACAAATGTGCTCTATTAATGCTTCAGTGATAGTAAAAATGTTTATTTTAATATAAATGTAACTAAAAATTGTTTTGCCTTTTTATTTTGTTCATGTGTTTATAATAATTTTATTTTTTCCAGATCTCTTTAGGATATTGATAATTATTTACACTATCATCAGAGAACTATTTTATAACACTGGAATTATTTTACTTTGTTAAGACTTAGGTCATTACACAAAGCATGGTTGGCAATGAAAATTGTTTTTGTGTATGTGTGTGCATATGTGTAAAGATTATTTATTTGTTATGTTTGGAGCTTTCTAAAAATGTTAATAAGAACAACTAGTCAAAAGTGTTCATTATATCTTCTACATTTTTTATTATCTACTTTTTATATCATTTATTGAGAAAAAGAAATTGAAATCTCAGTGTTTTTGTAGATTTGTTTATTTCCTCTTTAAAGCTCAATGAAGTTTTTATTTTTTTAATTTAACATACTTTGTAGTTCTGGAAAACATTTAGAATTGTTATGCCATCTTTATGAGTTAACCTTTTCATTAATTTAAATTAAGTCTTTTGGGCCATTGCTAAAACTCTATTTTATCATGTCTTTTAAGATTAATATAAATTTTTGGATTTATTTTCAGTAATGTTAGTGCAGGATATTTTTTCTAATAATCAATTTGTTCCTTCATATTTAAAATATAGTTTTGTAGATAGCGTTTAACTTTGTCTTATTATTTTTATTCAATATAACAACCTTTTCTTTTTAATTGGTGCATAGACACTATTATATTTTATATTATTTTTTGCAAGTAATTCACTTTACCCGTTGCTTTTATTTCTTAATTTGTACCAAGGGGTTTCTTCTTTTTTCTCTCAGATTTAGTAAAAATTTTATAGGCTTTTCTTCTTACATTGCCTGATATTTCTCTGAATTTGAAAAACACTTTAATTATTTCTAGATTTATATTTATAAATTTGCCCAAATCAAACTGTATCTGCTGGAAGTTATGTGGTCAAGTTAAAATACATTGAATAATAATATCATTATTCACATTTATTTTTAGAGATTTTTTTTATTGCGCATTGAACGCTACATTTGTTTCTTACAATACTTTATGGTTAATTATTTTTCTGATAGAAAATATACTATTCTTCTAATATATTTTTATTTATACTTTATGCATCTTATTTTCCTGGATTTTTAAAAAATATTTTTCCCCAGTGGACCAGAGCATAGCTGCAGGCAGACCCAGCCAGGGACCGCCCCTGACCGCAGGGGGCTTGGGCACACAGACTCAAGCCAAAGGCCTACTTAGAATAGAGCTGCACAGGTATACCAGGAACAGTCAGAGGTCATCCCTAGTACCATCAGTAAGTGCTTTCAGATCTCCTAAGCAGCAGTATGGATCAGAGAAGTACCACTTCAGGCAGGTCTAGTGAGTGCTCCACCCTGACCCTCGTCTCTTGGGCATACTTCCCCAAGCCAAAACCCTACCTGGAAAAGAGCTGCACAGGCAAACAAGCATCAGCCAGTGGCTCACCCCGATATCATTGGTAAGTGCATGAAGATCCTAGCCAGAATCCTGCTCAGACACCAGGGACTGGGGTGCACAGCCCTCGGCCAAAGGCCCTCCCAGATAATAGCTACATAGAGGCCTTAGCCAGAAGCACACTTAGATACCACCCCAGTTGTGTGCAGGCCACAGCCAAAAGCCCGCCCAGACAATAGGTCAACTCATGGAAGGCCACCATTGTGAACCCAGATATTGGTGGATGGCATTCAGGGGCTTACTGAGAATTGAAGCCTACTGGGTGAGCAAAACGTTCCTTCGAAAAAGGCACAGCAGGCTGCATCTGTTGAAATGAGAATACATGTGAACAAGCCTCAAAACCAGACTTCCAGATCCCCTAAGGCAACCCCAAAGGGAAACAAGATGGAGCAATGTGATACTCAATCATGTGGCACCGTGAACTGGCAATGAAAGAGGATCTGGAAAAAATGAAATCAGAAATACTTTCTGAGATAACATCAGACTGTGTCCATAGTACAAGACATGATTAATAAATCTAGAAAGAACACAGAAAAAAAAATAGAGGACCTGAGGAACATGATGGAATCCCAACATAGGAAACAAATGAAATCCATAAAACAGATGAAAGCAGATATCCAGGTGATCAAAAACTCCATTGAAAGTTTACTTAACAGAGTGAGCCAATACGAGGACAGAGTTTCAGATACAGAAGACAGAACTGCAATTAGTGACCAGGAAAAGAAAAATTTCTTAAAAATAGTAAGGGACCATGAGAAATAAATCCAGCAGCTGCTAGATGATGCAAAGAAGAATAACATAAGATTGCTAATCCTGGTCTGTGAGGCAGTAGCAGAAATTTCAGGGTGAAGATGATAGCCATGGTCTTACACATAGAGCAGGATGTCAGTTTATTCCAGTGAATATGACAATGGTTTCCCATTCAAGTTCATAGTCATTTAGCAGGGCTCCAAGAATTTTTGTTTTGTTTTTTTCTCTTCTTAAATACAAAGTGGCAAGGAGAAGGTTATGTCTTTTAGGATAGCTGCCTATTGTCCAAGTCTTTGCTGGATATTTCACATTGAATAACTTATTTCATACTTATAACCAAGGGGCTGGTAATTTAGCTCAGTGAAGCTGCACCTGCCTGGTAAGTGCAAGGTCTAGAGTTGGCAACTGAAGTAGTAAAAAAAAAAAAATCATATTTCTAATCAAAATTTTCCTGACCCTCTCACAGACACACCCAGTTTTTTAGAATAAGAAACATTTTAAATTTCTTAGAAAATGAGATTGTCTTAACTTTTGTGAGGCATGATTAGCTTAACTCCTGTATAGACATGACTCTGCAGGTGATATGCCTTAAGTACTTGCAGCCCAGTAGAGCCAGTGTATCAACTAAGATTCATGACACCACAAGATCTGGGCAGGCTTAGGTGGTGGCTTTATTGTTTCAACTAGACTGTGAGTTTCTTTAGCAAGTGGAAAGTTCATTCATGTTTGGCTAGGAGATCTAAATTTGTCTTGGAGCTATTTCATTTACAGAGTATAATTTTTGATTCTAGGAGGGAATGGAATCCTTTGTAGAATAATAATGTAGAAATAAATTACAACATAAATTGATAACTAATCATAGGACTTAGCACTTAATAGGTTATGCTTAACTAGACTCTTCTATTTACCCTGTGGCTTCCCCAGAAGGCCAGCACAGAGGGTTCTCAATACTAAATGTGCATCAAAACCAACTACAAAACTATTTTTAAAATGATGAAAGTAGATCTCCAAACAAATCTGACATAGTGTGCTGACATCTGTATGATCTGAAGGATCCTCATAACAGATTCAAATGCAAAGTCAGAGGTAATATTCCTGGTGTAGCACAGCTCTGAAAGTTCCATAAGTGAAATATTGGTGAATTGAATGTGCAGTAATAGAATTAAGGGGGCACAAAAAAAAATTTTGCACATAGGGCAACATACCCCTCAAGAAACTTCTGCAAGCATATTGTTTTTGAGTAATGATTCTAAAGGAAGAATCTGATATTTTATAATATTATTAACACTTCTCTTATCACCATTAAAGACTTATTTCCAAACATTTCAGCATAAAGACATTTCTTATAGGCTTAGAAACTAATCACACTAATATTCCTGGTGTAGCACAGCTCTGAAAGTTCCATACGTGAAATATTGGTGAATTGAATGTGCAGTAATAGAATTAAGGGGGCACAAAAAAAAAATTTTGCACATAGGGCAACATACCCCTCAAGAAACTTCTGCAAGCATATTGTTTTTGAGTAATGATTCTAAAGGAAGAATCTGATATTTTATAATATTATTAACACTTCTCTTATCACCATTAAAGACTTATTTCCAAACATTTCAGCATAAAGACATTTCTTATAGGCTTAGAAACTAATCACATGTAAATATGGTGTCTTGCAATTAAAAAGAAAATGAAATTTCACATGTAATTAGTTCTGTTTGGGATAAAATTGTTATTGTAACTTGCACAGCATGTGCAACATTTGATAACCATGTTTCAAGGGAGACAATCAAAGAAGATATAAAAACCATACCAAAGGCATTATATTGATATTTGATATAATTATCAATTAATCTGTCATAGATGTAGTGTTACAATAGTATCTCTTACAAATATACACATTGTCGATTCTCAAGCTAATTGCAGAGATAAGTGGTTTGATTATTTAAATTGAGCAAGAGGACATGAAAATGGTACTCAACATTTTATATCAAGAACTGACAATGTGTAGGTGTGCGTGTGTGGCTCTAAAATAGCCTTTTGTAGATGGATTTCTGTAGCACTGTACTCTGGCATTTTGACTAGTGCCTTAACAATAGTTGTGTTTGATAAATGTTTGCAGATAATAAGTTCAATAGATATGATGGGTTCTAAAGATGTAACAATGAGCTTGCCAACTGGTGGAAAAAGAAAAAGCAGAAAGAAATATCCTGTAAAATATAGCACTAGCTTTTCCAAGATTTCAGCATTTCCTGGGGTTCCCGTTGTTGGACCGCTGCCCGCAGGGAATAGAAGGAAACCTGCAGAGTCCAGCTAGTAGAGAGCTCCAAGCTCTGGGAAAGAGAGAACTCTTTGGCAAGTATCATCTTCTTGTGGTGTATCTAAATAGAACTGATTTTAATGTTCATATTTTATTATGGAAGAAATCGAATGAACAGTGCTTTAATTTTGTAAAGCCAGCATGTGAGGAGGTTACTCACCCGGTATCTACAACTCCCAAACTTGGGTTGCTGGTGGCCATGATTAACTGAATCTTTTTTGGTAAGTGTTTCAGAGAGTACCTAGCTACATGGAATAGTAATGGAGTTTTTTCCATTAGAGTGACAGAGAGCATACCAAGTGAGGAGATCCAACTTCATGAGAGCCAGTGCCAGTAAAGTTTGAGGCAGCCTTCAAAGAAAGGCAAACAACCCCTATGGTAATAGATGTACATCAAAACCAACTACAAATTTTTTAATGATGAAAGTAAACCCCCAACCATAGAACATTGACATCTATATAATATGGAGTCTCACAAAAGACTCAAACATTATCCTCAGAGTCTCACAAAAACATGTCTTCTGGACTATGTAGACAAGGTTCTATTTTCACTCCACTGTCAGCTAAAAATTAAGTTTTACACATTTGAAGGGTTAAAAGAAAGAAACAAAAATATGGGACAGAGAATGCCTGTAGCCTAAAAACTCTAAAATATTTACTATCTGGACTTTCACAGAGAATGCTTACCCACTGCTGTCTGCTTAATCCTCCTCTGCCTTTTAGTGAGAAGAAGAAAGAACAATTTTCCTCCAGAAATCTGGTGAATCTAAGATTCTCTTGTCTAGATGACAGCTGAAGTAGTTTCTATTGCTCTAAACAATGAATTGTCCTCAACAGGTGTGTCTATTCTTACATTCATTCTTTAATTTTTTAATCCTTTTTATTGAAAATTACCGATGAGTGAAAATATAGACATTATAATGCAAGACAACATCAACATGAGTTGAACATACTGGAAAATAAGGGAAAATGGGTGTAATTGAGGTGGCAAGGAGAGTAATGGTATTCTTGAGCCCTCTGAGTTTGCTGGTGTAATAAGACTCATTTCCAGATCTGGGAGAACTGAATGAACTATATCAATTTTTCAGTAGATATTAATTGCTCCCAATAACCCATAATATCTGTAGAGGCATATTTATAAGGGTTTGTTATTAAAATAATTATAAATTGACATACAGCTTTTGTTAGTTATGGTTTAGTTACATTCCAGACTTTACATAATTAAAAAAAATTATTTCATGGACATTATCATAAAAAATAGATTGTTTCTTCCTTTTATATTTTCTAGATTGTCATATTAGATTACATTTTGTTATATGAACTAACAAGGGAAGCTTGAGACTGTTGGATGTAAATGATACCTTAGAGACAACTAAAGATACCTAAAGCAACTTAAAAAATGAAGGAAAAATATTAAATGTCTTGAAAATTATGATATTGGCAGAAGTAAGGAATTTTATAGAGAGGGATTTTAGATAGCTTCTATTTATTTTTGAAACATTTTTTAAAAATTTCAAATATACATATATATGACAGCAAAAAAATCTGAAATAAACAAAACTTATGCAACAAAGACTGATAATCCAAATATATTATTAGTTTGATATGATCTTCAAAGATTATATGTTCTTTCTCATTTTCTTTTAGTATAATATTGTTAAAATAATGTATTTACAAATAAAACAAAGTTACAAATTATAATTGAGAAACTATCCTCAAAATTTTATAATTTATAAACTCCTTGGTTTTATTAATTTGATAAATATCATATGCTTGTTGATTGTATCACTTACATTTTCTAACAAAACTTCCCATAGAAAAGAAATACACTTACATTTGAAATCCAGAAACAACCAAAAGAGTTCACATTTTTAAGAACAGATTTTTCTGTTTCTATTTTATTATATCCCGTGCTTATTTTTATTATATTTTTATAAGCATAATGATATAATTTAAGACCAATCCATATGTAATATTCTTCCCAAACAAATGACTATGAATTAAATCAAGCACCTAATTTAGAGAAATCATAAGGTTGCCAGAGAAACTATCGATATGCCAAATGTGCGAAATCCTACCACATTTATGACCATGTGCCTCATTTAATAGTGCACACATATGTGTAAAAATATACCCCCCACACATCCACTCAATGCATATTTTCTACAGCACAATATATACTTTGGTATAATAAAACAGTGCAGTGATGTGTGGAATATTTGTGATTTGTGTGATTTGAGAAAAACAAATATCGTTTGTTTATATTTGTAATATGTACCAGATACTGAATGATATTAATGATTTGTTATTCATTTATTTAAGTATAGTTATAATAAAATTTACTTAAAAATTAATATTTGTTATCAGTAGAAAATATACAAAGATATATTGATAACATAACAAAATTTGTCTTAACAAATTTGCAACCAAACAAGCTGTAGTGACAGAAAAGGAAGTTTGCAGAAGGCAGACAGGAGAGAGGAGAATGACGGATGGACCTTAATAATTTTCATCCTACTCATATGCACAGATTTCATAAATTCTCAAATAAAAAAGCAAAGAAAATGAGAACCAAAATAACTCATCAATTTGGTAGACCAATATATAAAGACAAAGATTAATGTGTTGATAAATTTAAAAAATATGTAAAGTAAAGCCTGAAATTTAGCTCAGTAATGCTGCGCCTGCCTAGGCAGAACGATGTACTGAGTTTAATCCCCAGCACCAAGGAAAGAAAAAGAAAAAAGAAAAGAAAAAAAAAAAAAAGAGAAAAGGAGCATATGTGCTTTCTAACATACTCAATAGATTGAAAAGGAATTATTTGTTATCTCTTCCTCTTGAATTGTTCTCTTCACAAGGATGTAGTGGCCTTCTTTGTCTCTCTCAATCAGTTTAGGTTTGAAATTTACTTTGTGAATAAGATTGCTACCCCTGTTTTTTTCTGGGCTCCTGTTGCATAAAGACGTTTTCCGTCCTTTCACTTTCAGTCTATGGGCTTCTTTTTGCACTAAGTGTGTCTTGTATACAACATATTATTGGATTTTGCTTCTTAATCCATTCTACCAGTCTATTTCTCTTGATTGGTGAATTGAGGCCATTGATATTGATGGTTATAACTGATATGTACTAACTTATTATTGTCATATTTTTTTCACCTTCTTCTTTTAGTTTCTTACCTTGCCTGTTTGATTTGCTCTGTTGGGCCTCATTGTGTTGTTACCTTCATTGTTTTTTTCTAGGATATTGTTTAGAATTCGTTGTCATGCTGGTTTGGTATTCATGAAGTTTCTCAAGTGTTCTTTATCATGGAAGTACCTTATTTCCCTGTCCATTTTGAACAAAAGTTTTGCAGGATACAACAGTCTAGGTTGGAGGTTGTTTTCTATTAGTACTTGAAATGTCTCATTCCAGGCTCTCCTTCTCTGAAGGGTTTGTGTTGAAAAGTCTGCTGTGATTGTGATGGGCTTTCCTTTGCACGTGATTTGTGTCTTATCTCTTACTGCTTGTAGTACTTTGTTCTTCTGTTGCTTTTCTGGATCTTGATAATTATATGTCTAGGTGTAGATTTTTTTTTTTATCATGTCTAGTTGGAGTCCTATATGCCTCACTTACCTGTATGTTGAATTCTTCCCCTCTGTTTGGGAAGTTTTCTATAATTAATTCTGTGAACAGCTTTTCTCAGTCATTTGCATTTTCTCCTGCTACTTCTTGGATTCCTATCAGTCTTATGTTATTCTTCTTTGCATGTCTAAGAGTTGTTGGATCAGTTTCTCATGATCCCTTACGTTTTTTTTTTATTTTATTGAGTTTATTGGTACATTTTAGGGATACAGTACAGTTACATTCATTAGGGAAGTTTTATAATTAATTCTGTGAACAGCTTTTCTCAGTCATTTGCATTTTCTCCTGCTACTTCTTGGATTCCTATCAGTCTTATGTTATTCTTCTTTGCATGTCTAAGAGTTGTTGGATCAGTTTCTCATGATCCCTCTT
>NW_022900916.1:47148651-47234787 GCF_012274545.1 Fukomys damarensis | reverse complement strand
TGCAGCCGAAAAGAATGTATATTCTGGTTTTTGGGGGTGGAATACTCTATAAACATCTATTAAGTCCATGTGTTCCAAAGCTTGGTTCAGTTCTATTATTTCATTGTTGATTTTCTGCCTAGTAGATCTGTCAATTTGTGATAGTGGGGTATTTAAATCCCCCACTACAATTGTATTAGTGCTTATTTGGTTTTTCATGTTACTTAATATTTGTTTTATATAGTTGGGGGCATTTGTATTTGGTGCATATATGTTTATGATTGTCAGCTCTTCCTCTTGAATTGTTCCCTTTACAAGGATGTAGTGTCCTTCTTTGTCTCTCTTAATGACCTTTGGTTTGAAATTTACTTTATCTGAGAATAAGATTGCTACCCCTGCTTTTTTCTGGACTCCTGACGCATGGAGAATTGCTTTCCATCCTTTCACTTTCAGTCTATGGACTTCCTTTTGCACTAGGTGTGTTTCTTGTATACAACATATTGTCCCTTACTGTTTTTAAGAGACCTTTCTTTTCATGGTCACTGACTGCAATTTTATCTTCTATATCTGAGATTCTATCTTTGGACTCTTATTCCATTGCAAACACTCTCAATGGAGTTTTTAATCTCCTGGATATCTGCTCGAATCTGCCCTGTGGATTCCATTTCTTTCTTATATTGGGCATTTATTGTTTCCAAGTCTTCCTTATGCTGGGTATTCATGACTTCTATCATGGTCCTGAGCTCATCTATTTTCCTCTCAGTTTCTGTTCTAGAGTCTCGAATTATAACTTTCATTTTGCATGTCATCTCTATGATTATCTGGGAAATTACTTCTGTTTTAAATTTCTGTAGAGCCTGATTGATCAGTTTTGTTACTTCCTGTGCTTTGCGTTCAGGGTGTCCTGATGGTTCACAGTCAGACTTTTCATCCTTATTTGCCCCACTGTTTGCCGTTGGTCCACTGGAAGTCTGTCCCTGTATCTTGCTTAAGCATTTTCTCTTTTTACTATTGTTGGGGTGTCCTTAGTTTAACCTTTAGGTTATTACTTAAATCTTCCTGATAGGCTTCAGCCCATGGATCTCTAATGACTCATAGACATGCTCATTTTCATAGTACTGAAGAAAACAGCTCATTGAATCAATCACAATCCTTTATCCTATTTGATACAATCAGCACCACAATATGATCAAGCACAACTTGCAAATTGACCACTTGTGGTAGTCATCAGTCTATCACCTTCAAACCATATGAATTAAATTGAAATCAAGAAGCAACCCAAAATATGTTTGCAGTGAATAAACTTTTCAATAAGGATATTTACCATTTAGGATGGGGGCTTAAGACAGAGTTAAGACAAGAGGAGTAGATAAGTAAAAAAATTAGAGAAGTTTTCACATGAAACCAGAAGATGTAGAATTACCACATCAGGAATACTCATCAGGAAACTGTTAAATTCAAAAGGGATAAACAGAATAGAAGTATGATAATGCTTGAGTGAGGTAGAATGACAAAAGAAAAGAACAAAAAGAAAACAGAAAAAAATAATAAAAGAAGAAATTTGAGTTAGGACAGAAGCAGAAACAAAAAGGGAGATGAGGAATAATATGGTGGAGCAAGAGACTGAACTGGAGAAAGGACAAAAAAAAAAAAAGAATTTTCAGAGTGGAATGATAAAAACAAAGAAAAAAATGAGTTTGAAGGGCCTCTTTCAGACTATATCACTGCTGTCATAATATACAACATGCGCTGCCATGTGCAAAGCCAAGTCCCCTGATCTCAGCTAGCTGGTGGCAGAACCTCACTATGCAGACTGACCTCGAGCTGCAAGGCCCAGAATGAGTTTTTCGACCTCCTGAAGGGTTGAACTCCATTCAGTTCTACTACAGATTTCCCCTGCCCCTTCTTTAAAGATGTTCAAAGTTGGAAGCGCCAGAAAATACCCTTTATGACCACCACTGCCTTTACAGAGTAGGTCTAAAGACTAGCACATTCAAGATGTCTGAAAGCACAGGGGGTTCAGGGGCCCCTGCATGGCTACCTTCGTAGCGCTGAAGATGGCGGCAGCACCCACAGGAAAGGGCCTGGCTGAGCAGGCCTTCCTTTTGAAACATTTGAGCAGACATGAAACAATCCATCGATTTTACTATCAGATAACTCTGAATTAATTCTCATGATGAAGCTTTTAATAATGCATAAAATTTAACCTTAAAAGTATTATGCTAACAGATATAATAAAAATAGTTTCCAATCCCATCATAAATTTCAAAGGTAAATTATAACCATCAATTCATTTCCATTGATTATAAGACACATGTGATTTCATTCTTCCCCAAAGTTATTTTGATAGTGATAGAAAAGAAATTACAGTTAAATTGTACTACTGTAAAGTAATTATACAGAGTAATGAATTTTGTTATGGCATCTTCTATCTATGCATATTACATATTTGGATTGTATCTAACCCAGCATTACCATATCTTACCTTCCTCCTCCATTCTCCTCCTCATCCTCTCCTCTTTTCTTATCTGTCTCTGTCACTATGTCTGTCCATGTGTCTGTGTGTCTCTCTTTCTCTTAGATTCGATCTATGGGAGAAAATATGTAATACTTTCTTTTCTGAGTGAGACTTATTTTGCTTAATATAATGCAGTGAAATTTAAGAAAGAGGCATTGGTTCATAAGAAATGTGCAAACATCAAGTAACTGAATCCAGTTGCATATGTGAATGAAGTGCACATAAGTTATGGTAAGTGAGCAATGTCTGAATGGAAATTTCAGTTCTAATGTATTAGTGGTGATGTGAGTTTTCAGATTGGTGGTTGGAAAGATCAGAATAATGAGAGTACAAGGTCAGCATTGGAGGTGTCACAGAGCTCATTCCATTCTAGGTGTCCTTAAAACTTCAGCTTCTCACTCACTCCTCAGTAAGAATATCAAATGATATCAATATCAATATCAATGTTAATATCGATATCAATATCAAAAGATGCTAGTGTTTGGTAACTACAGCTTGGACTCTCTTCTTAAAATTTTAATCGTAGCACACATTTAATTCCATTTATGTACGTTGGAAGTTTGGGTGTTTTCAGCGGTTTTATTGTTATATTTTTAGATAGATAATCAATTTCCTTCCAGACAATGTAGAGAAACTGTGTAAAAATGTCTTCCTAATATTACTAATAAACACATTATAAATGCTCCTAGTACCATAAAGCATCTACCAAGGTAGTTTTCTATTATTTAAGTTTACATACCATGATGTGTTATTCTCAGATTAAATGTTCCTATGCTTATTATTTTAGATATTAATACAATACTTATTATTTAAATATTATTCTTACATTGAATATTAATTTAATACTCTTAAAAGATGTGTATTTTAGGTTCTATGAAAACTGAGAACTAAATCCAGTCATCTTGTTCATTCATATTCTATTATGAAACATTCTTTCTGTGAATTTACTGTCAGCTTCTGGAAATTAACTTCTACTGTAGAAATGCTAAAATATGCTTACACATCTGAAAACATAAACCTTATGTTTATATTCTCAGAACTTTTGCACTATTTTGTTGCCATAAGTATTTAATTAATTGAAGTATATAAATTATTTTTTTCTACAAGTTATTTGAACTTTTCATGAAGTTTCTTCAGTAGCATAACTACAGGAAAGTTTGTCACCTTGAAGAAATCCAAAGCAGACATTTCTTGATGTCAAGAACCTCCTATTTCTATATTTGAAATGTGGAGACTATTTGTTAAAAATTGAATTTTATTATTCCATTAAGAACTTATAGCTATCAAGAATGAATTATAGCAAGGCTTAGCAGTAAGGAAAAAATAGGATGAGGGAGATGGAGCAAAAGCTAAAGTTTTTTTTTAATCAAATTTGAGATTTATATGACATATATAAATAAGCTTGTACTTAAATATTTTGACTAGTACAGATTTTCTGACTTTAATTCTGACATGAAGCTAAGAAAAAATAATGCAAAACATTGAAAATAAAGTATGAGCTGTTATGAAAATAAAATCTGTGCAATAATAATCATCCTGAGTTATTTTAAAATAATATCATCAATATATAAATTATAGTTACAGTACACTTTAAATTTACTCTATAGAGACTTTACCACCTTCTGTTACCTTAATACATCTTGTGCCTCTTGTTACTGATCTATATTTGTTTGTTAAGCTCCTGTAATATTGTTGGAGCATTGAAAACAATAGTCTTTGTCCAAACAATTATGTACTAAGGTAAGAAAATAAAGTATCACACCGACTGAACATTTGCTTATGATTTAATGAACATTTTGAAAAACTATTAACTGCCAAGAATTGGTCTCTATAAGAATTCATGTATTATTGCATAATTTTACCATGACCATATCTTTTAGATTTAAACATTATGCTAACTCCTGTAAACATGTCCACAAACATGGTAAAAGACTTTTACCACTTTAAAGGGGATATTATCTGGATTCAGTGATAAATATTTGAGTCCATATTCTGTACATGACATTATAATAATCCAAACTAAGATAATAAATAGATAAATTTTTGTGATTGCTGCAATCCCCTCATCTGCAGAGGTAGAATAAGTGATCCAATATCTCATGAGGAGAAGATAATAATCACTTGATTGTCATTGAATAAAAGAATAAAATAAGAAAACAATTTTGTTCCATGCACTAATAAATATTCTATAAGACAAAGCTTTCCCAGTTTATTTTGTTTACTGTATCAAATATATTTTATGGGTTATTGAGTGGGATACAAGCCAAACAGTGCCAAGGGAGGCTTCTGAGATCTGGAGGCAATATAATGCAATAAAATATGACAAGGTAACAAGGCAGGACTTCAAGTTACCATGGAGAAGGTGAGACCATCAGGGCAGGTGAGAAGTTATCTTTTGATAGCTATGTTACAAAATAAACATCATCCACAAGACTTGATCATTGCCTTGAAGTAGCCAAATCACGGGGTCTCCACCCTTGAGAGATAATCATTATTTGTGAATAAGAAACTATGCCTTGCTTTCTCTAAGCTTCTTTAGAATGACATATGGAGACCCAGTGATTTCTGAGAAAATATAGTTCTTAGTGAAGTACCACTTATGACATTATCCTTTGATATATGAGAGCAATATGTAGACATAATTAATTGCAGGTGCAGCTACATGAAAACTAAAGAAAGAATTCACTAAAGCAACTAAGTGATATATAAATTACACATATCAAGCTTCTTTAGATATCCGGTGTAAAACACTTTCTTCTTACTTCCTGGGCATCAAGCACATTTTGTTAGGCAATATCCCACCTGAACTCACACTGCTGAAATATGATTGCAGCTCTAATGGATTTGTTCAATTCATTGCTGGAAAGAAACTGAAAAGCTGATGAAAACTGTATCATTTTCATTTATTTAAATGGCTTTTAGGGCCATGCCAATAAATTTTGAGTCCAGAGTTCATAAATTTTGTTTTAAGCACATAATTCTTATTTTGTTTATTGTCTCAAAAAATCTCAGCAGAAAGTGCTAGTTTAATCATTCTGGCCTCAAAAAAATTACCTGCCGGATTGAATTAAGGGCTGTTTTCCTTTAATATTTAAAGAAGAAGAGTAGTATTCAAAAGCAGTAAATAAGCCAGTCTTTTATTTACTTATTTAAAAATGTATAAAAGAGGATGAAACAACCAGCAACTAAGAGTGTATGCTTCTACTTATTTATTGCTCTATTTTATATGAATATCCTCTTAGTCATTTATAAGTGTGTGAGTTTCTTGGGTGAATATCATATACATTCCCCTATTAGAATATTTTAGTTAAATACATTTCCTCATTGAAATCTTGACTTTGTTAGGTTTTATAAGCACAAAAATATTGTTTGTATTTTTTATCAAATAATTTGTCTTTTACCTTTCCCATACATTGTAAAATGCTTAAGAACAATTTTCACCTATGATGCTAATTTAAATGAATCTTTAAAATATTAAGTTTTGGAGGTATCATAAAATTTCTTATCTGGTAAGATACTTAATTTTCCTTGAATACATTTGGTCAACATTTGCTTACCTTATGTTAGTGTATTTTCAAAAGATACAACAAAGGGGCTGGAGATTTGGCTCAATGGTTCTGCCGCCTGCCTCACAAGTGAAAAGTCCTGAGTTCAATCCCTGGTACCAAAAGATACAACAAATGAATAAATAAACAAAGCAAATAGTTTCTAACACGTCCCTGGCTTTTTTTTTTTTTTTTTTTTTTTTTTTTTTTTTTTTTTACTCTGTTTCGAAAATCTTCTTTTAGTCTTTTGGCCTGAATCTATTAGTTAGTGCTGCCTACAGCAAATCTATAACCTTCTACATAAATGGCTCTTTGTTCATTTAAACACAGACAGTTACCAACAGTTGCTTCTTCAACTCCAGTCTCTCACCGGATTTTATCCTCACTGGATTTTCAATGTCAAGGTCATTTTGGAAATGAACAGGCATTATATACCCACTTCAACTATGTGGTTCAGAATTAGATACTATCCTGCAACAGTTTGATCTGGTTTTCCAGACCAAAAAAAGTCTGTCTCTTCCCTTTTACTAATTATTATCTGTAATTGTATTAATGCAGCCTAAGCTATAAATGACATTTTTTGTCACAGCTAGAATTTCTAGCTAAGTCATTAAGTCATTTAGGCATTTGACAAATATTTAATGAATGTCTGCTAAGCAAGGTGTCTGCTGTAGGCAAATAAAGCATGAACAGTGAGCTTTTATGTTTTGATGAATAACATCTTTTGAAGCCTCTTCATTCTTTTCTAGAACAGATATCACAAATCATGGTCTCTATTAGAAATCATGAAGTAATTTTAAAAAATGTATGTGACATTTTTATTATACATTTTCTTATTCAATTTTGCTTTGTTTTAATATCTACTCCACAAATTTTGTATGTTATTTCAGCTTTTGGGGAAACTTTTCTTTTCTCATTGAGTTTATTGGTACATGTTAGGTATACAGTACAGTTACATTCATCATTGTGATCTTGTACCTTTACATGTCAGGTCTCGGTTCTCATTTTTTCCCCTTACCCCTTGTCCTTCCTTCACCCCCTCCTCCCTTCCCTATTTACAAATATTTTATTTCCATTTTTTCATTTTTTTCTTTTCCCTTATTGTCTTTCATTGGGGAACCTTTTTAAATATCCTCCTGAAACCTCACTGCATTTCAAATGCTATGGTACCAAGTTATCTTCTACCCATCGTCTCCTTGGGGAAATTTTTAAACTACAACTGAATCTATAAATTAGTCTGTCATGCTAATAAGCCCTCTGATGTACTGAATAATCCCAACTAACAAACTTTATCATAGTCATTCCTGCACTAAGTGATAAATATATTTGTAAAGAAAATATGACAAATAAAAAATGTAGGCTACACACGATAAGACAAAATTGTAAAAAAAAAAAATGGAGTCAAGAAATATCTACTTATAAGCCAGAAAAAACTGCCAAGTGATTAGAGTGTTATTATATGATGTGATACATGAGAAGTAATGACATAAGACCTATCCTCTTGAAGTTTTTGGTCCACTGGAGAGAGTCTGATATAAATCAGTAATCCAAATAATCTCACGAACTTTTGAAATTTCAGCTATGAGACATGCACACACACAAACACACACACACACACACACAAATGTACTCACACAGTATCTATCTTTTAGAAAAGTATGCAGAATTATTTGATAATAAATGGAAACTGTCTCTAAAAACCTGGAAGGAAATGGATGTGAATGTAGTAAAATGAAACTGCCATGAATTGCTATTTGTTAGATGTTGTTTTAGTCTGTTCAGGGAGCTAAAACAAAACAAGTAGATAAATAATGAATAGTTTGTCTGGTGTGAAAAACTATAATAGCACATAAGATCCTAATGATATAATTGACCATGTGAAATAGGAAGACAAGGGCTAAAGGTGTAGGGAAAGTGAGAAGGGTAGGGGGAAAGGTAATAAGGGAAAAGAAAAAATATGAGAAAATGAAAAAATGGAAATAAAGTGTTTGTAAATGGGGAGGTGAGGAGGGGGTGAAGGAAGGTGACAGACAAGGGGATAAAATGAGAACCAAGACCTGTCATGTAAGGGTACAAGATCCCAATAATGAACGTAATTGTACTCTATACCTAAAATGCACCAATAAACTCAATAAAAGCAAAAAAAAAAAAAAGATAAACACTGTAACTTACAAATAACAAATTCATTCATCATTTGCTAGAACTACAAATAAGGTGCTGGCAGAGCTGCTGTCTGGTAATATCACTGACTAACTCATACACAGGCATCTCTTCAGTGTGTCCGCACATCGCAGAAAAGGTGCAGCATCTTCCTGTGACCTCCTTCATATGAGACCTAACCTCCTCGCCTAGGCCCTCAAAACCTAGTGGCCTCCTAGTGGCCCTGTCTCCTAATATCATCACCTTGCTTGGTTGGATTTCTGCATAGGAATTTTGTGAGGACACAGACTTTCAGACTGTTTGGCCTGGGTGATGGGCACATGAAGCTTCATCATGGTATTATCTCCACTTATGTATCTTTCTAATATTTCCTACAATAAAATGTTTTAAACAAGAAAAGCCATTTGCCTTTAACAAGTGATACATGGAAGAGGTAGCTGGCTTTCTAACAGCATTTAGTGGAAGGAGTTGGCAGATTCAAGGGAGTGAAGATTGCCTTGTGACAGAAAGTGACACTGGCGTACAAGTAGAAGGGTAAGTGTGAGTATAGGGAACAACAGATTCAGAGCGCTGTTGCAGAGGCATCCGTGGCAGTCTGACAGACCAGGATCCAGTGTGGCTGGAGGGCTGGGAGTGACAAAAGGAGTCTAGCTGGAGATGCGGGTGGAGCGAGAGTCAGGACTCAGATAAGCAGGCATGATCACTGTGCTTCTTCTTCTTTTTTTTTTTTTTTTAAACAGTCTATCTTTTATTTCATGGATTTATAAACATCATACATAGCAGTACTAGGGAAACAAGAATGACTTAATTTGGCGTCTACTTCTAAGCAGTGCCATTCCAATCAGAATGTAATTAAGGCATTGCTCCAAGCAGTCTTGGCTGGGTTCAGTGAGCTTAGACAGAAACGGTTCTAAGAGTTCGATCCAGCCTGCACTGGATTAACCGTCATCAAAGCCTCACAGAGACTGGTTTCCTTCTCTTCTTTGTGGCTCCATTTCTTTCATCAGTATTGTTGTTCAAATCCTACTCTGCAGGTCCCAGTGTCATCTTTTATGATCAATCAGTTCACACATTTATACTCTTACAATGTTCTCAATACTCTTTGGATGATAATTTTCATTATAGTACACATTTGAAAAACTTAATTAAAATTTAAATTTGACAAATAATTTTTAAGTTGGTTTTAATAACTTTGCACATATTCTGTCATAGTTTCAATTCTTTTTTGTTTGGTACTATGGCACTGCTTTCTTCGGATAATGATTAGGAATAATCCATTCTATTTCTTTTTTATAATTATATATACAGTCATATACATGTACATATACAATGATTATATATATATATATATATTTATTTATTTATTTATTTTTTTATTGAATGTTTATTACTTGCCAACGACAGTTAACTCATTTTGTCTTCACAGCAACCCTGTGAAGTAAATATTCTCATCACTGTTTTCCACGTGAAGAAACTGAGTTTGAAAGTGATTGAGCAATTTGCCTAAATCCAAGCAACTAGTAGGTGGCAATAGTTACTGTGGCCTTACTGTGAGCCAAGTATCATACTAAGTATTCTATCTATGTTATTTCATATGATTGCTACAACTATCCTTTGTGATGTAGTATAATCCTCATTTTACAGATGAAAGATTTGAGACTGGAAAGGTTGATTTTCGCAAGGGTATACCTTTATACCACTAGGTAGAAGAGCTAGAATTTTATCATAGGCATTTGGATACCTAAGCTGGTGTTTTCATTCATTACACTATTTGCAGAAATTTGCATTTTATACAAATATCAGAATAACATTTTTCTTCCCCCTCATTCCTCCAAAACCATATTCTCCAACAAGAATGAGTACAGAATGTTCTCTCCTCCTTTGAAACCTTGTGGACATTAGGACTGCCTTGATGCAGGGATGTGGTGTGTCATTCAGGGCTGGGTTATAAGAATCATCCCTGGCTCTCTCTCTCTTAGGGTACTTATCCTTGCTGTTCAGCTACTGTGGAAGGCAGAGTAATAACTCCCCCAAAGATGTCAATGTCCAAATCCCAGGGACCCATGAATGAATAGTTTATTACATGGCAAAAACAACTTGGCAAATGTGACTAATTCAAGGTCCTAACATGTGGAAAGAGGCAGAAAGTTCAATCAGAAGGAAATGTGACTTTGGAAGAAAAGCACAGGAGAAAGGCAATTGAAAATAGAAGTAAGGGTCCATGAGCAAGGAATGCAGCAGCCTCTATGAACTGGAAAAAGACCCCCGATTCTTTAGAACCTTCATAGCTCTAGGGAATGGAACGTAGCCTGGTGACATCTGGATTGCAACCCATATTACACTCCAGGACTAAAGAACTATACAATGATAAATTCAGTTGTCTTAATCCACTAAATTTGCGGCAATTTTAGAAAACTAATACAGCCCATACGCTGTGAGGAAGCCCAGGCCACTCAACTGACAACCTCAGCTAAGGCTGCAGCCCACATCCAGTGTCATTTCCTAGAAGACTAATGCAATTCCAATGAGTCCAACTCCCACCCTCCACTGGGCCTGCTCAAGCTGCTGTCAGGACGATCTAAACACAAGGTTCCTTCCTACCTTACTCCGTGTGCTGCTGAAACTGTGGACACTTTCCAGCCTGAGACTCAACTGTTACTGTATTTCATGATCACAAATTACAAGGATCCTTGACCTCATCTTTACTGCTGAGAATTTCCTCTCCTGAGGAAATAGGGCACAAGACTATTTTTAGGAACAAGATGCCAGCATACTGTGGTCACTACATTAGGATGGACAGACAGAGAGGTACCTCTAAGCGAAATGAATAAACCTTCCTCGATCCACTAACATTTTCTGATCTCTACTGAGTATAGGACTGTGGCAAACATTGGTCTTTGAAAAACTTCTCTTTGGATGATTCCCAAGCTTTGTACAAATAAGAGCAAATGCTGATTCCCTAATACATAACGTGCAGAACATACGGAAAATTGTGGGGGACCATCTAATGAGCATCGGTACATAAATGCACTCTTTGACTCATTTCATAACAAGGAAACATCACAGAGGTAATATGACCGTGAATTTTGCATTTATTAACTTCAGCTCTGTTTTTGTAATTTTGCTCCTTAAGGAAAATAATATTCTCTTGCATCTTTCTTTTTTTTTTCCAGCTTTAATTGAGTTTATTGGTACATTTTAGGGATACAGTACAGTTACATTCATTGTTGGGATCTTGTCCCTCTACATGACAAGTCTTGATTCTCATTTTTTCCCCTTACCTCTGCTTCTTAATAGGAATAGGAAACCACTGAAGGACTGTGAGCGTGGAAGTAACAAAATCATTTCGCTTATTAAAAATGTAGTATTGGTTGCGTGTGAAAACACTGTAGGGAAGCTAGGGAAATCTAGAACTAGGTACAGGCTTCCCCAGTTTCTCCAGAAAACAGCTTGGTTACCTAGCATCCTCAAGCTTCATCTATCTTCTGACAAACAGGCTCCCGTGTGGGTTTTGTCACATTTGTGCTCCAATTTCATATGCCCTCAGTAGCTTGTCTCCTATTTTTCTGGTGCAAGACTCATTTATCTTCTGTTTGCATCGGACAGCACCCTCAATCCTTCTGCTTTGTCTGCTTTTCACAAGCATTCATTGCCCAAGATACCCACCAGTGTATCTTTCGTGAAGATTTCTGGGCATAGAGTATTTCTGGCTTTTATGTTTTAACTCAAGTTAAGTTCCACAGTTTACAAATGTGGGCTATAAGGTTGTTAAATACAATAACGGGCATCAAGTTAAATCATAATTTTAGATATACAATGAGTATGAAGTATGAATTTGTTCCAATACTGAAGCATACTGAAATATCGCACATATCATATTTATGATATACTGTTATTAGAAATTATTTGATGCTTATCAGGAATTCACATTTAACTGGACACCTTCATTTGTAATTGTCAAATTTGCAAATTTATACGTTAAACACCATGAATGTATTTGTCAATCTAAGCCTTAAGTCAGTCATTGCACTATCTAGTCCATGAGTTACATAAAGCATGATGCTCACATAATTACAAATATATAGTAACAAAATTTATATCTAGTATATATAAAACAGAATTGTTATTTGAATATGAATAAATACAAAGTTTTTTTTTTCATTAAGTGTATTGGTACATTTCAGACATACAGTACAGTTACTTACATTCATCTTTGGGAACTCGTACCCTTACGTGGTATATCTTGGTTCTTATTTTTCCCCATTCACCTGCCTCCTTTCAACTCTTCCACACCTCCCTATTTACAGAGACTTTATTTTCATTTTTTTCCTTTTCTCATGTTTTTTCCTTTCCCTTCTTTTCTTCCCCCAACCCCTCCCACTTTCCCTATCCCTTTAGACATTTGCTTCCTGTTTCACATTATCAATTATACATTATTATCCGTATTCCATCTCCCCCCAGATAGAATAGCTGCTCTCAAGAAATGAACCTAGGCCAGGGATTTAGCTCAGTGGTTCTGCCTCCTTCCTCACAAGTGAAAGATCCCAAGTTTGATCCCCAGTACCAAAATAACAACAACAAAAATCAAACTCAACCAGTAACAAATACTGGTGGGGCTGTGGATGGAAAGGAACCCTTCTCCATTGTTTGTAGGAGTGCAGACTGGTGCAACCACTATGGTAATCAATGGAAATGCCTCAAAAAACTAGGATTATAGGTCCTATTTGACTCAGCTATTTGTCTGCTGGGTATCGTCCCCAAAGAATTAAAAGAATCATGCCACAGCAATATATGTGCCCCCATATTCAAAGCAGCACAGTTTGTAATAGTTAAAACTTTGAAGCAGCCCAATTGCCCATTAACTGGAGACTGGATAAAGCAGTTGTGTTTTTTGTTATTAAATGGAATACTACTCAGCCATAAAAAACTAGAAACTAGAGACATTTATACCTAAATAGATGCATATTGAGGCAAAACTCTTAAGTGAAATAAACAGGACGTGTAAATACTGAATAGTTTCTCTGGTGTGAGAAACTAAAAGTGAAATACTAAGTTTTATGACACATACTAATTGTATAGACATGGGTTATCATGTAGTGTTTTGATATTCATTGCATAACCTTCAAATTTGATGTAGACAGCTTTTCCATTGCTGAAACAAAATACCTAATGTCCAAAACCTAAAGAAAAACAGATTTATTTTGGCTTATAGTCTCAGAGGTTTCAGCTTGTGGTTAGCTGATGCCAAGGCAGAAATATCATGGTAGAAAAGTATGTTAGAGGAATACTGTTCAATTTACCATAGCCAGGATACAGAAAAATAGCAAGAAAGGGGGAGAAAGAGAGAGAGAGAGAGAGAGAGAGAGAGAGAGAGAGCCCTTCAAAAAGCATCTCACCAAGGACATATCTCCTCCAAATGCGCCCTATCTCTAATCCCACATCCAGGCGTGAATTCATCAATGGATGAAGACAATAAGACAATGAGGATAGTATCTTTATGATCCAATCACCCTCCGCAAGCTCCCACTGTGAATACATGACGCTTTGGGGTGACATTGAGATCTAAACCAGAACATCAGTATAAACACATCTATTTCTTAAAATGTCATTTCTTTGTGATGAAAACTTTCAAAATTATTTTTCTGGCTTTTTGGGAAATACATGTTGCATTATTATTATCTATAGTTCCCTCACTGTGAATGGAATATTATAAATGGAAAATCAATTTTCTGTTGTGTCCCATTCATAAAGACTGAAAGACATATGTAAAGTGTATGACTGAAGGCAAACACGCACAGTCTCCCATTTGCAGATCCATACCTGCCTTCAGTAGGTCCTTCACTTTCACTCAGTCGTGTCCTGATTCCTGCTCTTGTTCTCTCTAGTTTGGGGAATGGATACTCACACCCACCACAGCCTGAGAAAGAGTTGGCCCTGCAAGGTTCCCCAGTGGACAGAGTTCTCTGTGAAACAAACCCAGGAGTACTCCGTGGTAAAATTGCATAAATGTGACTGTATCTACTGCTTCATTCCCCATTTTCCTTTCCTAACGTATTTGTGTTGTTTCTAAAATGAATGGGCAATTCTTCACAATGGGAACTCATTCAATAATTTATTTTAATACAGAAAGTATAAATATATATGAGTAAAACATTTTCTTTTATGTGAATTTTGAAATGTAGAATATTTTTAAAGCACTGTTTCCTGCATCTATTAAAAATCAACACAAAATTGAGCCAGTGCCCTTTGAATAATTCTAGGTTTTGTAATCACTTCCTGGAAAGAATTGCTCTAATTACTTTTATTGATTGAGAAGTTATTTATATTACTTTGGTTATAAATACTCATTTCAAGTGGCTCATAATATATAATATTAATAATCGTAGGTATCAAAGTATGCTCTGAAAATTTATTACTAGAATACTAGCATATTCAACCTTAACAAATTTATGTATATATTTATTAGTGAAATATATTTTAAGTAAAGATTAGTAACCTTATTTTTACAGTATCTGTGATTGAACCCAGAGTTTTTACACTGAGCTACAGTCCTAGCTCTTTTTGCTTTTAATTTTTGATGCGGGGTCTCAATGCATCACTACATTTTAGAAGCTGTTTTCAAACCTGAGGTCTTCCTACCTCAGCCTCCAAAAAAGCTGAGATGATAGGTATGCACCACAATATTTGCTAATTAACTTATTTTTGAATGCAGACAAATTATTAGTTGCGATTTGAAAACTCTAATATGTATTTTGGAATCTTTGTATAGAAATTGAAGTGTTATCATGCTGTAAGTACTCCTATTTACAAAAAGGGCACCTAAAGTCTTGAGGAAATTTCAATAATGCAAATGAAAATTAGTTGAATCAACATATATTATCATTATTAGTGTATTAAACCTTACAAACTGATGTCTTAATGGAATCTCATAGGATTTTTTTTAGGACAATTGGATATAGCACATATATCGTGAAAGTCAGAGACAAGGAAATGAAGATGGATCTATCTAAATGTGCAAATAGCAATAATAAAATATATGCAATGAACATTCAGCAGAATTTCTGCTGAATAACTAAATGGACCATTAAGAATCAAATATTCAGCAAACTATGAATAGAAAATGAATTATGAGAACATTTTATATATTAAAACAAAACATATATCTTTAAACAAAGATCTGCGCATTCAATTGGTGAACCCTCTTCACTTGATTTAGATATACCCAATTTCTCTGTGGAATACAGGAAAGTTGTGTTATGAAAAAAACTGTGGAGAAAAGATTTTTAAAAAATAAGCTGACACCAATGAACATATTTGAGACACAGCATAATGGGAAGCAGATGGGAGGGCCATTTTCTTTGTCATCTTAACATTACTGAGCTCCAACCAGATCCAAATCAAATTTTGGCTTTCAACCCTTAGGCTTAAGCACCATTGGGCTATATGTCAATTAGCCAAATGTAATTCATCCAATGACCACTTTGCTTTTTTCTTTTAAGTATGTTAGTTTTTATTAAACATTTTTTATTTTGCCTTCATAAAATCTTTAGCATTAAATGTGCTCCTGCCTGTATGGCAAGTTTCGTGATTGCAACATAAAGAAAAGAAAAGGCAGAGGTTAAAGGCAGAGGAAGATGTTTGCAAATGTACAGAATTATTTTCAAGACAGACTTCATGAATACAAGCAAAATATTTTTCTCTATTATATTTTAATATATATTAAGGTGAACTTTAATTTTTTATAAACTAGAACTTGTCTTTTGGAGAATGTGTTTTTATGTGAATGTATGCTTAGAAGGCTTATGAATATACATATGTAATTACATGATGTAGTCATAAGTGTGACTGAATACTGTCATGAATATGATAGAACATCCACATTTTTGTATGGCTCATTTAAATTTTATTCTCACGACCCCCAGTTGTGATTCCCTTGGCTATGTTTCGCTTTCCTAGTTTACCTTTTTACTTCCTTTTCAACCTTGTGCTTCTTAAAATGCTGGCGTGGAGACAAAGAAGAAAATATAATTAGAATTTTATAAGTAGAATTACAATTAGAAGAAACAAGTATATGTGGGAAGCTGGGTTATTAGCAACTCTGGAATCTCATGCTATTTGAAAGAGTTATGCTGCTGAAAAGAAATATACAGATATTTGCAATTAAGCTTATAATGAAAATAACATACAGTATGTTGCCTAGCTATTGGCTTGCAACTAATATTTAAAGCCTTTTTGGGGTCATACCTAAACTGGCTAGCTGTTCTTCAGGATTTGTGACTCATTCATGGCAAGATTTATTTTAAATACATATTACTACTACCTGAAATCTGTAACTTGAAAAAGATTTTCCACATCAACTTGCATTTTTATGAGATCATGTACATTATTTATGTTTGTATTCTGTATATGTGTATGTGTACACAACTAATATAATCAGTGTTATGGCATAAAACAAACAAAAAAGAGGTAGAGAAATAGCACACTAAAGTAGGAAAAATAATTTACTTATACTATGCATGTAAATTATAATGTGCATTGTTATGTAAATTAGCCTTCCAGATTATGCTATGGAGAAATGATGAAATTTAAAGAAAAAATAGTGTGGACTTTTCTCCTGAATTATTTTGTTTGAGAAATTTGAGGAAATACATGTCAAAATCAGTGTACTTCCTTTAGTTGGAATAGCTATGGCCCCCTTAGAGCTTCCTACTGACTGGGTGGTAGGAAGTACTTTCTGTATTAAAATAAATTATTGAATGAGTTGCCATTGTTAGGAATTGCCCATTCATTTTAGAAACAACACAAATACATTAGGAAGGGAAAATGGGAAATGAAGCAGTAGATACAGTCACATTTGTGCAATTTTGCTATGAAGTACTCCTGGGTTTGTTTCACAGAGAACTCTGTCCTACTCACTTTCTAGTTGGTGGAACAAAATATCAAAGATTCACAACTTAAAGAAGAAGAAGTTTATTTTGGTTCACATTTTCAGAGGGTATAGTCCGTGTTTGACTGCCTTCCAGACGGAAACAGCATGGTGTAAGGACATGGCGGAGGAAAGCTGTTAAACCCATGGTGGCCAGAAGGTAAAGACAGAGAAAGAAGGGGCAGAGCAACAATGCACCTTTTCTGGTCATTCCCATTATGACTCATCTCCTTCTCCCAGACCCCCACCTCCTAACACAATGGATTAATCTAATAATGAGTATAAATTAGCCATGATCCAATTGCCTTCCCAAAGCCCCAACTCTAAACACGTGAAACTCTGGGGAGACATTTTCTATCTAAACCATAGTACTAATCAGTTATATACCCTTGTGCTATGAATAGGTCCGTCATTCTCTGGGTATACTTGTGTCGTATATGTGGTTATATTCCATGTGAGCCATGATGTAAGGAAGGAAGTACACTACTAGGTGAACCTAATGTTAAAAAAAAATGTTTTAATTTGGGCTTCAGGAGTTGAGTGATGATTCCTTGTACAGTTGTGGGCCATAAAAGTCATGAAAAGATCATATGCTACTGAAACATTTATCATTGAATTTCTTAAGAGTATCAGAAAAGAACTTGGCAGCAGGCATTTACTGTTGTGTTTTGTATCTGGGTATCACGAAGCCCCATGTGATTGTGGGTGGAGTCCTTGAAAGGCAATTGAATTATAGGGCCATTATAGCTGACTTCTTTGTGTTTTTTATTTGTCTGTTTAGTTTTGTTTTGTACCAGAGATCGAAATCAGGTCCTTGCGCTTTTGAAGCAGGCAGTGGAACCACTGAGCTAAATCTCTGGCCATAGCTGACTTGTTGGGAAGTAGGGCCTGCTCCAAATAAGTGGATCACTGTGTGTGATCTGGGAGGTTGTACCTCCCTTCCCAGCTCCTACCTTAACTCTGCTTCCTGCCCTCATTGGCTCTGCAGCTCTCTTCTGCCAAGTCCCTTTAAAGGGTTGTTCCCTGCCTTGGAGCCAGCATACTATGGACTGAAGGATGAGTCAAAATAAACCTCTCTTCTTGAAGCTGAGAGTGCAAGATATTTTGTCCCAGCAACAAAGGAAATAACTAAAGCTTTTACTTTAATCAAATTCACAAGAAATAAAACCTATATTCAGAGAAATTGATGAAACACCACTAAGGAATAACCCTTCCACTTTCATCATTTCAAGTTCGATGGAGTAGCAGAAAAATTGAACAGCGTGTTTGCAAGCTTTTACACTTAGAGACTCATTTCATAGTCCAGAAAGTGTATTGGCAGGTGAATTTTTTGATGACTAAGCTAGAAATAAAATCTCACATTGCTGAGAAGGTGGTAGCTTCTAGTTATCTTGCTTCTTAGATATGGTATTATCCAGATTTCATTTGAAAGGCAAGAATGAGAGTTAACAATGATTATATTGCTAAAAAAGACAGCTTAAATCCAAAAATGTTTACAGATCCTTTCTAGAAATATGAGTGGTAGAAAATTTTGGTCTGAATTAGTGAAAATGTTAACTGACAAGATCATCAAGGAAGGACAGGTTGAGTCATTTCAAATATGTTACTCAAATTTAATTAATAAACTGTTATCAAATATCTATTTTTGTTTCATTGAGTTTATTGGTACTTTTTAGGTATACAGTACAGTTACATTCATCAGTGGGGATCTTGAATCTTTACATAATGTATCTTGGTTCTTATGTTTTCCCAAAATCCCGGCCCTCCCTTCACAAGTTGAAGTACTTACTACTAATGCATTTTTTTACTATGGAATATCTATAATATCTGCTTAATATGTGGAGCTTCTTTTGTAAGGAAGGAAATTTACTGTTTTGTATTCTACATCACTACAATGATAAGAAGAAAATTTAAGTCATTCTCTTTTTTAATCTACCACATATTACAAATATGCAAAATTAGAAAATATCAAGATTATAATGATATAATATATATTTCCCAGTATTGCTTTGGAGGAGATATGATAAAATGTATTGATATTCAGAAAGTTTCACTTTAATTAGGCAGCTTAATGGATGTGATAAGTTCAAATAATTATGTTATCATAATAAAGATTTTCCATCAAAATATCTTCTTGAATTTGACATTTAAATACTTCTTTGAAATACTCATTTACTGCTGGGCAAAAATAGTCACCAGATAGGGCTGAAGAGTATAAAATTGATTTTTTAGTATCTCTTTGTTCTCAATTTATTCAGTTCACTCTTTTGTTTGAAATTCAAATTGAATATGTTGACCTCCATACCACTTAAATGGAAAGTGCCTTACTGTCTTTCTTAATATCTTTGTTTCTGACCAACCAAGAAGTTTACATTTTGTCTACATAGATCAGTGTTACTTTTTAAAAAATTATGTTTATTGGTACATTTTAGAGATACAGTACAGTTACATTCATTATTGGGATCTTGTACCTCTACATGACAGGTCTTGGTTCTCATTTTTTCCACTTGTCCCTGCCATCCCTTTACCCACTCCTCCCCTCCCCATTTACAAACATTTTATTTCCATTTTTTCACATTTTTTTTCTTTTCCTTTATTACCCTTTCCCTACCCATCCCACCTTCCCTACACATTTAGACCATTTCTTCCTGTTTCACAATGTCAGTTATCTCATTAGGATCTTATGTACTAATACAGTTTATTCACACCAGAGAAACTATTCAGTATTTACAATGTATGACTTATTTCACTTAGCAGTATATGTATCCATTTTCCTATGAATGAATATAATTTCTCATTCTATATGGCTGAGTAATATTCCATTTTATAAAAGAACAACATCTTCTTTATCCAGTTTCCAAATGATAGGCAAATGGGCTGTTTCCAAGATTTAGCTATTACAAACTATGCTGTTATAAACATGGGTGTGCATATATCACTTTGATATGATTCCTTCTTTTCTTTTGGAAAGATACCCAGCAGAGAGATGGCTCAATCAAATGGAACCTCTAGTCCCAGCTCTATGAGGTATCTCCTTATTGATTTCCATAGTGGTTGCACCAGTCTGCACTCCCACCAACAATGGAGAAGGGTTCCTTTCTCTGCACAACCCTGCCAACATTTGTTATTTGATTTCTTGATAGCAGCCATTCTTTGTGGGGTGAGGTGGAATCTCAGTGTTTTTTTCATTTTCATCTCTCGAATGACCAGTGATGTGGAACATTTTTTCATATATTTACTTGCTGCTTTTACTTCTTTGTCTGAAAAATGTCTGTTCATTTCAGATGTCAGTTTTTGAACTGGGTCTTTATATTTGGGGAACTGATTGTTTTGAGTTCTTTATATATTCTAGATAATAGTCCTTTGTCTGAGGAGCAGCTGGTAAATATTTTTTCTCACATTGATGGTAGGTTGTGTCTTAGTTCTGTTGATGGTTTCTTTTGCAGTGCCACTTTTTAACAAGATGAGATCCCAGTTATTGATTCTTTCCAATAGTTTCCATGCTACTGAGGATTTGTTCATAAAGACTTTTCCCATGCCAATGTCTTCCAGAGTTCTGCCTAACTTATCTTCCAACAAGTTTAGTGTTTCTGTATCACTATTTAGATCTTTCATCCAGTTGGATTTTAATTTAGTGATGGTTAAAGATAAGGGTCCAGTTTTAATCATTGGCAGGTTGAAATCCAGTTTTTGCAACACCATTTATTAAAGAGGCTATCTTTCCTCCACTGAAGATGGTCAGCTCCTTTGTCAAAGATGACGTAGTTGAGTACATCTGGATTTGTTTTGGTGTTTTCCAATCTGTTCCACTGATCCTCAGATCTGTTTCTTTGGCAGTAGCATGTTGTTTTTATCACAGTGGCTTTGCAGCACAGTTGCAAATTAGAAATTGTTATATATCTGCTGCCGTGTCTCTGGTGCCTAGGATGGCTTTTGCTGTTCTATGTCTCTTGTGGTTCCAAATGAATTTTTGGATTCTTTTTTCTAGTTCTGTGAAACATGGTGTTGGAATTTCAATTGGCATTGCATTGAATCTGTATAGCAGTTTCGGTAGTATGGCCATTTTCACTATGTTGATTCTTCCTACCCAGGAGCAGGGAATATCTTTCCAATTTTTTATATCCTCTTCGATTTCTTTTTTCAGAGTGCTGTAGTTTTCAGTGTAGAGGTCTTTTGTTTCTTTTGTTAGATTGATTCCTAGATATTTCATTTTTTTTTGGATGCTATTGTGAAAGGAATTGTTTCCCTAATTTCTCTCTCAGTGAGTCTGTTATTTGTGTACAGGAAGGTTATTGATTTTGGGGTGTTCACCTTGTATCCAGCTACTCTACTGAATCTGTCAATTAAGTCTAGAAATGTTTTGGTGAAGTTTGTTGGGTCTTCAATGTAGAGTCAGCAAGTAATGACAGTTTAACTTCTTCCTTTCCTAACTTTATTGCTTTAATTTCTTTCTCTTGTCTAATTGCCATGGCTAATGTTTCCAGAACTATATTGAACAGGAGTGGTGATAGTTGGCATACTTGTCTTGTTCCTGATTTTAACATGAAAGTTTTCAGTTTTTGACCATTTGATATGATGTTGGCTGTTGGTTTTTCAAAGATATCTTTTATTAAGTTGAGATATAGACCATCTATTCCAATTTTTTCAAGGTTTTTTTTTATCATGAATGGGTGTTGAATTTTGTCAAACGCTTTTTCTGCATCTATTGAGAGGATCACATGGTTTTTATCCTTGACTTTGTTAATATAGTGTATTACATTTATTGACTTACATATGTTGAACCATTCTTGCATCCCTGGAATAAATCTGACGTGGTCAGGATGTATGATCATCTTGATTATCCTCTGTATTTTGTTTGCTACTATCTTATTAAGGCTTTTTGCATCTATATTCATTAAGGAGATTGGCCTGTAGTTCTTTTTTGTTTGAGTCTTTCCCTTGTTTGGGAATCAAAGAGATACTTGCTTCCAGGAATGAGTTTGGAAGTAGAGCTTCCCTTTCAATTTTGTTAAAAAGTTTGAAGAGTAAAGGCAGTTGTTCTTCTCTAAATATCTTGTAAAATTCAGCAGTGAATCCATTAGGACCTGGGCTTTCCTTTGTTGGTAAATTTTTAATTACATTTTCAATTTCACTGACTATAATTGGGTTGTTTAAAATTTTTTATCATCTTTGTTCAACTTTGGTAATTCATAAGTATCTAAAAAATTGTCCATTTCTTCTGTGTTTTCCTATTTATTATAGTACAGGTTCTCATAGTA
Organism: Fukomys damarensis; assembly: GCF_012274545.1. Lineage (NCBI taxonomy): Eukaryota > Metazoa > Chordata > Mammalia > Rodentia > Bathyergidae > Fukomys > Fukomys damarensis. The sequence goes on along the minus strand of NW_022900916.1, from coordinate 47,212,401 downwards.
TGCATTAATGATCCTCTGGATTTCTGTTGGATTTGTTGTGACTTCACCTTTTTCATTCCTGATTGCATGGATCTGAGCCTTTTCTTTCCTTTCTTTGATAAGATTAGCTAAGGGTTTATCGATTTTATTTATTCTTTAAAAAAAACAACCCTTTTTTCATTTATTTTTTTGTATCATTTTCTTAGTTTCCATTGCATTGATTTCTGCTCTAATCTTTATAATTTCCTCTCTTGTTTGAGCTTTGGGTTTTTCCTGCTCTTGTTTTTCTAGTAGTCTAAGATTCATCCTTAAGTTGTTTGAGCTCACTCTGTTTTCCTACTGTGGGCATTCAGTGGTATGAATTTTCCACGTAGAACTGCTTTCACTGTGTCATACAGATTCCTGTATGCTGTACTGGCATTTTCATTTATTTGTAAAAACTGTCTGATTTCTTCTTTAATTTCCTCTGTGATCCATTGATTGTTCAGGAGAGTGTTGTTCAATTTCCATGTGTTTGTGAAGTTCCTATGGTTTCTTGTGCTATCGATCTCCAGCTTGAGTGCACTATGATCTGATAATATACAGGGGATAACTTCAATTCTTTTGCATTTGTTCAGATCTGTTCTATGAACTAGTATGTGGTCTATCATGGAGAATGACCCATGTGCAGACAAAAAGAATGCATATTCTGAGTTTGTGGGTTGGAACACTCTATAGACGTCTGTTAAGTCCACACATTCAAAAACTTGCTTCAGTTCTAGTATTTCATTGTTGATTTTCTGCCTAGATGATCTGTCTATTTGTGATAGTGGGGTATTTAGATCCCCCACTACAATTGTATTATACTGCTTATTTGGTTTTTCATGTTACTTAATATTTGTTTTATATAGTTGAGGCATTAATATTTGGGGCATATATGTTTATGATTGTCATCACTTCTTGAACTGTTCCCTTTACAAGGATGTAGTGGCCTTTTTTGTCTCTCTTAATCAGTTTTGTTTTGAAATTTACTTTGTCTGCTTCCTCTGATTTTTTTCTGGGCTCCTGTTGCCTGGAAAATTGTTTTCCGTCCTTTCACTTTTAGTCTGTGGGCTTCTTTTTGCCATAGGTGTGTTTCTTTTATGCAACATATTGTTGGATTTTGCTTCTTAATCCATTCTGCCAGTCTATTTCTCTTGATTGGTGAATTGAGGTTATTGACATTGATGGTAATAACTGATATATACTGACTTATTATTGTCATGTTATTGTCCTTTTTTTGACTCTCCCCCACACCTTTAGTTTCTTGCCTTCCCTATTTGATATGGTCTGTTGGGCCTCATGGTGTTTTGACCTTCATGGTCTTTTTCTAGGATATTGTTTAGAAGACCTTGTAGTGCTAATTTGGTGTTCCTGAAGTTTCTCAGATATTCATTGTCATGGAAGTATCTTATTTCCCCATCCATTTTGAAAGAGAGTTTTGCAGGGTACATCAGTCTAGGTTGGAGGTTGTCTTCTTTTAGGACTTGAAATACCTCACTCCAGGCTCTCCTTGACCTAAAGGTTTGTGTTGAAAAGTCTGCTGTGATTCTGATGGACTGTCTTTTGCATGCGATTTGTTTCTTTTCTCTTACTGCTTGTAGTATTTTGTTCTTCTGTTGGGTTTCTGGGATCTTGATTATTATAAGTCTAGGTTAGATTTTTCTTTTGATCATTGGTAGTTGGAGTCCTATATGCCTCACTTATCTGTATGTCTAATTCTTCCCTTTTGTTTGGCATGTTTTCTGTCATTAATTCTGTGAACATCTTTTTAAGTCATTTGTATTTTCTCCTGCTACTTCATGGATTCCTATCAGTCTTATGTTATTCTTCTTTGCATCATCTTGGAGTTGTTGGATCAATTTCTCATGATCCCTTACTGTTTTTAAGAGATCTCTCTTTTCATGGTCACTGACTGCAATTCTATCTTCTATATCTAAAATTCTGTCTTCGCAATCTTTTATTCTGTTGTGTTCACTTTCAATATAGTTTTTAATCTCCTCTATATCTCTTTGAATCTGTTTTATGGATTCTATTTCTTTCCTCTGTTGGGTATTCATTGTTTCCATTTCTTTCTTATGCTGGGCCTTCATGGCTTCTATCATGGTTCTGAGCTCATCTAATTTTTTCTAAATTTCTGTTCTAGCATCTTGAATCATGACTTTCATTTTGCTCACTATCTCTATGCTTATCTGGGAAATTATTTCTGTTTTGAATTTTTCTAGAGCCTGATTGATGTATTTTGTTACTTCCTGTGCTATGGGTTCAGGGTGTCCTGCTGGTTCACTGTCAGAGTTTTCATCCTCATTTGCCCTACTGTTTGCCATTGGTGAACTGGAAGTCTGTTTTTTTGTCTTACTTAAGTGTTTTTTATGTTTTTATTTTTGTTGTTGGGTTGTCCTTGGTTTAATTTCTGGGTTATTACTTAAATCTTTCTCATATAGTTGCGCTTTAGCTTTTGAGGCTCTAGTAACTCATAGACATTCTCATTTTCATAATATCAGAGAAAACAACTCATCAAATCAATCACAATCCTTTATCCCAATTGATACATTCAGCAGCACAATATGATTAAGCATAACTTGCAAAATGACCACTTGTGGTAATCATTAATCTATCACCTTAAAACCATGTGAATTAAATTAAAATCAAGAAGCAGCCCAAATATGTTTGCAGTGAATACGCTTTTCAATATAGCATCTTTACCATTTAGGATGGGGGCTTAGACAGAGTTATGATGAGAGGAGTAGATAAGTGATGGAATTGGAGAAGGTTTCAAGTGAAGCCAGAGGACGTATAATGACCATAAAATCTTTACAAAACTATTAAATTCAAAAGGGATAGACAGAGTGCAAGAATAAGGACAAGAATATATCCCCTTAACAGTAATAGGGGCTCACTTTACCTTGAAACTACTGACCCATGAGTGAGATAAAATGACAGAAGTAAAGAACATAAAAAAAATTGATAAAAGAAGTCTGAGTTAAGGCAGGAGCAGGAATAGAAAGGGAGATGAGGGATAATATGGTGGAGCAAGAGACTGAGTTGGAGAAAGAGAACAGAAAAAAGAAGGAATTTACAGAGTGGAATGAGGAAAAGGAAGAAAAAAAATGAATTTGAAGGGCCTCTTTCAGACTATGTCTCTGCCGTCATAATATACCACGTGCACAGACATGTGCAGAACCAAGTCCCCTAATCTCAGCTAACAAATGGCAGATCCCCACAAGTCAGACAGACCTCAGGCCACAAGACCCAAATTGAGTTCTCCAACCTGCAGGGTTGATCTCCACACAGTTCTATTACAGGTTTCCCCCACCCTTTCTTTAAAGATGTTCAAAGTTGGGAGGTCAGAAAAATACCCTTTATGACCACCTATCCCTCTGCAGAATGGGTCCAAGGACTGGCCCAATCAGGAGGTCTGAGAGTGGGGGGGAGGTTTGAAGGGGTGGGGGTGTGTTGTGGGGTTGTTTCAAGGGTGCCCGTACAGCTACCTTGCTTGCTGGAGATGGTGGCAGAACAGGCAGGGGAGTGCGTGGCTACCCAGTCCCACATGAAAGGGACCAAGCAGGACAGTGGGAGAGATCTCAGGGTGGCCTTCCTCACTGGAGCTGGTCATAGATCATTGTTTCTTTAGTTTCTCTTAATTGTCACTCTGAGTACCTGCCATTTGCTGTAATGTCTGGTTAGCCAACTTCATCACATACTAGATATTACTCTTCTCTAGAAAATGTGAAAATTGTAGAATTCACCCTACTTGCAAGCTAAGAAGTTGGATTTTATAGTTTCATGGATGCTTACAAAAAAAAAAAAGATATCTTAGCCAGAGGCAAAATAAAAGTTTGTCATTCATAGCAGTATCTGTGGCCAGTGTATCAGCCTAAGCTTGTGCTAGTTTCCTCAGCCTGAATTCTTTCTCTAGATTTTGCAGAGCAATTTTTCTTTTTCTTTGTTTTACTATGTTTTTCAAATCAAAGCTTGGATTATAATAGACATACACATAGGGCATAAGTCTACAAACTTAGAGGTTCATCAAGACATTTTTAGAAAGAAAGAAAGAAAGAAAGAAAGAAAGAAAGAAAGAAAGAAAGATGAAAGGGAGAAAAGGAGAGAGAAGGGGGAAGGAGAGGGAGAGGACAGGAGATGGGAAGGGAGAGGAGAGAGAAAGAAAATATGAAAGAAATACTGAAAGAAAAGAATGGGGAAGAAAAGTCAGGAAAGAAAAAGTAAAGTGGAGAGAAGTGAAAGATGGAGGAAAGAGAAAGAAAAAAAAACAGGAAAAAAATAGAAGGTATCTTCTCAGATTATTACTGACATTACCCTAAAAGTCCAAATTCTGCATTTGTAGAATGAGCTTGTGGTCAGATACTCCTTTTTAGTAAAAATTTCCTCATGACAAAGTGTTTTTCTGAGCATTAACCCTAAAGAAATATTAGATATCTCAATTGAAAATTTGAACCTCCTCCTGGTTTAAGGAAGGAAGTTTGCATTATAATCTGTTAGGATAAAATGAATCTCTGCTGCTAAAACAAGAAACTCAGGAGATACAGAAGAGCTGTCTCTAAAATGATATAAACCTTATAATTCATTTTGTATTTTAGATGCTGCCTGCCTTGGAAACATTCATTATAGTTACATGACTTGAAGAAATATTTTATTTTACTCTTTTGCATTATAAACAGATTAGATAGAATTTATTTGCATAACACAAGGACGTTGGTTAAAATATTGAAGAAAATTTATGTTTTCCAATACTACTTTAGGGCATTGTTTACATACTTTACAAAAGAAAAAAATACCTATATAAACTCTTCTATAAGTGATTCAGTTGAAATACAAGATTAAGAACTCTGGTATCTAACTCACTATTCTCATGTCTGGGTAATGTTTATTCCTTCAAAATGGCCAAGAACAGTAAAACATGTAATCACAAAGGAACTCTTTTTTTGCAGAAAAAAAAATGAGTAGGAAAAAGTGGGTCTGAGTGTAAAGCTATATGTAACATATACACAGTTGAAAAACTGAAGTCAGAATGAGAGTCTTAACTTTGGGTGATTTATATGAACTGACTTAGTCAACTGATAGTTTAAAACATCTGTAATTACATATGCTATAAAACCCGATGACTCTACCTTTATTACTCACTCAATACTTATCCTTCCACTGGATGTATTCAAGTTATCATTTCTTAGCAGCCAGGTGTAGTCAGGAGTACATAAATACTAAGTTAGTTTAGATTCAACAAATTCATAATGAATTTAGATTAATTAAATTATTTTCTTTTGTGTTATCTTACCAAAATCATGAGGAGTAATGCAGATAAACACAGAAATGAAATATTTTGTAATTGAAGTGGATAATAAATATGAACATCCATCACCAAAGGATATTATCTGTGGCAATTATTATTTTTTAAATTAATTTTCTTGGCATATTTAAGGTATATAATATAATGCCATGTTTCTTTGGAAATTTGCACCTTTATATAATCCATCTGTTCTTGTTTTTCCCTATTTTCCCTGCCCTCCCTTCAGTCCCTCCCTCCCTCACTCCCTATCTACAAAGACCTTGTTTCCATTGTTTCATTTCCTCATATTAATCCCTTCTCTTCTTTCCTTTCTCCTCCTCTCATTTCCTCTTTCCCTTTGCTCCTTTTCTTCCTATTTCACATTAACTATTATTATACCTTTTAGTCCTTACTTACACTTTCAGTTTCTCACACCGAGAAACTATTCAATAATTACACATGTATATTCTATTTATTTCACTTAAAAGTATGCTTTAATGTGCATCCATTTAGTTATAAACATCTCTATTTTTATGACTGAGCAGTACTCCATTTTATTAAAAAGCCCACATTTTCTTTATTCTGTCTCTAGTTGCTGGGCAATTGGGTTGCTTACAAATTTTAGCTATTACAAATTGTGCTGCTATGAACATGGGTGCATGTATACCACTGTGGTATGATTCTTTTGGTTCTTTGGGGAAGATACACAGCAGGACAATAGCTGGGTCGAATGGTAACTCCAATCCTAGTTCTTTTAGGTATCTGATTTCCATAGTGGTTGCACCAGAATATGTTCCCACCAGCTGTGGAGCACAACCCCACCAGCATTTATTGTTGGTTGATTTCATGATAGCAGCCATTCTTTCTGGGATGAGGTGGAATCTGAGTGTTGTTTTCATTTGCATCTCTCAAACGGCCAGTGATGTTGAACTAGCAAATAAACATATGTCTATAGAAATTACAACCTCAAGTTTATCCTGTATCATGAATTGCTATAAATTAGCATCTCTTATTTTCAGAGGGGTGTGAAAAGTGGTCATTCATAGATTTCATGTAAGCTCTCTTCTTAAATCAGATGTCATGGTACTATGACTGTAGCATTTAGAAAGGGGAAATGCATATTTACTAGTGCTTGTACAATTTTTGGGTAATTAACTACAAAGATCTTTGTGTGAGAATGAAATAAAATTATAAAGACAAAATCACTACCATATATGTAATTGTCTATGCAGTTTTACGACTGTGAGGACTATGCTTAGCCATTTTATGAATAACTTTTCTACAGTATTCCATTGAGAAATACACTCAACTGAGAGTTCCCCTTTTTCAAATTAAATTTATTATATTTTTCCTCTAAGTTTATCACTACATTTTAAGAATACAATACAGTTGTATTCATCGTTGGGATCTTGTACCATAACATGATGTATCTTGGTTCTTATTTTTTGACATTCCCCTGCTTCCCCTTCACCCCCTCCACCCTTTCCTATTTACAAAGACTGTTTCTGTTTCTTTTTTCTTTTCTCACATTTTCTCTTTTCCCTTCTTACCTTTCCCCTACCTCTCCCACTTCCCCTTTGCCTTTAGACCTTTTCTTCCTATTACACGATCTCATTTCTACATTTTTATCCTTATTTACAGTTTTAGTTTCTCATAGCAGAGAAACTATTCTGAGGTCTCTCTTGCTGGTATTTAAAAAACTTGGCAAAATGGTAGATGGTAATTGGAATTTTGGTTGCATTTATTTGAGAAATTTATATTTTGCAATTAAATATTCTTAAGCAAGAATTTCTGAAATGGCTGGAACATAAAATTTAAACATATATTTCCTGGGAATGTTGCATACAGTGTGGAAAGCTGGGCTTCCATGATTGACATATATGACTTCGTTCAGAATACATGCAGTTTCTTCTTGTTTGCCTGACTTTGCATTATCTATATATCCTTATTGTTTTTCTACATAGATATTTAATCACCTCTATTGATTTATTTTTTTCTTCTCTCAGTGGTCCCAGAACCAATTGTCCGTTTTTCTCATCTGACTTTTACTAAAAATTTAGCTATTTTCATGAATATTATTTTATTTTAGTAGTCTTGAGAAATTGTATGTGCTTTAATATTTAGGCAAGCTTATAATTACATCAATAAAAGGTTACCCTCTGGCTAGTGCATTTTATATTACAATTTGAATGTCATCTCTCAACAATTTCTTTTGCTGATTGCATAAAATTTCTACCACATTTTTCCCTAATATCTTAATGGAGAAAAGAGAGATGGCAAATATAAATGTTTACTGCCAAGATTGTTTAAAATATTAACATTTATTTAGAAATTTGTTTCCAATTATTTCAGTGTGGTTAGTCATATTTAACCAACTAAGGGAGGAGTTATTTAATTAACCATCTTAAAATATAATATAAAAATAAGATTAACATGCCCTAAAGTTAACATGTTTGCTAATTTTATTGCAGTATGCCATAATAATGAGTCTATCTTATCTTGGAAAAGTCAAAAGGGGAGAGTCTCCTATGGGCACTCTGGTTTCTGTCAGCTGCTAGTAAGCTCTAGGTGGGAAATAGCAAAGTATGCTTTTACCAATCGATCTTGTGCCTATCATCACTCTGACAAATTTAATTCTATTCAAAAGGCAAAATAACTGATTTTTTTTCTAAATTTTAAGTTTTGATATTCCTGGGGCTTTAGGATTTTCCATTTATTCCAAGTCAATCTTACTCAATAGATAATTATTTGCCTTAAATATGATTTTTGTATTTTCTATTTAATAGCATCATTTTTTTTTGGTAGCCAATTTGAAAGTGTTGTTGAATGGCAACAAAACTTGTCAGTTGTATGGCCATAAATTCAGAGTTTCAATTTAAGACTTGAATTAGATAAACTAGACAAGAATGAAGATTTACAGTATCATTACATTATCCCAATCTCTAGGAGACTGATACATTCTTGGATATTTTAATAATGCTGTTCTTTTTATGCATCTTCTTTGAAAAAATGGAATTTTTGCACCATTTAATATTTTCTTTTTCCTTTCCTTTAAAACACAGTCTAATGTTTAATACTAGAATGCACAACTTTATGATGTATAGTTCAGCATTTCATTTTTCATAATGTGATGATTGATTGATTTTAAAGAACTTGCCATTCATTTTTCTCTAATGTAACATCTAATATATTGGAAGTTTAGTACTTTGATGTTGCCAGAAGACATGCTCATCAGAAAGTACAAATATTTATCATCTTGTTATCTCTATTCTAGCTTTTTCTACTTTTCTTCATGCATGTGTATTGGTATTTTAATTGAGCCTCACAGATAAATTTTCCTAGTCCATTTCCTCTTTCAAGACTTACAGTCACTTCAAAAGAAGTACAGACAGAGAAGAAGGGCTTCCCTGACGAATTTGATCATACAATAATTTAAGAAGTTCATACATATCTTAAACAAAGTTGGAGGCAAAATAGCTGGACATAAGATCAAATGTAAATGAAGAAAAGAACTTTCAAGAAAGTCAGTGGGATGGCAGGAAAAAGTGAAACATTTATTCGTTATCTAAGCAATTGCATTAAAATTTCTCTATGCTACTGAAGTTAACCAGAAAATGGTCACAGCATGACTATTAAAATTAGGCCTCCATGGGCTCTATACCTTAATAGTCTTGCCTTTCATTTAGAAAATTCACCTTGGCAAGCTAATTCAGTCATTTTTGCCTTATGCTGTATCTATATATCTAGTAAATCCTTAAACAGGAGATGTAAATTTTAATGATTCTGGAAGAATTCGCATCTTAAATTAACCTATTCCTTTATAGATCTACATTTTTTAGGAAAGGAGAATGACCCATATGCAGCCAAAAAGAATGTTTATTCTTATTTTGTGGAGTGAAACTCTCTGCAGATGTCTATTAAGTCCATTTGTTCAAAAGCTTGGCTCACTTCTCTTCTTTAATTGTTGATTTTTTTTTGTTGAGATGATCTGTCTTATTTATGACAGTGGGGTATTGAGGTCCCCCACTACAATTGTCTTAGTGCTTACTTGGCTTTTTGTAGCCCTTAATATTTGTTTTGTATAGCTGGGGGCATTAGTATTTGGTGCATTTATGATTGTCATCTCTTCCTCTTGGACTGTTCTTTTTACAAGGATGCAGTGATCTTATTTGTCTCTCTTAATTAGTTTTGGTTTGAAATCTACTTTGTCTGCAAATAAGATAACTAATCCTGCTTTTTTGTAGTTTCCTGTTGCATGGAGAACTGTTTTTCCATCCTTTTGCTCTCAGTCTATATGTTTCTTTTTGAACTATACAGAATATTGTTGGATTTTTGCCTCTTAATCCATTCTGCTAGACACTTTCTTTTGATTGGTGAATTGAGGCCATTAACATTGATGGTTGTAACTGATATACATTGATTTATCAGTGCCATAAAAAAGAGAGAAAAGGAAAAGGAAGATATGGGCACAGAAAGGAAGAGAACAGTACAGAATTTTATTGAAATTAGATAGAAAGTGTTGCCAGAAACCAGCTGTTTGCTCATATTATCACTTTTGTCAGAAGCACAATGGTTTCAAAACCTGAGACCTCCTCTGATGGCTATAGTTGATGCATGATTAAATCCTCTTAACAACAAGCCAATAAGATACTCAATGCCTTCTTACTAAAAATCCTCTCTGGAAAATAACCTAATGAGTTGTTTCTGAATTTTGTGTGAACAGGAAATAGGGGCTAAGGCAATTCTCCACCCACCCAAGACTTTTATGCTATTCTTCATCCTTTTTTTTTCTGTATGAAAAGCAGTAGAATATTTCTCAAAGTTATTAAATAAAAAATAATGCCTTTCATTGGATTTTCTTTTTCCTTAAGATTCGCTCAATAAGCAAAGATCTACTATTATTGAATTAAATCTATTATCTTATTTAAATGTAACAATAAAGACACTATATGTGATAAAATTCCTCATTAAAATCTTTTTTCCCATTTTTTATTATTTTAGGCATACAACACAGTTGCATTCATCATTGGTGTCTTGTACCTTTACATCATTTTCTTACTTTTCCCCATTCTCCTGGCTTCCCTTCATGACTCCACCCTTGCCAATTTATAAAGACTTGCTTCCATTTTTTTCTTTTCTCATATTTTTTCTTTTCCCTTCTTACCTTTCCCCAACCCTACAAACTTCCCCTACACCTTTAGACTTTGCTTCTATTAAACAGCATCAATTATACAATTCAATCCTTATTTAAACTTTTAGTTTTTCATACCAGAGAAACTACTCAGTATTTACAAATGTGTGTCCTATTAATTTCACTTAAGAGCATGGCCTCAATGTGCATCCACTTAGCTATAAATTTCCCAAGTTTCCCATTCTTTATGGTTGAGTAGTACTCCATTTTATAAGAAAAACACATCTTCTTTATCCAGTCTCCAGTTATAGGCATTTGGGCTGTTTCCTAGTTTTAGAAATTACAAACTGTGCCACTATAAACATGGGTGCACATATATCATTGTGGTATGATTTTTTAAATTCTTCTGGGAGGATACCCAGCAGGGGACTACCTGGGTCAAATGGGACTTCTAATTCTAGATTTTTAAGGCATCTCCATATTGATATCCAGAGTGGTTGCATCAGTCTGCACTCCCACCAACAATGAAGAAGGGTTCCTGTTTCCCCAAAACTCACCAGCTTTGTTATTGGTTGATTTCCTGATAGTAGCCATTTTTTCTGGGGTGAGGTTGAATCTCAGTGTTGTCTTCATCTGCATCTCTCAAATGAACAGTGATATTGAGCATTTTTTCATATGTTTATTTGCTTCTGTTACTTCTTTGAGAAATGTCTGTTCATTTCAGATGCCTGTTTTCAAATTGGGTCATTATAGTTGAGGGGTCTGAATTTTTTGAGTTCTTTATATAGTTTAGATAATAGACCTTTGTCTGAGGAACAGATGGTAAAATATTTATTTCCACATTGATGGTTGTCTCTGCTCTGTCAGTGGTTTCTCTTGCATTGTTTTTAAAAAGATGATATCCCAGTTGTTGATTATTTGTGCTAGTTTCCATGCTATTGAAGATTTGTTCATAAAGTCTTCCTATGTTGAAATCTTCAATTGTTCTACCTAATTTATCATCCAGAATGTTCAGTTTATCTGTTTTAATATTTACATCTTTTTAAAATTGAGTTTATTGGTACATTTTAGGTATACAGTACAGTTACATGCATTATTGAGATATTTTACCTTTACAGGACAGGTCTTGGTTCTCATTTTTTCCCCTTATCCCTGCCCTCCCTTCACCCCCTCTCCCCTTCCCATTTACAAACACTTTATATCCATTTTTTCTTTTTCTCATATTTTTTTTCTTTTCCCTTTTTACCTTTCCTCTACCCTTCCCACTTTGCCTACACCTTTAGCACTTTTCTTCCCATTTCACAATGTCAGTTTTTCTGGTGTGAATAAACTGTAATAGTACCTAAGTTCCTAATGAGATAACTGACATTGATATTTATATCTTTAATTCACGTGGATTTCTTTGATTTAATTTAGTGCATGGTGAATAATAGGGGTCTAGTTTTAATCTTTGGCAAGTTTAAATCCAGTTTTCCCATTTATTAAAGAGGCCATCCTTCCTCCAGTGTGGATGGTTGGCTGCTTTGTCAAAGATGAGTAAGGTGAGTATGTTTGGAGTTGTTTCTGCATCTTCTAATCAATTTCTCTGATCCTTGGGTCTATTTCTTTGCCAGTACCAAGCTATGTGTTTTTATCACATGACTTTGTGGGATAGTTTCAAGTTGGGAATTGTGATACCCTCTGCCATATCATGGTTGCTTGAAATGCTTTTGCTATTCTAGGCCTCTCCTGGTTCCAAATGAATTTTTGGATTGTTTTCTCTAATTCTGTGGAATATACTGTTTGGATTTCAATAGGGGCTCCATTGAATCTGTACAGTAGTTTTGGAAGTATGGCAATTTTCACTTATTGGTTCTTCCTACCCAGGTACAAGGGATGTCTTTCCACTTACTTTTTAAATTTTTTAAATATTTATTTATTTATTTATACCAGGACTTGAATTTGGGTGCTTGCAATTGCAAGGCAGGCAGAGGCACCACTGAGCTACATCCCTGGCCCCCTTCCCATTTTCTTATATCCTCTTAAATCTCTGTTTTCAGAGTGTTGTAGCTCATATTGTAGAGCTCTTTTGCTTCCTTCATTAGATTGATTCCTAGATATTTCATTTTTTTTGGATGGTATTGTGAAAGGTATTGATTTCCCTAATTTCTCTTAGTGAGCTTATTCTTTGTGTACAAGAAGACTATTGATTTTTGGCTGTTTACCTTCTATCCAGCTACTCTATTGAATCTGCAAAGTCTAGAAGTCTTTTGTCAAAAGTTTTGGGTCTTCTTTGTAGATTACCATATCATCAGCAAATAATGACAGTTTAACTTCTTTCTTATCTTTATTGCTTATATTTATTTATCTTGTACAATTTCTGTGGCTAATATTTGCCAAAGTATATTGAACAGAAGTGGTGACACTAGACATCCTTGTCTTATTCCTGATTTTAGCATGAAGGTTTTCAGTTCTTGATCATTAAGTATGATGGTGTGTGTTGGTTTTTCATAGATAGCCTTTATGAAGTTGAGATAAAGATCACCTATTCTACTTTTCTGTGAAGTTTTTATCATTAATAGATGCTTAGTTTTGTTGAATTCTCTTTCAGCATCTATTGAGATGATCATATGGTTTTTGTCCTTGGCTCTGTTAATGCTGTGTATTACATTTATTAATTCACATATGTTGAATCATCCTTGCATCCCTGTGATAAATCCCATGTGGTCAGAGTGTATGATTTTCTTGATAACCCTCTGTATTCCATTTACCAATATCTTATTGAGGATTTTTGCATCTATGTTCATTAAAATCTTTGAATGATATGCTTCTTACTGTATTCTCACTATACATGGTTTCTTTCTGTAGTCTCACTCTGTTGTTTCTGTCAATTTAATTCATTTTTCCAAACAATACATATAAAGCAGATTAATTAATACTCAAAATTAAAATCATTCCAAAAAACTCTAAGTTGTATTTTCTTTAAGGAAATAAAATTAAAATTCTTTTCAAAATTGCTATAGTAGATTTGTGAAAGTATAATATATTGTCCCATAGCATTCTAGTCAATATTATTCAAACATTTTTTCTGAGAACATCGTGTTTTTTATCCATAGTGAATTGCTTCTGCTCTCAAGGTGTAAGAAAACACTATTGTTAGCAAATATAAGCTGTTATTAAAATAATTTTATAAAAAAATGCCCCAGGTGAAAACTGATTGGAAGTACATTTGTAAGTATATATGAAATCCTACATTTTAAATTTTCTGTATTGTAGCTGAATTGACAAATTTTTGCCCATTTTGTCATTTTATTCAGAAACGAGTTATTAAAAAATGTGCTCTTTTTTCCTCCTGTGTTGAAAGTCCCCATACATCCTGGATTATATACAATGCTCTGTATTCTGATTGGCATTTTAATAACATAGTACTACTACATTAATATTGGATTATTTATATTAAAACGTATGATATGCATTTTTATTTTGAAAATGCATAAAGTATTTTATATGAATATTAAATTTTGAGAAACAGTAAAAAGTCATGAATATATTCATGAGTTTCACTTGTGATTTATAATAAAGCAGTGTTTTACAAGTAAAAAACTACATGAATTAAAGTGAAAGAAATTTGGTAATATAACAATCCTATTATACTGAAACTAAATGTATTTTTGAATAAACATTATGAATATTTTGGTTTAAATTGGTTTGGTTTGTAAATTTTCTTATGGAAGATAAACTGATTTATATCACTTGGAAACCTATGTGGTGTGCGTAAGTATCATGATCAAATTCAAACTACCAGTGTTTTAAAAATTCCCTTCAATGCCAAAAAGTATAGTAGAATGAATGTATCAGAAAGGATGAGCAGGGGGAAAGAAAGAAAATGTACAAGTTACAGAGCATGGGAGAAAAGGAAATCACCAACAGGAAAATAATGCAATGACAAGATTAAGAATAAGAATAAGTCAATAATTTCAGTAATAACTCTCAATGTGAATGGTCTCAATTACCCATCAAAATACCAAAATTAGCAAATTAATTAAACAAAATCTAATGCCAAATGCAAGAAACACAATAAGTTCAAATATAAATTGATGGATGAAGAATCCAAGGGTAGAAAACAATATTCCTTCTAATGGAATCGCTAAACAAAAAAAGGAATTATCTTTTACTCAGACAAAATGAATTTAAGCCAAATTTGATCAGAAGAGGCAAAGAAAGTCAATATATATACATATATATATATATATATATATATATATGTATATATATGTAAAGGGAGCAATTCATCTGGGAGAAATAACAATCACAAATATATAAGCATCAAACGCAAATGTAATCAACTTCATAAAATAAACACTACTGGACACTAAAGATCAGAAAAATATCAATGTCAATACGCTGCATGACCTAAAGAGCCCACTGTCACAAATAGATTAATAACACATAATCAATAAAAATTGAGTTGAACCGTACCTTTGAAAAAATGGACATAATAGATCTTTACAGTGTTTCCCTGAACAACCAAGAATAACCATTTTTCTTGGAAGCACATGGTACCTTGTCGAAAATACAAATACAAATACAAATTCTCCACGTACAAATCCAACACTGCTACAAAGAAAGAGATTACAAGGATCAGACCAAAATTAATGAAACTGTAACAAAAAATTCTAAGACTAAATGTATCAGAGCCGATTCTTTAAAACAACAGTGTAGAAAAACCCTTGACCTATCTTACAGAAAAAAGACAGAAATGACCCAAATCAATGCAGTTAGAAATGAAAATGGTGAAAGAACAAAGGGCTCCAATAAAACTCAGATTAGTAGTGAACAGTGTGAGAACCTGTACTCCAATATGTACAGCCATATTGGTTTAGAAATGTTAATTTATTTTATTTTATTTTTTTTCCATGTGTACAGGGGTAACTCATTGTACTAAATATATAAGGTCATATCTACTTGGGTTTGATTACAGAAACTAAGAAAGTATTCTCTAAATAATGAAAAAAGAATAAGATAAGACTATAAGAGCGAGAAGCAATTTAAATATGTTCAGGGACCATTTTCATCTCCAGAATTAAGGATTATTTTGATGTTACATCATTGCCTTTTCTCTTTTACTTTCCTTTTTAGTTTTATTTTAGGATTCCCTATTTTTAATGTTCATACAGAGATTTCTTTAACTGAAATACTGAATAGTTTCTCTGGTGTGAAAAACTATAATAGTACACAGGATCCTAATGAGACAATTAATAATGTGGAATAGGAAGTAAAGAGCTAAAGGTGTAAGGAAAGTGGGAAGGGTGGGGGAAAGGTAATAAGGGAGAGGAAAAAAATATGAGAAACTGCAAAAATGCAAATAAAGTGTTTGTAAATGGGGAGGGGAGGAGGGGGAAAAAAAAATGCAAAAAAA
Organism: Fukomys damarensis; assembly: GCF_012274545.1. Taxonomy (NCBI): domain Eukaryota; kingdom Metazoa; phylum Chordata; class Mammalia; order Rodentia; family Bathyergidae; genus Fukomys; species Fukomys damarensis. The sequence continues at coordinate 47,196,591 of NW_022900916.1, read as the reverse complement.
AAAATCAATAGCTCCGGGTGTTCAGGGCCTTTGCCTGCTCGGCCTTGCTTACACAGAATTGGTTATCCTGGCTCCCTGCATCTCTGTCTCTTTAACTTCATCTCTAAGTCTTTCTTTTTGCAGTGCTTCAATAGCGCTGGGCAGGAGATAGGCACCCTTTGCGGGCATCTCTGATATCAGGGAACCACTTCACCTACTTGAACGACCTGCTTCTAATTATTTTCAGTTTACATAATCTGTCTTTTTGCGCAGCCTAAAATTACATACTGGTGCTTCATGCTCCTTCTTTATGTAAAAATTCAAGCCTCAACTCTATCAATACCTCTTTGCAGTAAATAGTATTTACATTGCATGTAAATAACACATCTTCATTCCTTTTTTCAATCCTTCCCTCCCTCCCTCTTTTCTCCCCCTTCTATCTCTTGATATCCTTCCCTACTTCCTATTATCTATTTTTTAACTTGGCTTTTTAATTATAATTTGGATTTCTTATATAACAGCAAGCATGCACTATTTAAGCTTGTGTGTCTGATTTGTCTGACTCAACATTGTGGTATCAAGGTGCATACATTTTCCTACAGATCACTCAACTTTATGTGTCTTTGTGGCTGATTATGGAATGCTATCGATGGTCATTTATGCCACTTGAAACATCTATGTATTATGAATCATGCTGCTCTAAACATGAGTATGCATGTATCACTATAATATGATGTATTTAGCAATTTTGTGAAGATATCTAGAAGGGGAATACCTTAGTGAAACTGAATTTTTCATTTTATTTTTCCTTACAAATATCAACACTGATTTCCACAATGGCTATACATTCCTAATGTCAATATAGAAAGGTTCCTTTTTTTCCCCACCGCCTCTTCAGTATTTGATATTATTTTTTGTCTTGATAACATTTCTTTCTGTATTCTCTATTTTAGTTCATTGATCCATGTGCCTGTTTTGTGCCAGTGCAATGCAGTTTTTAATCACTGTATCTTTGTACTATACTTCAAACCTGGTATTGTAACACTTCCCACTTTGCTGTTGTTAGCTAATATCACGGATGCTATTCTGGGTCTCTTCTGGTTCTGTATGAATTTTAGAATTGTTTTTCTCCAGTTCTGTGAAGAATATGGTTGGTATTTTGATTGGGATTTTGCTAAATTATATTCATTATTTAAATCCCTAAACATATTTTGTTGAAATGTTGGTCCTGAGCAGCCTATATAATGTCTTTCATTTGATCAGCTGCTCCTTGGCTCAGTTAAGGCAGCCAGTCAGCCAAAGTCTAGCAAGATTCTGAGAGGTAATAAATCTAAAATTTCTCTTCAGCCTTGCTCAACTTGTTAATTACATTAAATGCTTTCTTAGTAAGATGCTGTGAAAAGGAAACACCTTTTGATTACTCTAACCTAAACAGTTTGGAATGAACCCATACTGCTCAGAAAATTAACACTTTTTTTCATAGATCACTTAGGCAATGAAAAAAATAAAAGTTTTGGCAAAGTGAAGATCAATTTATTTTTAAAATTATGTTAACTTATTGAACAAATGTATCAATTTAACATAGTGATATTTGGAACTTACAATGTTCTTAAGGTTTATAGTGTCCACCTACATAATAGATTGAATTTAAGACACACTTTAACTTCTGGTAGTCAGATAATGACAGTTCAAGACCAGAATATACATCTCTAAACTCCAGGTTTATTGCTCTATTCACTCTACTCCCTTGCCCACATGTAAAAATAGAAAACAATAATTTGAGGAATCTTTATGACCTACTTTATATAAATCTTGATGCTTCTATTTGCAGTGCAATTTGGAAAGCAAGGTTCATCATCACTGGTATAGATATTAATACCTTTCTTACATTTAAACCATAAAATTATTTAATATTTTAAAAAGACACAAACACCTAACAAATAAAACATTGTGAAAATAAGAAAACATTCAAAGGATTTCAACACGTTTCTGGGAGATGGAAGTGGATTAGGATGTGCTGAGGGATGCAGCAGAGGTAAGATAGCCACATCCTGTATGATACTGCAGGTGCATGTTATTCAAAGGGAGCTGGTCTTCTGTAGAGTAAGAGTTTCAGAAAGACAATTTGAAGTAAACTCACAATGTTGAAAAGAAGAGAAAGATTGTGAAGATGGAGGGAATTAAAGTCAGTATAAAATATTATTTACCCATTTCCTTTTCTTCACTCTGTATTCTGCATGCCAGATTACCATACATCTGAAAATTCTTTTTTTTCCTTTCTTTCATTGTCTCTTTCTTTTAGTCTCTTTTCCTATTTCCTTCTTTAGCTCACTCTTGTTTGATATCTCCATTTTTCTACCATGCCCCACACACCCACACACAATTGACACACATAAACACACTACACAGGAGGAGGCTTTCTTTAAAGCATTCAAACCCATAGTGTTTAAAAGAAAAAAAATTGTTCAAATGTACTTGCACTATGCCCTACTAAATAATAGCTAATTTATTCTTCATTTTTGTTGTTTAGGGTTTTTTATCATAAATTCTTATCTGGCTCCTCCATAAACTCACTGTAAAATACTATGCTATTTATAGCCTACATTATGGTTCTTATCTCGATGTCCCCGCAAAGCCTTATGTGGTCATAGATGGAGAGTGTTGGAGCTTCCTGGATCTAGGCTGTGTGAATGCAGATTAGGAGTATGATACTGAGATTAAGGGTGTGTTACTAAATTAGTCCACTGACTGAAATCAGCATATATCTGGATGTGACTCAGTAGATTTACTGAATCCACTGTGGGGGTGGCACCAATCAAAAGGCTCATAGCCTGGATAGGGTAAAAAGCACAGGCAAGCTTGCTGCTGCTGCTTTGCTGGCTTCTTAGTGCCTGACCATAAACTGTTTCTCTTCTGTGATGTTCCTATGCTATGCTGTGCTGCCTCAAAGGCAGCTGACCATGGATTGAAACCTCTATGATCTGTGAGCTGAAATAAACCTTTCCTTCTTTAAGTTATTGGCATATATTTTTTCCCTAGAAATGAGAAAAGTAATTACGATAAACCCTTTTTTAATTGGTAGAGATGATTAAAAGAAGCTTTTTTTAAAAATTTTCATTTGTATAAACACATAGTTTAGTAAGACATTAATCTAAATAAAACTGAAAAGTATCAGAGGACCCATTAGGTATGATTGGAATGCTAGGTACCAATAAGAAAACTAGAAGAAGGAACATATTAAATTAAATAAATACTAACATATACAATAGTAGAATTTGTCATAGAGATATTACCAATTTCATTATAGAAATAGGTTAGTAAATATAAAGAATAAAGGTCTCCAAATCAATCATACTATTGACTTCATAACCATAAATCAATTTAAAAAGATCAAATATAAGCCTTTTTTTGGTAAAATACTAGAATGCTAAGAATAATTCAAGCTCCCAGTAACTTTCAGAAGGCACAAATGGGTCACTTCTAGAGTACTAAGTGTTACAGTGATTAGGTCCTTCATCAACCACTGTAGATGCTAAAGTTCTGAACCAAGTTTTTTTAGAAGAAAATAATTTTTAATTTGTAACTTTAAATCCAGATGAAACACAAACTGATATGATAGAAGGAAAGTCAATTTCCAGATACATTAGTACTTCTTAGGCTTATATTCGAGGTAAAACTTTTACAATCACTTGTATTCTGACAAAGTAAAATTAAAAATTAAAAAACAAGATCTATTGAACATTGAGAGGAGATCATAGAGTTCCTAGCATAACTCAGATTCAACTAGACAAATAAAACATTTGGGACAAGAAAGGGAATTCATTAGTATACTCACTATGATATGCAACTTCATAAATCTAAAATATTATGTCTTAGTTACTTTTTTCTTATTGCTGAGATAAAATATTTGACATCCAGAGTTAGAGAAAGAATGGTTTATTTAGTTGAAAGTTTGTAGAAGTTTCTGTCTATGATCAGCTGGCTCACAGCAGAGTGGCATCGCGAAGAAACACTTCGTGGCATGCAGAAGGCAGGGAAGCAGCAAGCAGCAAATGACAAAGAGTGACCCTTTTTCTGTCCCTTATATTTCCCCTAGAATACCTAACCTTAGAGCAGGCAGCACGCAGACCCAGAGTGGGGTGACTTTAACCCTTGCATTGCACCGTGTGATAATCCCTGTGTCACATCCTTGATCCCAGCATCACACACCCTAGATCCAGCCACCTCCAGAAAACCCCACCTATGACCACATGAGACTTTGAGAGGACATCTAGATATAAGGCATAACAACTCGAAACAGCAAACAATAGAGACCATTTGAACTTTATGTTGAAAACCATTCCCCTATATGACACATGACTACCATAGGCCTCTTACAGTAGTAATTATTGGATGTAATTTGAGAATAACGTATTTATCATGTAACCATGGTAATGTAAGCAATCTGTTAAAAATTTTTGGGTTAATGATCAGAGAAGAGATATACAAATATGAGAAAACTCATCATCCTATGAAAGATGCTTTCATATTTCAAGATGAGGACCTAATGTGCACTATATTAGACATTAGAGATGTAGCTTAATATATATACTTTGAACCTGAAGAGCTGAAAATTTAATAGGCAATAAAAGTAATATCAGTGGGAATATGAGTGGTGTAAAGAAATATCTTTTCCCTATAGTTTCAGAAAGTCAAAAAACAATATCTAGCTTAGCTTAGCATAGTAAATAATATTGATGCAATGATGTAATTGCATGAATTCATTTATGAATTATTTATGAATTGTTTAATTTATTAATTTCATGAATTAATTTTTTAAAAGGGCTGAACAAAGTTGAGTGTGCAGAGAAAAAAAAGTGATTGGACAGGATTAAAAAGAAGAAAATTGAGATAGAAACTTATTCCTCTTCACCTTAAGGATTTCAATAGTTTTACTCTTTAGCAACTATTTAGGTATATATGTCATTTTGATTTTTAACATAATAATGATTAAAAGTTTACTAGAAGTATGAAGGAGAGTGGTGCATGAAATATGATATTCATGTGTCTGTTTGTATTTTGTTTTGATTAACCAAAATGTTTAATAATTTGTTAAACATAAATATATGATAAAAATGAAACATGTTATATTCTTTCTATATCATATGTCAAATGAAGCTCAAAATTACCAGGAATTCATAGCAATAGACTGAGAGATTCATGTAGCAGTTACCCTCGAGCTAATTTTTAAGCAAAATATTTTTCTGGACTTTGGGCAGTTAAGAAATAATTTGTTTATTTTGAAAAATATCCAGCACTCGTGTTTTGTTTATTCTTTGTTGTTTTATTATTATTATTATTATTATTTTTATTTTTGCGACAGGGTCTCACCATGTAGTTGAGACTGACCTGGAACTCACTATATAGCCCAGGCTGGTCTCGAACTCATAGTGATCCTCCTGCCTCAGCCTCCCAAGTGCTGGGATTACAGACATAGCCACCACACCCAGCTTCCAGCACTCATATTTAGGAGTCACTTAAATAATAACCAGTCAAATCATTCAGTTTGAAGTATTGGAGGCAAATATTTTATTTAATTGTGTGTGAGCTCATTTGAAAAAATAATTCTGTTGAGTGAATTTTGGGGGAATAGCTATCTAATGACGACAATTTCTGCCAAGTTTGACATCATATCTTAGTACACAATTAGGTCTGTATGAAAATATTCTCTTACAAAACACTTAATGAATAAATTTTATGGTTCAAATTGTTGAATGAGTGAAATTGAGTCATATATAAAGAAATCAGAAATAAACCTAAATATACATTGTCTTGATAAGGTTACGATTACAAAGTGTTGCAATTTACTCAGTGAGTTTCTCTTGACATACTAGGAAAAAAAATCATTGCTCTTATAAACTGAATGCCATTCTTAAAATTTCATGTGGAGAAGTGTTCTTGAAAAATACATTGGCAAATCACGAGAAGAAAATTCAGCAGCATGCCGATTTAATTCCTATAGTTTGATAATGTAATTTCAAATCAGGTAGCATAATGCCTCTAGCTTTGGTCATTTTGTTCAAGCCGCTTTGCCTATTCAGGGATTTTTGTGACTTCATACACAGTTTAAATTGCTCTTTCTATTTTTGTAAATGAAAAATGACAATGAAATTTTGATGCGATTTACATTGAATCTAAATATCACTTTGGGGGCTGGGGATTTAGCTCAGTGGCACTACACCTGCCTGGCAAGCTTAAGGTCCTGAGTTCTAGTCCCAGTACCACAACAAACAACCCCACAAATATCACTTTGAGTAATTCAGATACTTTAATAATATTAATTCTTCCAATCATGAGCATGGCAGATTATTCCACTTACAGTGTAGTGTACTATTTTTTTCCATGAAAATATTTCAATTTCCCAGGTGGTAATCTTTTATGTCCTTGGTTAGATCTGTTCTAGGTATTTTTGTAGCTATATAAATTGGATTGTTTTCTTGAATTCCTTCTTGTATGGTGTATAGAAACACTATTAATTTCTGTATGATGGTTTTTTATTCTGTATTATTCCTAAATATGTTCATTAGTTCTAACAATTCATAGATGGGCCATTTGGGATTTTCTGTATGTAAGATCATGTCCTCAGCAAACATCAACAATTGTATTAATATAAAACATATTTAAGTTCTACAGAGCATTAAATAAATTTGCATAAATTACATGACAGCTGTTGTTGTCTGCTATTTATCCAAGGGACTTCTGTCCAGATGTCTGCGTTACGCTGGTTCTTAGACCATGCATGTAGTGATAGTTCTTGTACCACTCAGACTTGTTCTAATACTGTGCTTTGATGCATTAGAGTTAAGGTTTGGTAAATTTTGGTCCTGTCACTGTATTAATACAATTAACACAAAAAATTAAGTTTGGTACAAAATGTGTTTCAGAGGATTAAAAGCTGAAATTAATTTTAACTAAACCATGAAAGTGAAAATTAAAGAGATTATGAATACGATTTTAATATCTCTGATTATGTGATACTTCAGACCTAAACCTTAGTATATTATTCAAGTGTACTTAACCCTAAGCAAATAATAAAGTAAACTATCTTAGAAGAGAACTAGGAGCAATAGCATAAGACTCGAAGGTCTTGGTGATTCTATTGGTGTGTTTCCAGGGGGTTCCATTTATACTACTGCGGTAATCCTTCTCAAACTAGATCCTTCCAGATGTTCTTGACTGATCTGAACTTGAATTTATCAAAAAGGCGATGACTGCAGTAATCCTTCTCAAACTAGATCCTTCCAGATGTTCTTGACTGATCTGAACTTGAATTTATCAAACATTTCTGTGGATCAAACAATCTAGATTTAAAACAACTTCCCTGCAAGAATGGGGATGGCCAACACTTCATTACGAACTGTGAGCAATTGTTGATGTGATTAACACCTATCGCCACATTCATACCTCCAAACCTAGTTTTCTTCTTTTCTGCATTCAAGAAACAAGTTACTAGAGTCATTAATATTTATGCCAACTCCATTACTTGCTAGATTTTACCTTTAGAAAGGGGTTTACCTGTTGGAAGATACATTTTTTTGGCACTATAAAAATATTAGTTATATCATTTTGATTGTTTTTCTAGGCATCTCCAGAAAATAAAACTTAGAGATATGTTTTTATCTGTAAGGACAATTACAAAAAGTGTAAGAGATAATTCTAACTTCCAGTGTCATGACTCATTTGGATTAAATGGATTTGTAGACCACAGTAAACATTAAGCAAAAGTATATTTTATTTTAGACGTAGTATATACTTCCTATACAAAATATTTTAAATGCATACTTGCAAACTCCCCATTTTAAGGTAGATTAGCACCTTATTAATGCAATAATTTGACAAAAATCAAATAGGTGGATAACAAAAATATATTGAATTTTAAAGCCAATACAAGAAGAGCTGAATCTCTTTATTCACTTATTTCAGCCAAAATTCTTTTCTGTGTTTTTAGATGAACAACAATTTGACTTTCATCTACTACTGAATCAGAATAAGCCAGTACCAAATATTCAGGATGTTAAATTAATTAGAAAACTATGCAAAATATATCTAAGTTCCTTTTGGTATTTTTCCCCCTCTAAGTGATTTTTGTCAACATTAGCTTTCATGGCAACTCAAATGCTGTCACAGTATACCCAATATGCTGCCAATGCAACTTTGTAGTAAATAATATTATAATGTCAATGCATGACTAAGGAAGTGACATGATGTCAAGGACACATTTGATGTGGTTGTATCATAAATTCAATGGAAAATGCATATTTATGGATACCTTCTTAGGATGTCAAAGAGAGTAATTTAGATGTAATATTACTGAGAGAAAAGAAGCCATCAGAAACTTTGTTAAAGTTGATGTAAATCCTACTGAGTTAAAGGCAATTTCAAGCTTATGATAATGAAAGTGCCTCTGACTATAAGGTGTTTGTAAGTGTACGAGGACACTGAGGACTATTCTCATCCCACCTGGGTTCTGGGAGGATGACTACATATGGATCACAGCCTCTTCATTTTTGAATAGCTGATATTACTAGTGAGTTCTACTTTAACAACAGACGTAAAACACTTAGCCTGCTGTAATTCCCAGGATTGAACCCTTTCAAGTTTCATTCCCTTCCAATATGCTTGCCTTTGGGATGAAAATGGAACTGAGATCTTGAAATTATTATGGGGTGTAAATGAAGCAAGAGAGAAGGACCTAAATCCAACTAATGCTTGAATATCTTATTAAAAATAAAACATTTGATTGAAAATTGAAAGTAGCAGTGCTACTAGACAGAATAATACACTTAGTTTATTTTTTGGTGTCCTCTTTTCCTTTGCGTGTCCTTTCTAAACATTCTGTAAGGTCTCCGTACTTGTCTCCCAATTTCATTATCTCTTTTTCCCATTTCTGTGAATAAGTTTATGCTGTTATCCCTCTTGGTGGAGTTAGAAGGTGGAGGAAGATAGATTCTATTTTTTAATTGAATGTTTTAAATTCTTTAATTACATAATTATTTTTAGCCCTTGGCACTGATTACACAATACTAGTCAGGGATTGTGTTCTTTAATATTACCTTCCAGTCAAAATTCTTAGTCTCACAGAAAGAAAAGTTTACTCCAGACAGTTCAAAAACAACTTTAAAATGGAGGGAAATAAAATTCAAGGGCAGAGGAGTGCTTGAGTTTCTCAGAGCTGGAAACTACAGAGACTTTAGGACACTGGGGTGACCTCTCTCTCCTCCCTCCATGAGGCTGGCTGGTCTCTCTCTGCTCCATTTAACACCTATTCCTGTCTCCTACTTTACCATCTGTCTCTACTTTCTCCTCTTGTGTAAGGCTCTCAAGGCCAAATCATTGCCATTTTGGCATAAGAACCTACTACCACTTGTGAGCTCTGTGTCTCTTTCCAAGTGGAAATTCCTGGTGTAAAATGGTTATAGGCTAATTGTGATTTTTCTCAAAGTCTTTTGGGAGATAAAGGACATTTTAAGCCCAGTACATAATATGTCATTGGCTAGTCTATATCTGGCTTCCTCCAGAATCAGAAAAGCATCATTGATGCATGTTGTATGTCTACTGTTTTTTTTTAAACTAATCAAAATTTCTTGTTTTCTTCTATTACTGTATTCTTGCGTGGATCAACAAAACTTCTTTTCTCCTGAGTAGAAAGAGAATTTTAAGGCCAAGGGGGTTGGTATCACATTTGCATTTGCCTTTGTGACAAGACGGTGGAGTCTTAAACAATAATTATGGAGACCAGTTCCATCATCTTCATGAATAAATGAATGCACCTTGATTTACCATAAGAATTGTGTTTTAAGGTAAATAGGATGGTGTAGTACTTTTGATGGCAAAGTGATAGAGAACAAGTAAAATACCTGAAAAATAGGAGATAAAATAAGTATAAAACTTTTACAAATCTGCTGTTCTGTTCTTTTCCCCCCTTCATCGCTTCCCTTTCTTCTTTGTCATGTTTGAAATACAATTTCAAGTGGATTCATATAATTTCAGTAAGAAAAAAAGATAGAGAGCAAAGCAAAATGCAAAACCTATGCTGCAGATGTCAGACAGGACCAAAGTTAGATTTTTGAAATATAGACACAAATGGACCACATACGAACAATAGTAAGTCTCAATTTTAGTAGCAGTGGTCAAACTACAAAAAGAGATGGTCAGTTATTTCACTAACAAATCTAGAGTGGTCCTCTTTGTGCCTGATGATAACATTTTCCTTATCCTTTCATCAATGGAATTTTAAAACTCTTCCCCAGACATTTAAGTATTTCTAGAAAATTTCTCTTCTTCATTATCATTTCAGGTTCTAAGTATGGGTTTCAACAGATTTGTTCAAGATGAGGGTTTCCATTTTATTGCCGCAGTTTCTCCTTCAGGCCAAGTTGGCCCTAGTGTGAAAGTTAACACCTTCCTCATCAAAAGAAAGAGATGTCTGAATTTATCAGATTTCACTGAGGAATTGGATTAACGGAAGAATAGATTATTGTGTAGAAATATAATATTGACCTAATGACTGGTACAATTGCTTCTGAGGTTGGAATATTTTTAGTATTTGATTTATTACTAACAATACCCAGTCTTACATCATTTCAGTGGCTCCTGCATTCCTTTTCTTCCATTTTCTTCCATCTATATCTTATTAATTTAAAACTCAGAACAATTTTCTTTTCTTTTCTGATAGGCATTTATTCTTATCACTCACCCAGAGATATATTTGATATTTTTTTCATAATATATATGCTTTAACATGAAGACAATCTTTGATGCTGAATATTCTTAAAAAATTGAATTTCACAGTATGCCAGATTTCGTTAGACATAAGCTATGCTCAGGAGCGGTTCTAGAACTCTTGACAATGAGATAGATGGTACCAGCACATTTACCATCTGCAGCCTGGAGCAGCACTAGGGCCAACATGCAGCTGTAGTTGGTAAAGCGAGGAAAAAGGAATCTCTTCTGTGAACGAGTCACTGAGATTTTGAAGTTGTTTCTGGGATCCTATCACTGCACCAAACTGACTAATATTGATACATTTACAATTTAATAAATATACTTTCATATAGACTGAACAATTAATGGTCTTTTTAATAACTGCAAGTTAGCCAAACTTCTTTAAAATTGGATGGATTTAATTATTACACAATCTGGATTTTCATGTTTATGATATTTTAGTGTTCAAATAATAAAAATAAGACATTAAATAAAATCCATTTTATTTTATTCTGTAAAATTTGGTTTTGCTTTCATTCTTGTAGATTCTTAATATTTTAACTGAATATATATTTCATTTATGGAAATGTCAAATTAGTCAATCTTTCTTTTTTTGCTTTTGAAATATTGCACTTAGAGACTATTTCAGATTTCCTCTTGTGCATGCTTCCTTTTCAATTCAAACTTAATGAACATCCTATGTTTTGAGCCTCATTATAGCTATTAGTGAGTTCCTTGCATGAAGAAAGAACAATTTTGCATATGACTTCTAATTTCATCGTAAATCTTTACTCAGCCATTCCTTATTCACTTAATTTTAAAATTCCATTTAAAAATTACTATACAATACAAATGACTTTTTTGCATTTTGGCACACATTTACATGAATTTAATAATATATAATTTCATATAATCATGATTAATGAGGATGCAAAACTCTTCTATCAATATGGAGAAACTCCTTAATGGTATTCCTTTATATATAGGTGCATCTCCCATCACCCAAATTCCTGGCAAACACAATTTGGTCTCCCATCCTATAATGTTAACCATTGTGATTGTTGCATACATCACATAATATGTAACATTTTGAGATTTGCTGTTATCATTCAGTATTATGCCTTTCAAATTTGTTAAGTTGTCAACTGTACATTATTTTTCATTTTTGGACAACTTATACTTGTAGCCATTTATCCACTAAAGGACATCAGAATTATTTACAGTTTGGGGCTATTACAAAGAAAGCTGCTTTGAACATTTGGTTGAAGATTTTGTGTGAAGAGGTTTTCATTTTTCCAGGGTAAATATGCAAGGGACGTCTCAGAGGACATATGGTATGTCTACCTTTATGAGAAATGACAGAACTACTTTCCAGAGTGCCTGTAATATTTTGATTTTCCATCAGCAACATATGAGAGATCTAATTGCTCTGTGTTCACATCTCCTTACTGGGTTTTGATTTGTCAGCAATTTTTATTGTAGTCATTCTAATAAGTATATGGTGGGCTGTGTCTTGTACTTTCATTTATATTTTACTTTTTTATTGGTACATTTTAGGTATACAGTACAGTTACATTCATCATTGGGATTTTGTACCTTCACATGATACATCTTGGCTCTTATTTTTTCCCTATTTTCCAGGCCTCCCTTCAATCCTCCACTCTTTCCTATTTACAAAGACTTTGTTTCCAGTTTTTCATTTTCTCTTATTTTTTCTTTTCCCTTCTTACCTTTCCCCTACCCCCAAAATATCCCTTACACCTACAGACCTTTGCTTCCTATTAACACAATATCAATTATACATTTTGATCCTTGTTTACACTTTAGTTTATCATACCAGAGAAACTACATGATATTTACACATGTGCATCCTATTAATTTCACTTAAGGATGTGTCCTTAATGTGTATCCACTTAGCTATAAATGTCTCTAGTTTCTCATTCTTTATGGATGAGTAGTACTTCATTTTATAAAAACAAAACAAAACACATCTTCTTTATCCAGTCTCCAGTTGATAGGCAATTGGGCGGTTCCTAGTTTTAGGAATTACGAACTGTGCCACTATAATCACGGGTGAACACATATCACTGTGGTATGATTTTTAAAAATTGATTTGGGAAGTTACCCAGCATTGGAATAGCTGGGTCAAATAGTAGTTCTAACCTTAGTTGTCTTAGCTATCTCTTTATTGATTTCCAGAGTGGTTGCAGAAGTCTGCACTCCCACCAACAAAGAAGGGTTTCTATCTCTCCAAAAACCCACCAGCACTTGTTATTAATTGATTTCTTGTTAGCAGCCATTCTTTGTGGGGTGGGGTGGAATCTCAGTGTTGTTTTCATCTGCATCTCTCGAATGACCAATGATGAACATTTTTTCATATGTTTATTTGCTGCTTTTACTTCTTTTGTCTGAGAAATATTTGTTCATTTCAGATGCCCATTTTTGAACTGCGTCTTTATATTTGGGGGATCTGATGGTTTTGAATTCTTTATACACTCTAGATAGTAGATCTTTGTCTGAGGACCACCTGGTAAAATTTTTTCCCACATTTTAGGTTGTCTCTTTGCTCACTTGGTGGTTTGTCTTGTTTGTATTTTTAATTTTCACTTCCCCACTGACTAATAATTTTAAGTATCTCTTTATCTATTTACTCACCATTCTTATATTTTCTTTGTAAAGTTTTGTTCAAGGACTTTGTCTGGCTATGAATTGAGTTTTTGTAGCAATTTAAAAGTTCTTAATATATTCTGATTTAGAGTTCTCTTTCAAATATCTCTGTCAATGTGAAGCTTAAGTAATCTCTTAGAAAAGTAGTATTATTCAGAGAAAAATTCAAAGTTTGCTGAAGTATAATTTTTTTTTTTTTTGAGACAGGGTCCCACTTTGTAGTTGAGGCTAACCTGGAACTCACTATGTAGCCCAAGCTGGTCTCTAACACAGAGCGATCCTCCTGCCTCAGCCTCCCGAGTTCTGGGATTACAGGCATCCACCATCACACCCAGCTTTTTGTCCTTTTTAACTGTTACTGGTGCTATGGCAAAGAACTCTAGGAAATCTGCATTTATCAAGATTTTTCTCATATATTTTTCTCTGAATATTTGATAGTTTTATATTTTATATTTAGATTAATAATTCTGAATTAATTCTAATATAAAGTGATATGCCTTTATATAGTTTGTATATAGATGACCAATTCAGCCAGCACTTCATTGAAAAGACTAGCATTTTGCCTTTAATTTCTTACCATTTGTGTGTTAGTCAAAAACACCTACATCTGTTATAGTACTATTTCTGTACTCTACCTTGTTTCTCTGATTTATATATACGTAACCTTGAACCAATACCACACTGTCTTTACTTCAGTAGCTTTTATGCTGAGTCTCTACACTGAGTAGTGTTACTCATCTATGTGTATTATTTTCTGTGAAATGTATTAACCACTTTATTCTTTCTATTTTCATATTTATCCCTTCTTTGTAATTTTGTTTTCAAACTGAGGTTACTTGTATATGCAAAACATGTGCTCAGATTGTGATTAGTATTGCATTAAATTTATGGATGAATTAATGGATAAATCAGGATTTCTACTTGCATTCTTCCACTCCATGAACTTGGAATGTTTCTCATTTTATTAACTCTGAGACTATTTTATTTGTGCTTTTCAATTTTCAGTGTACATGTTTTCTCCTGTACATGTTTCATTAGAGTATATCTAAGATTTTCTTTAATGGTAAAACTAATATAAAATGACATTTTATTGCAATTTCTAATTTTGTAATTCACATTTTAGCTATTATTTCTTTCTTTTGATTTGCATTAGTGTGATACAGCTTGTTTCCTTTTGTATTTTTATTGCTGCCCAGGTCATCTGAAGAACAGAACTAGTTAGCATTACGTCCCTAAAGAGTAAAAATGGCCTGAAGTAGAATTTTAGGAGTCATATCATAACAGTCATGTTGATTCACTTTTAAATCTGATAAACTACATGATGAGGTAGCCAATTTTGCCTTCTTTTTTTTTTAAAAAAAAAATCCTCTTAAAGACTAACAGTCTCCCATTCCTTTTCTCAGAGGATTATTCTAAAAAAAATAAACATGCCAAATTAAATGCCTTATTTTGCACAATATTTTTGAAATCCTCCCACGTTAGTATGGATATTATATTAGCATGCCATTTCTTTTGCTTATTTGTTTGGTTTAGTTTGATTTGACCTGGTTCTATATGGCGTGTGTTCTCATGACTAATCCCCGTGTTGTCTGTCCTTTCAGTTTTTTCATCAAGTTTATTGGTACATTTTAGCTATACATTGTTATCGTATTCGTCATTGATAATTTGTACCTGTACATGATACCTCTCGGTTTTTTCACCATTCTCCTTTCCTTCCTTCCTTCCACTCATCCACTCCTTTCAGTTTTTGAATTTGGTTTCCTTCCTGTTCAAAGTTATTATAAAAAGTTAATAGATATATCCTTTGTGCGTACATATACTTTCCTTCTCCGGCACTAATACGTAACAATGGAATTGTTAGGTAATATAGTAACTGTATATTTAAATTTGTAAAAATGAGTCCACAAATCTTCCAACTAACAATACAAAAAATACTTTGTTTCAAGCTATGGCTATCTTTTTCATTTTTGTGATATTTATTCTTCATATTTTAAAAGTTAATTTTATTTTAAAACTTGATAAATCACAACTGTTACAATTTATGTGATACAATCTGATGTTTTGTTTATCTGTACACAACATGGATGACTAAACTGTGCTAATTAACATATCTATCATTTCACTGACCAACACCATATATTTAGAAGAACAAATTTTTTAAATTTGAGCACATTCCATCTATTTTTTTCTCAGTACATTTGTCTACCCTATGATTTTGAAGATGATCTTCTGTATTTTCTTTTAGACATTTAGAAGCTTTTACATTTAAGCCAAAAATTCAGTTACATTTAATTCTCTTTGATATTTTCATAAAGATGTTCAGTTGTTTTAGCATCATTATTGTAAATAAAATAATTTCTTCAATAACTTCCTCAGGCTGCTTTCACTGCCTATGTATGGTTCTACTTGAAGTATGCATTGTTCCCTTTATGTGATATGTATTTTTACTATGATATTACACTATCTTGACAAGTATAAGTTAAGTTCTTGAAATTAGTGAAATCTATATTTGTTCTTTTGCAAGTTATTTTACATTTCTTGGTAATTTTATGTGCATACAAATTTTAGAAAGAATCTATGCAATTCTTTAAATATTCTGCTGAAAGTGTGCTTGGGATTCAATTTGGAGAACTGATATATTACTCCTGCTGAATCTTTGGTTTTGGCTAATTATTTGAATACTCTATAAGCTGTCCTACTTATGCTCTTTTTAATTCAGTTATTCCAGTAATACAAAACAAATCATCTAAATTCTTAAAACAGTAAAACAGAATTTATTTTACTTTTGGATCTGCAACTTGAACAAAGCTCAAAGTAGAAATCCTGGATTTGCTTCTTTTTTTTTTTTTTTTTTTTAGTAAATAGCTTTAATGTGTAACAGTAAGCCAACTGGGGAGAAGACCCCCAAGGCCTCAGCCCTTCTCCCATGATGTTCTGGAATCCATGTACCTGGTCCAGCACCATGTCTGCCCCTGCCCTGAGGCTCTTCAAGTCCCAGGGAATGGTGACAAAGGAAGTTGGATGGCTGGGGACTCGGCCCCAAGAGTTCAGGGAGGTAAGCACAGAGCTAGTTGAATTTGGCCTTGGAGAAATCCTTCTTTGGACACTGATCCATGAACCTTTTCAGGATCTCCTATTTCTTCTGCTTGTCTGAGGTGGGCAGCCCAATGGACTTCTGTTTTCTGGTCATACATCATTTTTTTTTCCCACCATGCTCCCTGTCTCACAGTCCAGGTCTGACAGCTTGGAGTTCTCAGGGTTAATCTTCTTAGTATTGACCTCAGGGTTGCTGGACACCAAGCAACTCCACTACTCCATCTTATTGATCTTCTCCAAATGCATAGTCACCCCCTTGCTGTCCTCGATAAGCCACGAGCTCTCCTCCACCTTCTCCTCATTGTAAAGCTCCCCATCAACGACCTCTGGCTGGCCCTTGATCCCCACTCCAAGTTGCCATTGCTGGATCTCCACCACTACATCCTCCCCCTTCAGTTGGATGTTGACATGGACTCAATGAGTTCTGGGGTTCCTTAGATATTTGTAGCTGAGTATTAATAGAGTCAGGATAAAGTCAGATGTTTTTATGTCCTGACTTTGAAAGTTACAGAGCATGAATTTTTAAATACTTTATCAATGTTCATATAATCTACTATCTGTAAAGAGAAAACAAATGTCACATCTCTGGTTGAAAAGAATGCTAAAATATCATTGCAATAAGGACTTATGTTATTAGATACATTGTTTTACTTATTTAGGAAAATAAAATCTGTTTCATCAGTACAGAGATCTGACATTTATTATAAATATTTGGTGTGTGTGTTTTTTTTGTTTTGTTTTTGTTTTTGTTTTTTTGCTATCCTAAGTAATATACTTACATTTTTATTTTCCTTTTTTTTATTCCTACTATCTGGGAATACAATTAATGTTGCCTCTTCATCATGATAGCTTGTTAAATATATTTATTATTTTCCATAGTTGCTTGTTATATTTTCAGAAATATTTATCTTTTAGAAAGATAAAATATACATAACTATGAAGTAAATGGAAATTCAGTGAGAATTTTAGCATTCTTGAGAGGACATTTTGATGGAATAAGGGCTCCTAATCATGTAATTGTTTATTTAGATTCTGTAGGCTAGGCTCTCACCACCAATTTAAATTTTTAGTTACTTCTTTTAAATGAAAGAACAAAACAGCAGTTGACATTTCTCGTGTACTGTCCTGTAAAAATATTCTTGCGTGTTCTACACTGTGGAACTGGCCTGGAGGGCATTCAGTGAAGCTCAACTCCACGGAGTTTCAGAAGTGCTTCCAAAGAGGTTTCTGAGGTGAGCTGCAGAGTGCCCCACAAGGCTTTCTACCGCCCAGTGCAGCAGCACTTCCTCAGACTGATTCCAAAGAGACACTTCCATGGAGAGAACCATCATGGTGGACAAGAGTTAGTGAACTCACAGCGTGTTCGGAAGATGCTTGACAGTACCAGTGACCAGGACTGACATTATTACTCTGAATATGTTGAAGAGATGCATAAACACAAAAACATAAATAAATCTGTGATCACATCATGGGGAGACAGAGACAATTAAAGAGATTTCTACAGTAGCAAAAGAGATTTTCTACCTTGACTGATCTTCAAACCTCAGCACAAAAACAATAAAATCTGAGAAACCAAGGCAAAAAAATAGCTCCAAAAATCTTTAACTCCTCTTTAATTTCTGATAGGCCTATCCTTTTTGTCTAACATTTTTTATCATTGCCTCTTTCTGCTTAATTTCTGACATTTCTGATCTCATAGGTAATGAAGTAGAGGAAGTTTCACGTAGAGAACTCAAAAAGAAAATAGTCAAAACATTTTTAACATATAGAAGGAGAAACAAATAAGCAAATTCCTAAGTTGTTCAGTGAAATTAACCATGATTTAATTAAAATGATGAACTAATGAGTATTTAAAATGTTCAGCAAGCTAAAATACAATACAATAACCTGATTGAATTGAACAAGGCAATACAGGATATGAATGACCATTTAAAGAATTAAGCTATGAAATGAAATCCAGGATATGGAAAATTCAATTAAAAGACTGAGTAGCAGTAATGGCCAATTTGAGAAGAGGGTCAGAATGTGAAGACAAGGTTGATACATATACTCAACATGTGCCATATACTTTGTGATACCCTAAAAAGCAGGAAGTTACCATGGAAGCTGGATCCAACGACTACTAAAGGACACAAAGGCAACAATTATAGGACTAAAGGAAAGATTTAAAGATGACCCAAAGGTTATAAAAGTTTATTCACCAAAATCATAGCAGAACACTTTGCCTATCTAGGGAAAAAAAATCAATCTTCAAGTAAACTAGGTATAAAAAGTCACAAATAGTCATGACTAGAAAAGAACCTCTTTTTGATACATTCCAGAAAATTAGCATAGAGAATAATAAACGTTAATAGACAAAACCAGCAAGCTTATCAGAATAGCAACAGATTTCTCAGCACAAAATTTTAAGGCCAGGAAAACTTGGATAAAAACTTTCAAGCCATATAAAAAAAAAAGTCAAACCAGACTACTGTATCCTGCAAAACTATCTCTAAAAACTGGTAGAGTAATAAAGACTTTCTATTACAAAGAAAGCTTAAAGAAATTCATAACCAGTAAACCAGCACTGAAGAAAATACTTAGGGGAGTCCTAGACAGGAAAAAGGAGGCCATGAGAACCAAAAAGGCCATAGAAAAATGCACATCTTAACAAAATCATTAAAAAGAAGTACAAAATATAGGAATCAGGATTGAAAATACAATGCTGGAATTCAGATAAAATTTCACAGCAATAACTCCAAATGTTAATAGTTTAACTCTCTAATCAAAGGACAAGACTGGCAGATTGGATCAACAAACAAAATTCAAACCTATTATGACTGCAAGAGACACACTTTCTCCACAAAAAAGCATAGACTTAGAGAGAAAGGGTGGTAAATAATGCTCCATGAAAACTGAGACCTCTCCCTGGCAGTGGTAGTCATCTAATTTTCATAAAAGCCAACTGCAGACTAAAATACAGCATAAATGACAAACAATGATATTCCAAACCTGGAAAGTGTACAATTCATCAGGAAGAGATAGCAATTGTTAATATATTTGTAATAAAAGTTAGTATACCCAATTTCATAAAACAAAAATTTACTGTACATAAAAAGATAGATAAATCCCAATATAATCATAGCATGGATTTCACTATTCTACTGTCACAAACAGGTAAAGAAGAAAAAAATAAAGAAAAAGTTAGAGTTAAGTGACACCATCAAAAAAAACAGAAATAGATATCCTCAGGATTTTTCGAACCACAACAGAATACACATTCTTCTCAGCAGCATTTTAAACTTTTTCCAAAGCAGACCTATAGGATCATAGCAGAATAAAATTATAAATAAAAAGCAAAAGAAACTCTGTAAAAATGTCACATAGATTTAGTGCAGCTCTAAGAAAAATTTTAACAGCATTCTTCAAAGATCTAGAAATCAATCTTCAAATTTATAAGAAATCTGAAAAGAATAAAGGATAATAATAAAATACAAGGATCAAGTTCCATAATGAATATATTTAATATGTATTGCGAATATAAAAGAGAAATACATAAAATAAAGAAAATTTGCAAACACATGGATATTGAATAACAATATTAAGTAATAAATGGATTTCAGAAGAAGTTAGAAAAGAAATTAAATAGTTCCTAGAATCAAATAACAATGGAAATAAAACAAACCAAAATCAATGGGACACAAAGAGACCAATTATAGAGGGAAGTTTATAGCAGGGCACAATCATTAAGAGAATAGAGCTAACTCAAATAAATAACTTAATGATGTCCTTCAGAAACCTAGAAAAATTAGTTCCACTTACAAAATTAGCATAAGGCAAGAAATTTTGAGGATCAGAGTGCAAATTAATAAAATTGAGACATAAAAATTATGAGGAATAAATGGATCAAAGCATTGTTTCTTCACTAGGATAACACAAAATGGATAGAAAATAACCAGCCACACTTTACAAGATAAAGGGAAGAAAGGATCTATGTCAGTGCAATTAGAAATGAAAAAGTTGAAATCAAAATGGACACCACAAAGTCAAGATTGATCAAATTTCCTTTCAAAATTATATTCTAATAAATTGTAGAATCTAGAATAAATGGAGAGGTTTCTGCACATATCAATTACACAAATGAACGAAGACTTAAAACCTAAACATATCAATAAGAGGCAATGGAAGAGTGAAAGAAATAAACCTGACAACTAAGAAAACCTCAGACCCAAACCTCACCCCTGATTCTTACCAGAAGTTTGGGAAGGATCTCATGCCAATACCGTTTAAGCACTTCCGTAAAACTAAAAGTGAAGGCACACTGGTAAACTCATTTGTGGAATTTAACATTACCCTAATGCCAAAATTATATAGTGACTTAAAAAGAAAAAGAAAGGAGAGGAAAACAAGGGAAATAGGAAGAACTATAATTATAGGCAAATTTTCTTAATGAACAAAGATTCAAATATTCTTAGCAAGGTACTCAAAATCATTTATTTATATTTCACATATATATGTAGCCATTAAAAGCATAAATGAGCCACTTGTAGGAAAACAGCTGGTTCGTTATAATAAAATGTTAATTGAATAAACAGGTGCTTAAATAATACTTGATTTCTAATATATGAGAAGTCCAAATATATATTGGGGAGTGAGGTAACAGATGGAACTCGAGTCCTTGTATGGTAAACTCTAACAGTATTAAAGTTTTTTTTTTCTTTTTTGGTGCTGGGGATCTAACTCGGGTCCTTGTGAGGCAGGCAGCTGAACCACTGAGCTAAATCCCCGGACCTAAATAATAAATAATTTAAAGAACAAAATAAGAGAGAGATGATAAGCAACCGATATTAGAGAGGTAGACTTTGTAAAGATGTGAAGTAGTTTTGGGGTTTGGAAAAGGGAGGGTCTGAGAAGAGAAGAGGAAGTAAAATGGATTAAGATGCAATATGTACATGTATCAGTTCCCCAAGAATAACTTAAATATGATGTATCACAGATGCATACCAATAAAATAAATTAGCACATGTGCAGTGTAATAGGATGTATTTAACTCTTGGAAAGATATTGAAAAGATAATGGGTAACCCCCTCTAGGTTTTCATATTGGGTCATAAACATGTTTTACTTTAGTAGTTGCTATTTATTTATTATTTATTTGGTACCGGGATTGAACTCAGGTCCTTGCGCTTACAAGGCAGGCCACCGAACCGCTAAGCTAAATCCCCGGCCTTGTCATTTATTTTTATATATTAATATTTCAAGTTCAATATATATCAAAATATCAATCTTATGTCTAATAAAATGCATATCCCCATCTCCCTACTGACAAAGGATGATTGCCCTGTTTTTGAAATGATATCTATTACCATCCATGTGATAGATGTCTAAATGTGAATCGTTCCATAGAGAATATGTGATTTCTTCTGCACCTTCCTTGTTATAAGGAATTCAGAATTTTTTGAAAAATGAACACTTCTGGGTTTCTGGACATCCTTGTATTTATTCCTTCTGTTTTTACTTCCTCGGTTTCTTACTGCTGGGATTCGCTTGATCTAGGTGAGCAATGTGAGGTGCTCACCTTCTAGATCCTCCAGTCTACTATATATTACATAGTTTATTTACTGCAGAGGAAACTGTAGATTTTTTTTTAACCAGGGATCAAATTTGGGACCTTGCACTTGTGGGGCAGTTGGCGGCACCACTGAGGTAAATCCCGGACCCTTGCAAAATAAATTCCTATCAATCAAATGTTAAAATGTTACACTATGAAAAATATTTCTCATCTTTTCATTATAAAATGCTTTTGTCTGGCATTTACTTTCTTATATCTCTACAGGAGAAGAAAGCACCACATTTCCATATAAACTTAGGCTCTCGAATTCAGGAGACATACATAAAACATTCTTTCCTCAGGGACCAAAATCTGAGTGAGTGCTTTCCTTAGTTACCTCCTACTTCTGCTTTATATAGAGATAACTCTGCTTATTTAGTAGAATCAAATAATATCAGACTTCTTTAGTATTTTTAACTGACAAATAAAAATATATGTGACTAATACATAGCCACCATAGTCTTTTTAGTGGGTTATACCTTGCAAATATGTAGTCATTCTCTTACATCCTGTAGGTTTTCAATCATCTTTTTTCTGTAGGGGTAAAATGCATGAGAAATAATGGCTGCACCCCTGTTTTGATCATCATCGGGAAAGCCCGTAGGAGTGTCTTACGAGCTTTCCATTTGTTTCATACAGACAAGGAGGGACTACAGATCTTATCTGTTTTTTGTTTTGTTTTGTTTTGTTTAGTACCGGGGATTGAACTCGGGTCCTTGCGCTTGCAAGGCAGACCGCGGAACCGCTGAGCTAAATCCCCAGCCCTAGATCTCATCATCTGTTATTCTTTTCCGAAAATCAAAGATCACAAAATGTTTTCCACTAAACACTTTGTTGCCTAAGTTACCTGATAAAATCTGCTAAAGTTAGGTTTAATACTACTTCCTTACATCTGCCTTTTACTATTTTTGTTCCTAAAAAGTTGTATCATCCTCTATATCAATAAACTCCTCTACATTATGTAAGAGTTTAGCCGCATTTTTATTTTAATTATGTTTTGGCAGTATGCATTTTCAAAAATAGTAAAAATAAAATTTTAACCTTAATCAAAGTTTGTTTCAAAACCATTTAAAGGTCTGTTTTCGTGCATGAGCTTAAATACACTAATTGGAAAGAGTTGCACCTGCTCCACTTACTGGGCCTTAGGAATTACCAGAAGTAATAGTTAATATGATGGAACATAGACATATGTGCTAGTATTTTAACATCTCCAACCTACCACATGAGTGTTCAATTTTCTTCTCCTATAAATGACCCTCTGTATTGTTTCTAGTTTTCAGGACAGTGATTTTAAATTTATCAGGAATTACCTTCACTCCTTGGACTTTTGGCTAAGAATTATAGGAATTACCTTGATTTTTACGTAAATATTTCCAATGAATTGGAAAAATTTAAAATCTGACCTTTCAGTAGTACAAACTTCACTACTAACCTAGGCTGTGAAGTCATTTTTAAAACAATTTCTCATAGATCTTTCTATTTATAGAACCAGCATGGTGTCTGGGAAAATAAAGGGAGCAAAATACATGCTTATGAACCGATAATGTAAACAAACAAATAAATAAATGCATTTCACTTCTAGTTGTAATCTGGGATTTTTCAGGTTTTTTATTATAAAGTATTATGTTAGCATTGCTGAAATATAAAGGATAAATTTTTCCTTACTACATTCTTGGCAATTATTCAATAAAGAGTACAAAGTACATTCCATACTAGATGTTCACATATATGTTAGGGAAGTGTGTTTAATTTATCTACTGACATACACTATTAGGAAAGTATATTTTCAAGAATACATATATTTGTGTATATATAAGTTAAGTTAATTTAGCCTTCCCACGAATTATTTTCTTCTATGCGTGGTAATTTTATTCAACATATGCAATTTTAGAAACCTTTGGCAAGTGACACTAGATTGTGATTGTGACACATGTTTTTTCTGTTCTCCTTTCAGTGTTTCTGAACTATTGTGATTTACTATCACTTTCCACATAGCCTCTATCATTTTTCTGACATGTAAAGGACTGTTTCTAGACATTAGGCTCCAAAAGAGAAATAGATACATGATATTTCCAGAAAAAAAGTCCCTTGTGACCTACAAAATTCAGTAGCAATCTCAGGATTTATAACAACTTGGGGAGAATCAATAACTTTAAGTTCCAATAATAAACATTTTTTGTTTTTGATGAAGAAAATTCTACTTATTGTATGTTCCAAAAGAATAACAATAGACAAGCTATTTACTCCAAGGTATATAAAGGAGTCATTCTAAGCATTAAAGTCAGTCACAAATTCATTGATCCTGAAAGTTGGCCCAAGGCACCTCCTAAAAACTATCATAAATCCCATTTGTGTTTATTTTTATGGCTCATCTCAGCAGACTTTTTTTTTTTAAGACAAAATAAAATGTGATTGACGGTCAATCCAGTTATCAACTCTCGCGCTTGAGGTTGGAATGCCTTTAACCTTGGAAGGCGAGCTCAAGCCCTTGACATAACTTGGTTTGTGAAAATTTGTGCTTTTGCAGATCTCCAAAAACAGCAGCACTTAACTATTAATTCTAGTAGTAATTAAGAACTCAATTATTTATACTATTTCTTTTTCCTCAGCATTTCACTGTGAGTTTCCTCTTTAATCACATAGATGTTTACAGGAATAGCTTTTTCACTATGTATTAACCACATAGCTATACATTTAAAAAGTACATACATAAACCTTGCTACAATATGAAACATAACTCATGATAACATCTCAAAACAACTCTCTCAAAACCAGAACAGATGGTTTATTGATTTAAATACTAGTCTCTGAGGCTAAAATTATATTTTCTTACACAGAAACACAGCATCTTGGAAGTTCACATTATTTTAGGTTAATATTCTCTCTCAAGTGATAATACGGGCTGTCACCAAAATGATGATTTAAAGAATGAAGTGACGATGCTATGCAGATCTTGTACAATGCACAACTTCTCTTTATATAAAAGCAAAATGAACAACAGAATGAGTCTTGAGATGGACCCTAAAATGCATAGGAAATTAGTTTGGGAGAGTTTTGTGTAAGAAGTTAGTAAAATATAATGGAAATTAAGGTTTTAAGTAAAACAAAGAGTGCGATTTTTATAAAATGATACTTGGAAAAGTTGGAAAATATTTTAACATGCAATATATATATGTGTGTGTGTGTGTGTGTGTGTATCAAAGCATCATATATTATACTCTAAATATATACACCTTTGAGATTTTTAATTTGACACATT
Source organism: Fukomys damarensis (assembly GCF_012274545.1). Lineage (NCBI taxonomy): Eukaryota > Metazoa > Chordata > Mammalia > Rodentia > Bathyergidae > Fukomys > Fukomys damarensis. The sequence goes on along the minus strand of NW_022900916.1, from coordinate 47,171,258 downwards.
AAAATATGCAAAATTGAATATGTTGATGGAATACCACCCTATATTTCAGGATACACAGTACAGATGCATAATGCTTAAATCAGATTAAACATTTTCTTCAGATATTCATCACTTCTTCATAGGAAAAACTCAAAATTCAAAAATCTGTACATTATTGTTACCAATAGTTACCATATTATTCCGTGTCACGTCTGAACCTCTTGCCCCTGACCGTGACATAGCACAAGTTAATTGATTACTGTCCATCCCAGCCCCCATCTCCTTGATTTCCTGTAGCAACGATTCAACTCTCAAATACTATGAGGTCAACTTGCCACATAAAAATGAGATCACATTGTACTTTTATTGTTCCTGGTTTATTTCATTCAGCAGCGTGATCTCCATTTCATTCATGGCTTTGAAAATGACAGCGTTTCATTCTATTTGTGGCTGCATTTTTATGTTGCATATCTTTTCAAAATTTTCTTTATCCCCTTATGAATTGATGGATACTCAGGTTACTTCTATTTCTTGGCTTTTTTTACAAGTGGCAATGGGTGTTGAATACAAATATTTCTTTACTGTACTGACTTAATTTCTTTAAAATATAGTCAGTAATGTGAATACTGGATCCTATGGTAATTCTGTTTTAACATTTTAGGACCTTTCATACTGTTTTTCATATAACTGTACTAACATATTCCCGTTAACAGTGAGTGAGAGTATACTTTTCTCTACATCCTCACCAGAATTTCTGATATTTTTGGTTTTTTTAGTGGTGAGGTGATACCTAATTGTGTGTCAATTAAAAATAAATTAATAAAATTCTACAGAAGATATTTTCTTTTCAGAATTATTTACCTTTGTAATATAAATCATTGAGGCTTTGAAACATTGGCTTTTTGGATACACTAAACCCCTCTTACCTATAGGAAATTTATTTCCATTGACCATGACTGTGTCAAAACCGTGTCAGTATTTGGTAATTCCTACTCATTATGTCTGAAGAGAAAAGAAAGATTCTTAGTGCATGGAAATATATATATATATATATATATTTGGTTAACACATTTCCTAGAGTATTTTTTTCTTTCTATAAAGATATTTTTTTCAGCTTTAATTGAGTTTATTGGTACATTTTAGGGATACAGTACAGTTACATTCATTGTTGGGATCTTGTACCTCTACATGACAAGTCTTGATTCTCATTTTTCCCCTTACCCCTGCCTAGAGTATTTTTAATTAGAACTTTTAATTAAAATACTGATTTTAAGCTATTTCACATTCATAGAATCACATTAAGCCTATTGTTGAAAAAATATTCTTGTCCTTTCATTCTGTCTTTTTTGTGGTTTGCATACAATCTTGACCTGGAAGAGAGTAAGTAAAATTAAAGTTAAATATATATCAGTGATGATTTATACCAAGCAAGAATATACTTTGTACTTTTCTTTCTCCCTTAGAATAAAATCTGCTGTGGTGGTTCAACAAAACTGTCCACTTTGGAGCTACCAGAAAATTAGTAAAGCACACTTCTGGCTATGTTCATGTGGGCCACAGTGTTGTGATCTTGGATATTCTATCTAATCCCTCTTTGTCCCTGTTCTCCGGCTTTGATGTTCAGCCATCATGACAGTGTAGCTAGCTGTCTTCACTTTGCAATGCCCTTCCTCTGTGATGTTTCTGCCTTGCAGCGATCTTACCATGAACTAAGCCCTGTGAGACCAAGAGCCCATTTAAAACTTTTCTTCTTTAGATGGTATATGTTGGGTATTCCATCTCAGTGATGAGAAAGTTTAATGACACATTGCTACTAGTCTTTTCAACATATGCTTCTAATGCGCTTTCTTCAATATCAGGCTTATTTATTTTATCACTTGCATTTGTATTGGTCTTTAGTGCCCCAATGATCTGGTGACACTTTATCTACTGATATGTTGCAGCTTTACAATATCATTTCTCTTAATTTCATTTTATATCACTCTTACCATTCTCATATCTTTTTAAATCAATACTAAATTATCCCTTAAAACAATACTAAAGGGCACTAAATATATTGAAAGGTAAAGTGGTTAGTAGCTATCACTAAGAGAGGAAAGGAACCAAACTGAGACATGAAATATTTCTTTATTAAGATTAAAATTTTGAGGAAGTATATATGTTTAACTTGATTTAAGCATTAGACAATATTTTAATGCAGTTAAACCATCATATATTACCACATTAATACATATAAATTTTATTTTTATGTATCAGTTGAAATAAATTTTGAAAATTCAAATTATTCACTTATGAAGCATGTGTTTATTAAACATCATCAATGGAAAGGATATTGTATCTGAAAATATAAAATGGGAAGAGGTTCTTATCATTCTTTGGTTTAATTGTGGTTTATGCAGAATAAAGAAAACATATACACATGTAACTATTGATAATATAGAAGAATGAGTTTCATTATTTCTAAAATATAGATGCAAATAATAGGTCTTGAGGAATTAGGGAGAAAAAAGTCTTTTTGATGATAGACATAAGATAGACATTCCAGTTAGGTTAAATATATGCTGTATCACTCTCCCATTCCATTTCTGGGAGTTCATCTAAGAAGATGTAGCCTCATGACTCCATAAAATCATTTTCTATTATTTTGAAGCAACTATAATATACAAATTAAAAATCAATGAAAAATTTTATTAACAGTGAGTAAATAAACAGCATAAACACCATTTTAAAATAAAGAATTATTGGTAAAAACGAGTACATGTATGAATCACAAAGTTATTATGTTGAGTGGAAAAACTTATAAATAACAGATTACATACCACAAAGTTACATCCACATAAGAATGTACTTCCTTGCAGAAACAAATACCAGTGACTTTTCCAGGACAAGTGATGAAGAACAGATGAAGATACCCAGGTGCAGGAATTGTCTGTCTCCGTTATCCTGAAGGTTTCCATGAGGAAACGGCTGCCAAACAAAAATTGGTTTGTCCACTTTAAGTGGATCAAAATTTAAAGAACAATTTAAAAGTTTAAAAATTCAGTAATCATTGACACATATCAATGGAAAAATCTGTAGAAACTGAATAACCGATGAAAACAGCCTATTTTGATACATTATGGCTATTTCATGGTCTAATATATTTTTATTGTATAGTTTATTAAATGTTATGGGTAGTTTTCCAGTGTCAGCTCTTAACTCATAATGAGTCAATAAACAGTAAAAATAATTAGTGTTGTATATTAGTTTAATATTCAAAATTTATATTAGCTACATCATATCACATGACATTTCTGTAAGAACAAAATGAGAAAGACACTGAATATAAAAAAGATAGAAATTTACTAATAATTTGTGCAGAAAAGATTCTTCTGCCTAGAATTTGATATATTTTTGAAATATAATATCTTCATAAATTTATCTTAAGCAGCAAAGTGCATTAAACTTTACAACTATCAGAAACAACTCCATTAATCAAAATGCAAAATAAAATATCTTAAATATTGTACACATAATGTCCAAAGTTTTCAAAATGACGTTATTAATGGAAAAAGCTCAAAAATAAATTTAAATAATTTAAAGCTTTTGTTGAATGTATAAAAATTAAGGGATAAGAAGCTTAGGTTTTAGAATGTTGTGAAGTTACAAAAACACATTCCAAACAAACTGACAGTATATGACTCTAATAATGTTTTTATCCAATCCTGTTTTTAATTGTCATGAGGTTAAATAGAAGATGTAAGGTGGCACTAAAAAGTGGAAGTCCTAACTGAATTGAAACAAAATGTTTATGACAGAGCCTGAGATGGGAATTTAATGCATTTGTAAGCCCAACTAATTTCCTGAGCATTCACATTGTAGAAATTAATGCTGAAACAGATGTATCTGTGCAAAGGATAAATGAACAATAATGAGGATGAAATATGTAATCATATATTCATTGTATAGGAAAAATAATTATTATTTCCCTAAAAACAGAAATCTGAAAGCTATGATCTTCCTTACTGTTTTGATCAATATGAACTATGTATTAAATAAAGAATTGACATTAAATCACACCTCCCCTTCTTCTTCCTTATACTATCCAGAAGATGGCACTACAGCACTTTGGGTTTTAGTCCATATAGCAAATTTGTAAGCCACAGGTTATTTTAGCAACATGATATGAAGCACTGAATTAATTCATTCAGTCTAGATAATCTTTAATAATCTATCTTGCACATTGAGAGTATTACTTCTGTAAGTCCTTGTGCTCTACTTCAGTGCTGTATGATTTTAATGAACGTCCTTTGTCATGTTGTAATTAAATATAACAAGCAATCTAGCTTTACAAAGGAGAGTATGAAATATTTATGAATTAAAACATGACGGGTTGCAATATTTAATAAATAATAATAAAGTGCAACATTGGCACTGAAAACCAAATTCAACTTGATATACATCGTGATTATGTTGAGAATGCCTGGAGTTTCATGTACTGTTCTGCAATTTTAGTGGATTTAATGGATACATACATATTTCTGTATGAAGTAAGTCTTACTTTCACATCGAAAAGAAATGGAATGAATTCTTGCAATGATTTAGCACCTAATTTTTTTGCTGCTTTCACTTTTGTAGCTTTCATTATAGCATTGTGGTTCATATTTATATGACCGGATGTAGTTTATTTACATGCCAAACATGAAAGATACTAGATGCTTATATATTAGCATGGGTCAGAGAAATATTTAATAAACATCAAACCTATGTCAGGTATTATACAAGAAATTGGTGGCATAATAATAAAAACATATTAAGGAACTCAATGCCTTATATGAAGCTGGTGTGTGAACTTATATTAATTTATTAATTTTTTGTGATGCTGAAGACTATATAATTAGGAAGTTTTATGCTTTTTAAGTATTTAAAATATGTCTACAAAAGCCTTTAGGAATCTCTAAACTAGTACTTATGGTTGTCAGGAAGAACTATAATAGAAACACATAGAGAGGAGAAATGCATACCATGATATCCTAAGCAAATGCTGGAGGAGCTATGCTAATCTAAAGGTAAATTTCAAAAGAAGTAAGATTATTATTTACAAAGCAAGGCATTTTTAAGTATTTAAAATATGTCTACAAAAGCCTTTAGGAATCTCTAAACTAGTACTTATGGTTGTCAGGAAGAACTATAATAGAAACACATAGAGAGGAGAAATGCATACCATGATATCCTAAGCAAATGCTGGAGGAGCTATGCTAATCTAAAGGTAAATTTCAAAAGAAGTAAGATTATTATTTACAAAGCAAGGCATATTATATATATAATTATATATATAATATACTATATTATATTAATATAATATAATATAATAATATAATATAATAATTATATATAATTAATCATATATATAATATACTATATTATATTAATATAATATATCATATATTATATATAGTTCTTTAAAAAAATAATAATCCTTGCCATCATCCAACAAGGGCAAGAGCCACCATCTCTCTAGGATCACATGGAGTATTCACCAAGATAATCCATATGCTAAGCTGTGAAATACACATTAACAAATTAGAAGAGAAATTATGCAAAATATGTTGTCAACCATAACTAAATAAGAAATCAATAACGGAATGAAAAAATTTTAAAAGTATATAAATTGGAAAGGGAGAAATAGTCTTTATTTATAAATGAAATAATTGTCTAAATGGAAGACTCCGAATTATCTCAAGAAAATTCTAGGAAATAATATAAAAATACAGCAATATTGACAGATCGAATATAAATATATAAAATTCAGTTGCTTTCTTACATGAAAACAATGAACCATTAAGTTGGGAGATAAAATAGAAGAAATGTAAAACAGGCTATTTGATGTAGAGAAAATGGAGATGACAGTTTTATGCAACCAAATAATACCTACAGTATCCACTGGATCACCAGAGCCATACTTCAAAGATACTTGACAATTACTTTTGTTCTTTTCCAAAGTTTGGACAAGTTTTCTAAGCAGTGTACTCCAACCATAAATTGCTTTCCCAAATCATTTTAATTGCAAAAATGTCAGTTTCATTGTTATATATTATTTTATGCATGAAATAAATGTATTATCCATATAGTTCATGAGTTTGTTCTGCAAAGATAGAGTCAGAAACTGTTCAGCATTTTCTATGCTCATAGAATGAATTTCTGCCTTTCATTTTTCATAAGAAATCTCATATGGGATTTTGAAATTCTATAGTATTAGCTCATTTGTCAGACCAAATTGAAACTTCTCTATAGAACTTTACCAAATTTCAAGTACAGTAGTTATAAAAAAAATGAAGCCTTTAGGAAGAACTTTTTTTAAGTACCTAGCTTGTTTCAAGCGACTGTCCTCAGCACCTTTAAGCTTTAGTGTTTTCTTAGGATTGAGAGTGTTGGAGTATAATAAAATGTGGCTACTATAAAGCATGGGTTTATTTTTCAAGCGATGAAAATATTTTAAAATGTGGGTCATCGCTATAACTGAATATAAAAAACACAATTTAATTGGTTAGCTTTTGTTTGAATAAAGCTATTACAAAAATATTTGTCTATTATGTAGCAAGTCATCATATTCTTTTTCAAGATTGTAGAAAATAAATTCACATAGATAACATGAAAAATGTATGTTGATTAACCATTGGGCCTATTGGCTTTTTAACCTTAACAGATATGCTGTAGTTATGTGCTTTCTTGAAAAAGATAACAGACTAATATTTGTGTGAGTGCAAGGAGTTTATTTTGTAAAGTGATAGAATAGTAGAAGAACCAGCAGTTTCTGAAAGAAAGAAATGATATTGATTCTGTCTTCTTAAAAATACAGGCTTAATTCTGTTTTCTTCTTTTCTCATAGTTATTCCTTTCCCTTCTTTCCTTTCCACTACCCCTACTCTTTCACCTTCCCCTTGGGGAATTAAAAAATAAAGAAATAAAAATAAATAAAGATGGGAACATATCCTGTGTGTACATCTTCTAGTATGCAGATCATTGGTATAGAACTAGGTTGGCTGAAACAGTAGTCATTAACCTCATCTAACCTTTAAATTAAATTAATTATATTGAGGTAATTAAATTAATTATATTGAGAAAAGAAGCTATTCTCTAAAAATAGTCGCAATTCAAGTAATTCATAACCAGGTTGGTCATTGGTTAATATTTTTGACAAAGCACAAATAGGAATTTTTTACTGTTGCAGAAAGTAGTGCTGGACAGTCTGATGCAGATATTCAAGTCCAAAATATAAAAATTAAAATAGAAGTCTCAAAGTATTCAGCAATGCCAGTACTGATATTCAAGAGAAACAAAATTAGTATATTAAGGATCCATCAAATTTATTTAAAATAAAAATGAGGTGCATTGCCATATGGGTTATGATTGGATTATATACAAAATACACCTACATGGCCTTTGAAAGTTGCATGGTTGTAGAAGAGCTGGAGGAGACAGAAGGAAATAGTCTACTTCCTAACATATGATTCATTGATGGCTGGAGTATTAGCATCAGGTGAAAATATTTCAGAAACACCGGCCTACTGAGTCAGGCTTTATCTCTCAGAAAGATTCCACAACAGCTCAATCACATTTTATGTCTGAAAAGCTGTGGAAATCAAGTGTCGATTTTCAAATTTCTGCAACTGTTAGATGCGTAGCACAGCTGTCAAATACCTGTATGACAGGAAGAACTACTGAAGATTACCAATTTTTGAAAAGTATTCAGTGAAAAGCAAAATAATTTTTCTTCTGTACACATTAGGATTCAACTCTAGACCTCTATTTGTGTAAATATCTTTACTACTAAAATATATAGTTTCAAAATAAAAATAAAACACAAACATAAAATATATGTAAATAATTCTATTCAACACATTAATTTATGAGGGCACCTGTAAGATGTTATAAATACTTCAAATAATTTTAATATACATTCATATACACTCACATGATCTGGGATGCAGAAATGATTTTACAAATCAGTGCAAATCTATTTGACATCCAAAACACAATTGTCAATTCAATCATCAGATGACAAAATTATTTCTATTTCTTTTCTGGACTGTGTGTGTGTGTGTGTGTGTGTGTGTGTGTCTTTGTGTTTAGGGGTATTGTATTCTTGACTTTTATACTGAGGTACATCCCTAGCTCTTATTATTATTTTTTAAATTTTGCAATAGGGTCTCATTAATTGGTTAAATTGCTCACCTAGGCTTTAATTCATAATCCCTTTTCCTCAGAATGATGGAATTACAGGCAGGTGCCTTGTTGGCTTCAGAATTACTTCTACATTATGAAAAGAAAAATTGATACTAATTCTTAGTCTTTTTTATTGTAATTCAAGACATATTGAAAGGACCTTATGAAAATCAAATAATCTACCATGGTAAGGAATTGAGAAAATTATGATTTATTCTGACTATTTCAAAACCTTCCACACAGGGAGTATGTTTATGATGATGCAAAAATTTTTATTCAATTTAGTCTAAAATAAATAATTATAATAGATGCTACTTTTGGTTATCCTTTTATATATTTATCTATAAGATATTTTTTAGCTTTTCATGGTTTATTGACACATTTTTAATTATATACCAATGGTTGATTACTATATATTTTATACTAATGGTTGATTATTATAACTCTAGAATAATAAATGTGTCTTAGAATTGGGAAAAATAACAAATACTACATAATGTTTATTAACAAATATTTGATTTTCTACACACAACATAGTTATTAATTATGATTAACATGTGATATATTTTGATATTTATACAAGATTCTGTTGCTTTATATTGAAGACAAATATATAATTTAATAGCTGAAAAGAAGACAAAACAAAAGCTCTCAAACATGAAAACAATAGGAAAGTGATGACAAGTTTATTTGAGAAAGTACAATAGCTGTCAATTTCAGGCAGAATTTTGGCATATTTATTTCATATTATCAAGGATAATATTAATTATAAACACATGTGCTCTTTTCTGGATGTAACATTTCTGAAACATTAACAGAGAAAAACCACAATAGACAAATGTTGTTATTTAGATTTTTACGCAATCTTTGCATCTATTTCTTTATTGTTAGATAATTATCTTTATTATTCGCCTTATTACAGATGTGTTATTGGAAAATATCTTCCCTAAGTTTTATTAGTGCTAATACTATCTATTGAGTTATGTGTTAAATTTTCTAGAGAAGTTTAACACTATAACAAAACTAACAATATGCAACACAATCAAATAAATTTCCCAAACTCTTTATAATGTACTTTCTGTGGAGAATAGAGCTTGATTTTTTTAAAAAATCTTTTTCTTTTCAATGATAGATGTGAGGTTAAATTTATTTACCATATTTTTAACCAACTATTCCTATGATTTACGTAGCTAACACAGGAAAGGGGTTTCAGAAAGATTGGGTTAATTGGTTCATAAGTAACTGATCTTTTAAACGATATTCATTTAGTCCACTTTTCTGTATTTCAAAATTTGCAACATTGTTCTGAAGAACATTATGTTACTACTGCTTTTGTAATCCACAACAAAATAAATCAGGAAAATTATTAAAGTTGGCATAATTTAATGCTAAAATTCTTGCTGCATAGAATGCTCTAAAATTGTTTTCAATATGAAGAATTTCAATTCAGATATTTTGAAGAATAAGTAATGCATAATGAAAAAATATAAGAAATATCTTTGTGCTTCTAAGCCTGCATATTAAAATATTTGTAAGGGATTTTGAAGGGAAAAGGAATTGAAAATAACCAAAACATGTTAGATGCATGTAATAATTCCCCAAATGAGCATCACTATTCTGTATTGAAAGTATGCACTGATGTGAAAAGATTTAAAAAGCATATATCTATAACTACTGGGTTTTTTTAAGTAATGTTTATTTTAACTTTAGACCAATATAGGTAACTTATGCTTCCTGTGCCTCTGTGTGGTCTTGGCAAAAAACTTCACCAATTCCTTTAATTGTTTTTTCCATTAAATTTATTGGTACCTTTAAAGCAAACGATACAGTTACATTTATCATTGGGATCTTGTACCATTCCATGACATATTTTGGTTCTTGTTTTTTTCCCAGTTCCTTTAATTTGGAAGGAAATTCTTTTCTGTATGCATACAGAAACAATTGTATTACTTTCAACTTTGCATAAAAATATGGAAAAGTGCTAATAATGTTAAAGGGTAGAAACATATAAATATTTTAAAACATATAAAGAAAATCCAAAATTGCATTTCAAAAGTGTAAATTCTTCTTTCCAAAATTTTCAAGGTGAGATACAAGTAGTTCGTGCTCTGAAGTAATATAAAGAGTGGTTTATAATTTTCATAGCATTATATATATAATTAGACTTTAATAAGACTGGATTTTATACCAAGAGAAGATGATAAGGTAAGTAGTGCTTTTAATTTCTATTTTAGAAAGAGAAAAATAAGCCGGGTGTGGTGGCTCATGCCTGTAATCCCAGAACTCGGGAGGCTGAGGCAGGAGGATCACTGTGAATTCGAGACTAGCCTGGGCTACACAGTGAGTTCCACGTCAGTCTCAACTGCACAGAGAGACCCAGTCTCAAAAAAAAAAAAAAAAAAAAAAAAAAAAAAAAAAAAAAAAAAAAAAAGAAGAAAGAGAAAAGTAGTTGTAAAACAGTGAAATTATGACTCAAATTCACGTAAAACTGAATACTGAAGAAAGGTGTACTTAGACTTGCTATTTAAGGTGTGATGTATGAACCAGAAGTTTTGAAGAAACCTGGAAGTAAATTAGAAAGCCAGGGACCCACTGGAGATGTAGCCATTCAGAATCTGCATTTAAAAGACTTTTAGTTGATTCTTTTTCCCATTTCTTTTGGAGAAGCACTGGCTAAATATTTAATCACATGCTTTTTATCCCAATCCCAAATTTTTAAAAAAATGAAATAAACATTTCTCAAAAGAGTATATAAATGTGATCAACAGTTTTGTGAAAAAATTCTCAACATTATTAATCAGAGTAATGTAATTTAAAGCTATAATGAGATGTCAATTCTGTGCTCTTAGAGTCCTTTTATCAAAAAAGTGGGGAATAACAAGTGTTTGTGATGATGTAGAGAAAAACAAATTTCATGCCTTCTTGGTAGAAATGTAAGGTAGAAGATCCAGTGTGGAAGTTCCTCAAAAGTTAGTAAAACTTAATAATAGAACAGGATCATCCATACTACTGAGTAAACATCAAAAGGAGTAATAATAACTAGGTCCAAGTACATCAGTACTTGAATTTTATTGCAGCACTATTGACAATAGTCAAGATGTACTAAAAGCTGAGAGATCCACTGATGGTTAAAACGGAAAAGCAGAAGCCCCAAAAGCAGAAGCCTCCCTCTGGTATCTCTCTTTCTCTCTCTCGTTCACACACACACACACACACACACACACACACACTTCCACACACAAGGATACTAATTAGATTTTTTTCTTTTTTTAACAAAAATTATTAGGGCCTGAGATTTAGCCCAATGGTTCAGCCTCACAAGTGCGAAGTTCCAAGTTCGACCCCCGGTGTCCCCCCAACAATAATAGTTATTGTGAGAACATACATGAACCTGGAGGATATACTAAGTATAGTAGGTCAGAGAAGGGGATATAATGTCTCGTCCCACCGAACTGTACATGGAATCTAATCAGAAACAGAGATTAGAATTAGAATTTAGAAAGAGATTAGAATGGATACTAGGATCTATGGAGGAGAAAATGAGAAAATATCCTTTCTAGTCAAAGGATACAAACCAGGGCTTTAGCTCAGTGGTTCTGCCACCTGTCTTGCAAGAGTGAAGGTCCCGAGTTAGATCCAAAAAACAAATCAACTAATTCAAAGAATTGAAATTTATATATATTAGATTGAAGGACTAATGTCAAGAGAAAAAAATAAATGAAAAATCTGTTATTTAAAATTTGTTATTTTAAAATGTAAGTTTTTTGTTATTCAGATATCATGAGGACAGTAGATCAACCAGTGTCCATGAAAAAGATAATTTATTGATCACAGTTACAAAGAGGAAGGCATGCCCAGTTGTGTATTTGGTGTGGGGTACACTAGGAAGTGGGAACAAGGGAAGTCATGCAATTTTCTGAGGTCTCTGGAGGAAAGAAAATGCTAGGCACGATATGATATGTGAGCTTAGCATTGGCTCTGTGAATAATTTCTGCAGGCTCTGAGCTGTAGGGATCATTTCTTGTTTTCTAGCACCTGTATCCACAGTGAGTATGACAGGAAAAGAGTAGCCTGGAATATAACATCCTAGTAAAAGAGTGAGGGGGTATGTTGACTCTAGAAATCTTAGTTTGCATATGTAAAGCATGCCTTTGGATGAGTTACTGCTTCAGTGATGTGTAAGAGAGGTAGTTTCTGTACATCATTTCAGATAGTAAGTATTTCAAAATATCAGATATTAGCTATGCAAGTTGTTTATATAGTAGTGTTTGTTTGTGGCCTCATTTTAATTTTTAGTAAGTAAACTTTATTTAGAGCAGTTTTAGGTTAGTGTACAGAAAAAGAAATAAGCAGAAATTACCAAGTTTCTATGTATTCTCTCTCTTTACACACAATAGTTGCATGTTTTATTAATACCTTTCACTAATGTTCACTAGGGTTCATTCTTGGTGCTATACAGGAATCTACATTTTGTTTGTTTGTTTTTCTTGCAATGATTTTGCTTGATTTTTCTGACTGAAGAATCATTCCCTAAAAAAGTAATTTTTTTATCTTTGCATTTATATTTTTAGATAGCATTCATATTTTTAATTGTAAAATGGATATTACGGATTCTATGGTGTTCTTATTTACACTTTTATTTTTACTTATTTCATTAGGGAATATTGAAGTTGTTGTGGGATGAAACTAAGTTTCAGGGCAGGGCCAAAGCAGACTTTAATCTATGTAAATTATCCTTCTTAAAAAAAAGTCCCATTTAAAAATATGATCAGTATTTTACTACTCATACAAATTAACTCCTCTCTGCTGACAGGGACATACCCTCTTCTTGGTCTTGCGTGATGTCATAAGAATGCATTGCCCATTACCCTCTACAGTTTCTTCTCAGCTCCAGAAAGTTTTGTCCTATGCAGGCAAAATTGACCATTATTCACATGAAATTGTAGGGAACATTAAGTGGTTTTGTTGTTGTTGTTTTCATTTTTTGTTTTTCTGGAAGGGTCTTGTGTGTAGCTCATGCTGGCTTTGAATTCACTAGGGTAGCCCCTAACCCTCCTGTCTCAGCCTCCAGAAAGTGCTGGGATTACAGACACATGCCACCATTCCTGGCTTGAAAGTACTTACTATTTTCTTGGAAATACGTTATTCACCCTTTGTACAGATTAGCTGATGCTCTACTTGCCTACAAGTTAAATATTTCCAAGCTCTGATCTCTCTCCTATCATCAGAGATATCACTGGACTCTGTTGAGTTCTACCTCCCTGCGTTTCCACTTGAAGCACTAGGGGCTGTTACACTTTATTTTTCCCATATTGTCTCAGACCACAGTCTTATATTACCTACCTGTGAATGTCTAACTCAAGCATTTCTCATACTTTTGGTGTTTTCTAATCATATGGTAATAAGACAATTCCTAGAGCAGTCCATTCTTAAAGAATCAAAGCAAACATAATGACACACTTGTCTATGACTTTTTATGTAAAACTGTTTTAAAACAAGTAAATATTTTCTGTTTATTTTATAATCTAATACAAAGTAACATAATATTTACTTTATATTATTTTATGCATCACACTAAGCAGACTGTTTTACTCCTAAAAGAGAATATAATATTTATTATAAGAAAGTTGGATATGAATAAGGCATAAAGAAAATGGAAAGATATAATTAGTGAGGTAAGTGAAAATATGGAAGTAAAATAGACTCTATGATATAGTTAGTATTTCTGAAGCATAACAGATACCAAATAGTGACAATTTAGCCAGTTATCATGATCCAAAATCACTGATTTAGGGAGGACATAGAATAGGATTCTCCCCCCACACTAATATAATATAAGCCATATAAAAACTACAGACTAACAGACCATAAAAAGTTGTGCTTCGCTTTTAGGAGCTTGGTTGTACTTTGTTGTTATAAATAAAATTGGAAAATGAAAATGCAGGAAAGAACCTAGTATCTTTTTAGCAGCTGGTTAAAATGAAAAAGGTAACTCTGAACAATTCTTTGTAATTTTTGAAGAAGTGATTTACATCCATGCTTTTGTAAGATTTTTAAAATGAAACACTGTAAATGTTCATTTAGTTAGAAGAAAAAGTCTGAATGTACTTACCACAAAAAAAATGATCACAGTGTATATTGTGAGGGTGCTGGCTACCCCGAGATGATAACTATTCATGAATCAAATATTATGTTGCACCTCACAAATGCTGTATGTCAAATAAAACATTTGAAGAATGTTAAAATAACTTTTAAACATCAAGAGTAACAATATGTTCTCTTGAAAAGAGAAAGTGAAAATTAGAACTCTATGCATATTGTCCTAAGCTAAAATTTACCTTCCAGTATCAAACAAATCACGCATTTTCTATGTAGGATATATGTAAATTAGCATTTTCTTTATTTCTTATAGTTTATATATTTTCCTCACTGTTTTCTCTTGCTTTTAATGTATTACACCTATACTTAAAGTAATAAATTTGTGCCATGCCAATTCAATACATCATAAGAATTATTTATGTGACAGACAAAATGTATTATCATGAATAAAATAATACGGTTGATTACATTACATATATTATAATAAATGTTCAGTGAGATAAAATAACATTAAATAGGGGTGAAATATAAATATTTTATTAAACCATCATATACATATAACACTTCAGTTTAAAATGGTTTCACAACATCCACCAGAATCATTCTGAGGACTTGTAAAACCATATTGATGGCTCCATCTTCTGAGAGTGACTCAATCACTCCCAAAGGAGGTTGATAAATAATCTTGGGACCATAACTTGGGAACTCATCGTTAGAATCATGTTTCTTTTTCAAGTGTGTAGCAACGTGTTGAAAATGTATTTATGATTGCTATAGAAGATCTTTTGTTACTACTTTCTGTGTTTTGAAATGCTGGAATATATAAAAAAAAGTCACATTTAAGAAGAAATGATAGAAATATGTTAGCACAATTTTCCAAAAGAGATAAAAATAATGCAATGCTCCAGAGTTGTTTAAAGTACAGAATTATTCTATTAAAATAATTTGTACACAGAAATACCTTAGTAGCAGAGGTGGAAGCAGTAACCTCCAAAGATTATTCAGAATAATGAATATCTATTATATTGTTCTGAAGTAAACAAATAATTCTTCCCCTTTAAGACGCCACTGAAGATATAGTTACTTGGTTTCAACTTCAATTTTCTCCTAACATTCACTTTAATGCTTTTTCAATGTTCTGACAATTTTAAGAAAAATGTTATCTCGTACCTCATTATATAATTTTTGAACTTTAACTTTCTTTACAAGATTATGTACTAGATTAATTGGCATAGAGGTGCACATTTTTCACTTTATTCAAGTATGCCTGATATAGATATCTCAAAAGGATAATTGAAGAACAAATTAATTTTCCTTTTGGGGCTATCTTTCATAGCTTGAACCCAATATAAGATAGGATTCAATTTTAATTACATGAAAATTATTTGAAATTAAAATCTAAAAACTGATGCCAAAAGCCTTGCTATAGAAGAGTAACTTTCTCATTTAAGAACATGTTATTAACTCTCATTTCCTGTGAGATCAAACTCAAACTTTTCACCCTTGTTATACTAAATATACTACCTCAAACTGCTGTATTGCACTTTGAAGTAGTTGGTACCATTCTAGAGATGCTGATATACAAGTTTAATAAATCATTACTTATCTGTGAAGAATATCAGGTACTGTATATCTTTGCTTTTTCCACATAAATATCACCCATCGTCCCTTTACACATAAACATTATCTGTTGATACTGGAAAGAATAGTTGTTATTTCTAGTTTTCCAAGAATCGTGCTTTTATAATTCCCAATAACATGTTTACTTTTCATCTTTCTGCACTTCATAGATATTATTTTACATACACTTGGAACTTGATTATATTTAGTTTCATAGGTCAATCCTTATATTTTCTTATCTCTCTAAGAGTAATTCTACAAGGCATGTACTATCTCACACGTAATTTTTGTGTGTGTTCAACAATTCCTAGCAATTAACATTATTCACAGTCATTTGGAAAACTCATAGTAGAGTTTGATCCCTGGTAGAGAAAAAAAAAAAAAAAAAAACTCATGTAAAATGAGTCAGTGAGGAATTACCCTTCCAAGGAAAATGGTTGGCAGATGAAGCAGAATCATTTCACTTGAGAAAGTTTAAAATCCAGTACCACTTATGAAAATGAAAATACCTTATGTGATAGAAAAGAATAAAATGAAAATTGGACTTAAGTAACAGCATGAAAGATGTATGATGGAAAGTATTGAGTGTCTGGAATTCAGGGTTTTAGTTTGTAGAAGTTTCTTTTTAGCTTTTCCAAAGCAGAAAGATTTTACTTCCCGAATAAATTCAGTATGGTTTTCCCTCAGGGCAGTGATATTTATTACTGGTCCATCAAATTTGTTCTAGTCTTACATGCTTTAAAAGAATTGTAGGGTGGTTATAGACCTCATAGAAAATGGAAGGGAGCTAAATTCTAAATGGTCATGGTAACTTTTGGGCTAATAAATTTTGCCTCTGTAATCATTATACAGTGAGTTTTTAGTATCATGTACATTTGTACAATATTATGCAGACACTGTCATCAGACTGCTCATTTCATATATAGATCAATATATAGATATAGATATATAAATATATTATCTTAAATTGTTTAGCTAAAAATAATTATTACTAGTGATTGTTAAGTGCTTATGACTAAATACAATTTTTGACTTGTATTTAATAAGGCGATCAACAAGTTTGAGAATAATCTCAGTTTTCAAAGTTTTAGTAACTTTACTTTCTGCTCTCATTCAAACTTCTATAATATTTTCTAAATTGAGTATTATGACACATGATATTTAGTCAAAATTACTTTTCTTTATTTTTAACAAAAATTGCTGGTGCCATATTATTACCAAAGAACAAATAATAACCAACTTTCATTCATAATTAATCTCAGCTAAAAAAATTACATATCAATACAATATATTTTAAAAACCTTGTGTATATGAACATATGTGCAGATCTTTTTGGCTAATTTATTAGTTTATTGATTGGAATTTCTAATAAGTTGAAATCTGTTTCATGTAGACATGAAACGAAAGAAGACATATTGTGTTTCTCCCAAATATGTTAAAGAATATTTTGTTTAAGATGCAGTAGCAATTCCAAGTATTTCATAAAAGCCTAATGGAGTTTTTATGCTTGCCTATACTAGGCTACAAACATTTAATAAAGTCTTATCTATCTGCTTCAAATACAAAGTATAATATGCTTTTAACAGTAAAGTTTAGTATGTTGCTCTAAAATGCATTAATAACAATTTTGAAGTGGGGATTTCATAGTGGAAAGGGCGGCTATGTCAGAAAGTTCGGACTACAAGGAGTGTAATATTCTGGTTGTTGAGCTAACTTGTTAGAAATGCTCCCAGCATTCTTCAACGATTGCTGTCACAAAGAGTAGAGAAGGGGCAGGCTTGTTCAACACCTGTGACGAAGTGTGCCTGAGCTACAACAAAATCAAAGGAAAGCATGCAAAGAAATTGCGCTTGATATTGAGAGAATAGAGTATGGGAGCAGAAGATTAATAAATGAAAATAAGTGAGTCCCATTAATGGAAGTTTTAGATGTCTTTTTTTTACAGTGAAACTATTTATTATATATACTTAATATGCGCATGATGTCTTGGAACATTTATAATATAGTGAAGCAGATTAGCATATCCATCGTCCTGAATATTGACATTTTTGGTGTGTATTGTAATACCCAAAAATCCATCCAAACATTCAAAAATATGTTACCTTAGAACATTTATATAAAGTATATTTCTCACTGTGGTATTCATGGTGTGCATTAGCTCTCTCAATTTGTTCATCCTACACAATTGCAGATATGTACCTCTAATCTCTGTCTTCATGACTTATTTTGATAACTGTTGTCCTACATGATTTCCATGTGCTTGACTTTATTCAAGATTCTTCATATAGGTGAGATCATATAGTATTTTTACTTATACATAATGGTTTGGCATTTCAGATATTTTCTCCATATTATTGTTATGCTTGTTATATTTTTCAATAATACCTCTTTGCATGCTTACTGGGGTGGATCCATTCTAGAGCTTTCATACTTTTGTAAGATTGTATTAAAAGCATGTTAACCTGTGTTTCTGTTATGGCTACATGGACCAATTATATTAATAGCAATTAGTTTTTAAGTACAATTAGTCATTGGAAATAAAATATAATGATATGATGCAAATAGAATCTTTAAAGCTAATAGAGTCTGTGAAACAAATTATTAATAAATTTTCATCTGAGAATTGTCTGATTCCATCATATAGTGTTTATATTTTTCTATGACTCAGGCCTAGAAAGAAAAATAAAATTAGTAAAAACATAATAAAAAGTATAATAATAAAAATGCTACAATACCACTATGAATTACCTGTGAAATATTTTATAGTTCTACTGTTCATTGATTTTTGTTCCAATATTAGCATACTACTTATGTAAATATGAAGATTGCACAAAAATGCTTTTAGAAATTTAAAAATAAGTTGTTTTCCCTAAAATATATATCTGAGAATCTATTACTGTCAATGAATACAATCATTTTTTTTTCTATTTTGTGTTTCTTTTTCTTTTTTGAGACAGGGTCTCACTATGTAGCCAAAGGTAGCATAGAATTCGTAATCCTCCAGCCAAAGCCTTCTGAGTACTGACATTGCTGGCCTTCACCACCATGCTAAGCTATAATTAACAAGTTATTTACACAAGTAAATAATTCAGTACAGTAAAATACATCACTCTATTTATTGTAGCAAAATGTGCTATGAAATATAAATATAACTCAAACATCACTATGAGGTTTTATATACCTTTAATTATAAATTGAACAATATTTTCCCCAAGTTCTGTATATTTTCTGTTTGTACTTTCAAATACATTGCAAATTCAATATATATATAAGATTTTCTACCAGATGCTACTTGAAAAGATTATCATTATAAATCTGATGTTTATTTAGCTTGTAGTAAGGTGCACATGTTTATATCATATTAACCTTCTGTCCTTGTTACAGAATTCAGGTTGTTTAGCACTACTCGTGTAGCATGATGCACTGTACTGAATTAGATAAAGTAAAATGACTTTACAAGATAGTTGCTTTCAGGTGTGATAGCTCTTGGCACTCTTGGTTGTTTGTAAACCAGTTTACTAGATTTTTGTTAATATGAAAACAAGAATACTAACAGTAGATGGCAAGACACCTGGTATGAGATCAGAAAGAAAGTATTGATCAATATTTATGACCAATGTCAAGAAGTGTCTAACAAATTTGAAGAGAAATTTGTGAATGAAATATCCGAGCCTCTACTATAGGGTAGCTATAAGGGAATCATAGCAGAAAAGCATTACATGTAAAGAAATTGAGCAAAGAAATCCCGTGATCTTTTAAATAAATTAAATTGAATATGAGTCTGACCAGTCCCTTAGAAAACTAAGTGAATTAGGCCACAAAATTGTCTTTACCTAAGTTTCTTGATTTCCAAATCTAAGACAAACTTGAGGTCTTTCTTATAAATGGGAACATTAAAGAACATCAGTACTTGAGCTCAGGACTGGGGATTTAACTCAGTGGTGCCATGCCTGCCTCTTAAGCACAAGGTCCTGAGTTCGATCCAGGTACCACAAAAACAAACAAACAAACAAAAACACCAGTACTTAAGCTCAACTAACAATTATATCACCCCACAGATATTACAGTAGGATAGACCAAATTAGGCAACTTTGTTAACTTTAATCTATCAAATGTTTTATTTTACTTCCATGATCGTTACAACCTCTAGCTGTGTTTCCAGAAGAAACCTTCCAAACAATACCTGCTTTAGCGCTTCTTGATTCATGAATTTCTATTAACACAAATGAACTCTTAAAAACTGCAGGATGTCCCCAGTTATCTTTTCAACAGGAACTTTCACCAGTATAACTTAGGACTGTAAAAGTTTCTCCTAATTATCTTATCCAGAAGACCTGCAAAGGTTAATCTTGTTTGTCAACTTGATTGGGTTGAGGGCTTCTTTGCCTAGGATAAGTTAGTAATGGACACTTCTAGATTTGTCTTAGTGAGTCATAAAGATGTGATCTTGGTGAAAATTTCTAAGCCAAAGTTCCTTTTTTTTTTTGTTTTGTTTTCCTGTACTCTCCTTTGCAGGTCCTGTGAAATGTGCTTTACTCTGCCATGCCCTTTCATCATGATGCTCCTCCTTTTCAAACAGCTGACTATGGGCTGAAACCTCAGAAACTATGAGCCAATTATTCTTCTCTTCCTTGAAGCTTTGCTTGTCAGGTGTTTTGTCACAGCAATGGAAAAGCTGACCAATACATGAACAGAGCCATGGTGAGTTAGGACTATGTTCTCTAGGAAAATGCTTCCTCTACTGTAGCTTTGGAATGATCAGCCTAGTTTATGATCCAGAGCCTTTCCTTTAGCCACATCTTCTTGAATCATTATGGGCACCCAGATCAAGAACCATTGTACCTTAGGTAAGCAGTGGTGATTGAATTATCTTACAGAAATTTATATTCAGATGATCTATAAGTGGGAGCCTGTGGAGCAAACCTGAAGCAGAGTACACAGGGTGGAATAATCATTTAGCTGTGAGCAAGGTGATGTCTAAAAAGGAAAAAAAAACTTCTACATAGAGAATCAATTAATTGAAGATAAATGGAAAATTGTTGGGACCTGAAAGATATATGAAAAGGGAAACTATTTAGTTGTATGTTATGTGTGTGTGTGTGTGTGTGTGTGTTTTGTCCACTGTACAAGGCATTAAAATCAACCTCTATGCCTCATATATCATTTTTAAAATCTCAATCCAATGCCTTAAGCCTTTGAAGCATTTTTCTGAATCTGTCACATGAGAGCCTCTTCTTTGGTTGTGTCCCATAGGTAGATTTCTCAGATTTGTCCTCAATTTCCTTCATCCAAAAACATAACAACATTTCTCCATACTTTTAGTTTCTTGTACTGCTTCACAACATTGGAAGGTTCTCCAAGAAACCGATTAAAAATAAAATGCAGGCAAAACACAGGTGATCATGGAAGTTTTGACTCCCCACAAAATTCTACCTTTTATGTTTTTATCACAGAACTTTCAGGAGTTTGCTTTCTTGAAAAGACATTTTGTAATTTTACCCAGATACATTTTAGGTGTTTTCATCCACAGAGTTTTTACATATAGGAATGATACTTCATACCAGGTGCAGAAATACAGTATTCTTCTTTAAAACTATGCTGTGTGCTCAATTTTATGATATATTTGCATAAGTTAAGTAGCTAGGACATTAAGCATGCTCTTTTATAATCCTTTACCTACAAGAATATTGCTTGACTATATACTCCCCTCAGCACTTTACAAAATTTCTGTTTTTCTGTGTTTTCATCAGTACATTAGCAAAATGTTTCATGATTTTCATCAGTTTAAGAGCAGTAAACTGGCAACACACTATTAATTTAAATTTAATTTTGTGATTACAAATGCATTCTTAGTTGTTTATATTATTTTTTAACTATCATAATTCTGCCCTTTGTACATTTTCTTAATCTTAAAGAGTTTAATTAGATACATTTGTCAGTCCTGAGATAGTGCCAGTTGTGTACTAGTCTTGCGATTGCATTGTTATGTTTTTTATTATTTCCATTTTAGTAGTTATTTTTGTCTCAGATTCTCTGTTGTCATTTCTATGCTTGATTCTTCAGAGATATCACTCTCTGTGTGTAGTGTTATAGAGTTAAGTGTGGATTCTTTATTAAGGCATTTGCCATATAGTTTTTGTTAAGAGTATATCTACATCTATGTAAGTATGGAAGTGGCATTGTGCCAGACTTTTGAAATAGTTCTGTGGGAGAGAAACATCATGGCTGGCAAGAAACAGCAGTGCCTGTGAGGTGACAGGGAGAGACTTTCTAAGGTGTGAAGAAAATGGGGGAGAGATAAACAGAAACAGGAAGGCAACTCGAAGAAGCCCATCAGATGAATTCTAGTTGCAAGGATGCTCAGAAAAAGAAACAGTGTCACTTTTGAATTCTGCCACTGTTGAGAGTTCAGGTCCAATAAACAGGTCATCTGAGGAAAAGATCAAACCCTATGAGGGAGAATCAAGTGCAGTAGCATCCGAAGGGCTGCAGAGTCCAGCCTAGCAACCATCACCATGTACTCACCACCTATTCTGTCTTCCTGCTTGGAGACAGAGCTCAGTGAGCAAGGTATTCATAAGTGAAGGCCTCTCACCTCTGGGCACTCAGGAAGTGAAAAACAGAGACTCGTACAGAGTTAGGACTGGTGTGCCCTAGGGACAGAAAGAAACAAATTCCATAGTCCTGGTTAGGAACCAAGAGAG
>NW_022900916.1:47130247-47148263 GCF_012274545.1 Fukomys damarensis | reverse complement strand
AGCTGAAAGTTGTGACATGGTCAGAAGTTTTATTACAATACCCTCATTCACAGTGGCAGAGAAAGACCACACATACTCAGCTGCAGGCATTAGTGAAGAGGGAAAGCAACAAAGATACAGGAGCACTGTCTACAGTTCAAGTAGGAGACTGGGAGACAAACAAATCCTTCTTGTGCCCTCCCTCTTGTCTGATAAAATTGAAGGTGTCCAGTTAGGAAGTAAAGGCAAAAACTTCTGCCCAGTCACGTCCACAGGAGGGAAACAGAACTGTAGCAGAGCTCCATCTGCAGCTCCGTCTGGAGTCTCCAACCCCTTCACTCCGGTGGACAGAACAAGTCACTGGAGAAGAACCAGCTCAAGCACTGGGTCACACACCTAGCTTCCCACTAGGAACCACAGAGAACTGGAGCTTAGCCCCTGTTAAATGCTGCAAGACATGGTCTCTCCATTTGCTAAATTAAGGTGGAAAAACACACTGTTTGAATTGTAATGGTACTATAAACAGGACTCAGAGATCTCTCCTTTTTGCGTGTGTGTGTGTGTGTGTGTGTGTGTGTGTGTGTGTGTGTGTGAATTTTCTTTCAGGTTTCTTAAGTGAGATAGAATCAGTAAATTGCTAGTAAGAGTGTAGCAATAAGAGTTAATGTGTCTGTGCGATTGCTTCACACTAGGTTCTCCTGTGTTGAAGGTTGTTTCATAAGTAGAGCAAATTCATTTTCTGGTTTGGTCTTAAAGCAGATACAGCTTTTCTGTTCCATACACCATGGTCAATTTAAACTTCTCCCACCTGTATTTTGCACTTATTTTATCCCTTATCCCTGCTCAAATCCCCCTCTCCTGTTTTGTGTGACACAAATACCCACAATGTGGTTTTAAATTTTTGCCTTTTCCTGTGTTTTTTAAAATTTATTTTTTCCATCTCTTCTATATGAAATAGGAATGTGAAAGGCAGAAACATGAAATGATGAATAATAATTAATTATTCATTTAATTCAAACAATATCTTTCAATAACATGTAAGAATAATCATCACCAAAAATTGTGAATGGAAGTTTCAAACATAAATTTTCTACAGCATATTAACTACTTTCAAATTTCTTATAGTTTCCATCAAATTCACCTTATATTCTCCTCCCTCCTCTTCCTTTCCCCAACTCTGCAAATAACCTCTCAAACCTTTTCAACCTGGCTTCCAGTTTAGATATAAAAATAATATCACCAAAGCATATCTCTTCTTTCTTGTATTCACTGGTCCTTCTTTTTCATTCTTGCCTTCTTTCTAAACTATTTTCTCTCTTTTCTTTTTCCTTTCTTCCCTCCTGATTCTCTACATCCGAACATATTTTATTCCTACCATTTCATGAAATTCTTTGGTTTTCAGAAAATGAGAAATTTTAAAATTTTATATTTGGTTGCTTACATAGATGTTTACATGACTGATAGTTGTTTATCCTTGTAACACAGTTATCAAGCCTGATCTTGAAACACTGGGCAGCCTGAACAGGTACATGAATGCCAAAATTAACAAAGCCAAGGTCACACTTCAAGAAGACATTTAATAACTAAAGAGATTTCCATAATAGTAACAAAGTTTTCTACCTTAGCAGATCTTTTTTAGCCTTACACAAAAACATTAAAAACAGGAGAAAACAGTGAAACCAATATGCCTCCAAAAACAAGTAACTTCCCAAAAGCTGATCTCACAGGCACTGAGGTATAGTAATGTTGAAGGCAAAGAACTAAAAAACTAAGGGGATAAAGTATTTAAAGAGATCAAAGAAGAAAAAGTACATAGAAAATGCATAGCTGTTCAATGAGCTGAAAGTGGATATGAATCATCAGATAAATGATTTATGTAAGAAGACATTTAATGACATTAAAGAAGGCACACAAATTTGATTGAATTGATGAAGGAAAGGCAGAATATGAATGACTACAAGTGCATGTCTGGACTCTGGGAAAGATGGCCATGGTTGTGTTTGTCACCCAATGCAGAGTTTGTGGATGGAAGCAAAATTATGCCAAATGCATCCATTTGGGAACAGCATTGTTTGAAAATAGAAGCTTTCATGAGACAAGGTATCACTTAACTTTAATAAAAAATTAGAAGTTATGAAAAGAATTAAGCAGCTACCCTAAAAATTCAAAAAATGAACTGAAAGCTATCCCCATGGCCTTGATCAATAAGAGAGAGTATCAGCACATGATCATAGTAATTATGCAGTAATTTACTCAGTAATAATGTCAAAACAAGAATCATAAGAAGCTGAATGAAGAGATCCTAGATCACTCTAAAAAAACTAACCTAAAAAACAGAGTAGAGAAGGAAGGTTGAGAGAAGGAAATTAAAGTCAAAATATTTAGGAAGAAAAGGTTTAAATGAGTAGGGAAAGTGAGAGGGGTAGGGGAAAGGAAAGAAGGGAAAAGAATAAATATGAGAAAAGGGAAAAATGGAAACAAAGTCTTTGTTAATATGGTGGAGCACAGGGGTTGAAGGGAGGGTAGGAGAATGGTGACAAAATCAGAACGAAGATATATCATATAGAGGTACAAGTTCCTAATGATGAATGCAACTATACTGTATACCTAAAATACACCAGTAAACTTAGTGAAAATAATTTATTCAAAGTAATCATTGAATAAAATCTTCCAACTTTAGAAACTGAATACACAGGTAAATGAAGAACTTATAATTGTAAAAATACATAAACAGAGAAAAAGTTTCACATGATACATTAGAGCTGAAATCCTAGAAATACGGAACAAACAGAAAACACTGAAAGTCATTAGAAGAAAATGTCAAATAATTTATAAAGCAAACCTATCAGAAGAACAGTATATTTCTCAATGTGAAATTTAGGTGAAGAGAGTTTGGAGTGGAAATTTTCTGACCATAAAAGAAATAATAATCCCACCTAAACAGCAGAGGTTCAGGTGCATAAGAACAAGCCAGGACCCCACCCAGACACCAGCAGATTGGGTATGCAGACCCCAGCCAAAGGCCCACCTGGAGAACAACTATGAAGGCACACAGGCCCCAGCCAGAGTCATGCCCAGAGACCATTGGTAAGTGCATGCAGATACCAGCCAGAACCCCACCAGGACAACAGCCCAGAGCTGGGGTCCAGAAGGCTATAGTTTTTTTAATTTTTATTTATTTATTTATTGATTGATTGATTGATTGATACCGGGGATCAAACTTGGGTCCTTGTGCTTGCAAGGCAGGCCACTGAACTGCTGAGCTAAATCCCCGGCCCAAGAAGGCTATAGTTTTGAACTCAACAAGTGGTTCAGTGCTGAGAGGCAGAGAGAAGGCATCTCTGAGGTTTGTTGAAAAGTGAAGCCCATTGGAAGAGCAAAGAGTAACCTTAATTAAGGCACAGAAGTCTTTCTGTTGGTTGGAATGAGAAGACAACTAAATAAGGCTCACAACCAGACTGCCAGATCACCAAAGGCAACTCCAGGGGCAGGGAGATGGAACAAATTGATACTCAGTCACCTGGACTCCGTGAACAGGCAACTAAGGAGAATCTGGAAGAAATACAATCAGACACAATTTCTCAGATCAAAACAGAGATTGTGTCCATCATACAAGATGTGATTAATAATTCTAGTGCAGACACAGATAAAAAAGAAATTAGAGGTATTGAGGAATATGATGGAATCCCAGCAGAGCACACAAATGCAATCCATATATCAAATGCAAACAGATATCTGGGAGATTTAAAATCTCCACTGAAAGTTTACACAGCAGAATTAGCCAATGTGAGGTTAGAATATCAGATATAGAAGAAAGGATTACAATTAGTAACCAAAAATAGAAAGATTTTTTTTTAAATAACAAGGCACCATGAGAAAACAATCCAACAACTTCTAGATTTTTCAAAGAAAAATAGCATAAGACTGATAAGAGTCAATGAAGAAACTGTAGAGAGTGAAAACAACATAAAAAAAACTATTAAAAAAGTAATGGCAGAAAAATTCCCAAGCAGAAGAACATGGAAACAAAGTCTCTGTAAATAGGGAAGAGTGGAGGAGGTGAAGGGAGGGCAGGTGAATGGGGAAAAAATAAGAACCAAGATATATCATGTAAAAGTATAAAATCCCAATGATGAAGGTAACTGTATTGCATACCTAAAATGTACCAATAAAAAAATTTAAAATGAATGAAATACATGACATATGTAGAAATAAGGAAAAAATCTTGTAATTATCCCAACAATGCAGGATAGGACTTGGACAAAACCCAATGTCTATCCATGGTAAAATAAAAAGTTCTGATGAAAATATTTACAGAATAACTTTACCTCAAATTGTTGAAAGCAATTTATGATTAGTCCATTGTCAGCCTCATTCCACAATCTATTGAAGGCTGTACTGTCAGCTTCATTCTAATGGCTAAAAATTGAAAGTATTCACCATAGAGTCAGAAAGAAGACAAGGGTACACAACTCTCCATTCCTGTTCAGTATAGTACTCAAAACCTTAGTGAGAACAAGTAATCAAGAGAATAAAATAAAAGGATGACTCGGACAGGGAGAAGTCAAATTATCCTTATTTGCCAGTAATATGATTCTTTACATTGGAGAACAGTACAATTCCACAGAAAGACTCTTAGAACTAATAAGCAAATTCAGCAAAGTGGTAAAATGCAAAATTAATGCACAAAAATCCATGCTGTTAACCTAAGAAAGAAATCAGGAAAACATTCTCCTTTACAATACCTTATATATAAATTAAATACCTAAGAATTAACCTAACTAAGGAAGTTAAATACTTATATAAAGAAAATTATAGTACTTAAAAAATGTCTAAAGAGGACATGAGAAAATGGAAAAGCATTCTTGTTTCAGCAAAGGCAGAATCAATATTGTCAAAATGACCACATTATCACAAAAAATAAATAGATTTGTTGCAATTCCAATCAAAATACCAACAAAATTCTTAACATAACTTGAAAAATAATACTCAAATTTATATGGAACTAGAGGAGCCTCAGAAGAGCCAAAGCAATCTTGAGAAAAAAGTGCAAAGAGAGACTCATTAAAATCCTGGATTTCAAATTATGCTGTAAAGTTACAGTAATAAAGACAGCATCATCTTAATCACTTTCAAGCTGTGAGACACAATATCTAATACCTGCAAGTTAAAGGAGGATAGATATATTATGGATCATAGTTTGTAGAGGTTTCAGTCCATATTCTACTGGCCCTGAGGCATGGCACTCTGGGAAAGGGGAAAGGCAGAGGGCAATTTGCTCATGGCCTGACAGGCAGGAAACAGAGCTTGTCAAGTGAGGAGCCAGAAAAGGATATAAACCCTTCTAGGACACACTTCTAATGGTCCACCTCTTCCATCCAGACCATATCCCTCTTCCTAACATTAAGCCAGCTATATCAACCTCATAACACAATCACTTTCTGAAGGTCATTCCTATGATTGTATGAAGCTTTAGGGGGACATATAGACATGAACCATAACAAGCATGATACTGCCACAAGATAGAAATTTAGACCAATAGAACACACAGAAATAACATCATACATCATTAAACAGCTGATCTTTGACAAAAGGGGTAAAATACAAATGCTGGGGAAAATTATTCTTTAACAAATGTTGCTGAGAAAACTGGTTATATATGTATAAAAAAAAAAGAATGCAGACCCATATCTCTAACCCTGTGTGAAAAATCAAACAAAAATGGATCCAAAGCACTGATATAAGAACAGAAAAATTGAATCAGTGAGAAGATAAAAATAGCCAAAACTCTTGAATAGGCATAGGACAGGACCCTTAGAATGCAACCACAATGCTCAAGAAATGTTATCAAGGGCCAGCAATTTAGCTCAGCGGTTCGGTGGCCTACCTTGCAAGTGCAAGGACCCAAGTTCAATCCCCAGTACCAAATAAAAGAAAGAAAGAAAGAAAGAAAGAAAGAAAGAAAGAAAGAAAGGGAAAAGAAATGTTATCAAGAATCAACAAATGAGATTATACCCCCAGTACCAAATAAAAGAAAGAAAGAAAGAAAGAAGGAAAGAAAGAAAGAAAGAAAGAAAGGGAAAAGAAATGTTATCAAGAATCAACAAATGAGATTATATCAAATTACAAAGCTTTGTTCAGCAAAGAACATGATCAACAGAGTGAAGATACAACTTAGATAATGGGAAAAAAATTGCCAGATACCCTTCTGACAGATGATTAATATCTAAAACATATGTTTAAAGTTTTGTATTTAAAAAAATTAGGTCCCCCAACAAAATAACTAATCAAAAACTAGACAATCAAAATGAATAGATTCTCCTAAAAAGTACAAATAGCCAAGAAGATCATGAAAAAATGTTCAGCATTTTTGGCCATTACAAAATGCAAAACAATACTAGCTAGAAATTTCTTTTTACTCCAATAAGAATGGTTATCATCTAGGACTCAAAGACAAAGAAGAAATGCTGGTGAGGATGTGGAGAAAAAGAAATAATTTTATATTGTTGGTGGGAATGTAAGTTGGTATAAACATTGTAGAAATTACTGTTGAAAGTACTCAAAACACTGAAAAAAGAAATTTCATTTGACCTAATTACATCTTGCTTGAGTATCTCCTTGAAAAAGTTAAAGTCATCTATATCAGTGATATTTGCATATCCATATGGTGTTTGCAGCAGCACGAGTAATCACAGCTGAATTATGCAGGAAACCAATATGCTCAATAGATGAATGGATAAAGAAAATGTCTTATATATACACAATGGAGTACTACTCAGCCTTAAAGAAAGATAAATCTGAGTCATTTGTAGGGAAACAATGTATCTTGAGATCATAACACTAATCAAAGTAAATCAAACTTTGAAGGCTAAATATTTCAAGGTTTATTTTATATGAGAAACCTAAAATATAAATAATTTAAGCAGCAAAACACAAAATATTGTAGCAAACAGAGAGATAGAGTTTTGGAAAATGAAATGGGATCTGAGGAATAGATAGGGTAATGTGAAGAAAAAGGGGAGTAATATGATTCAGATAAAATTTATATATGCACCAATTCCCAAAAACTTAATTATTGTACATTAGAAACATATACTAAAGAATTAAAAAATAAATGTTATCTAATGTTTTATATATATATACATTGTTAATAAATATTTTCCTTTTGAGCTATAAATTTAGAGACTATACAGTTATTTTTTTCTTGTGACTCTGATACTATCCTAAAACAAATCATTTAACTTCTCTAGATTGTAAATGACTAATAAACAAAATGTAGAAGGAGCAAAGGGTCAGTTTATTTCTGCTATTGCAACTTATTTTGTATCTAAGAAGATGATTTGTGAATAACTATATATATATATATATATATATATATATCCCTTATTCTGAGCAAAATATAAGATAAAACCTAATTTTAAGCATCATTTTAGTATATTTTAAAAAGTTTACAGTAATACTCAGAATAAAGCATGTAAAATGTTTGGTTTTGTAGAATGATGCATATTCATGAATATGAACAGATACTTTAAGTGCATTACTGATAGAATTTTGAAAAGATTACAGTGTAGACATTATCTAATTATCATCATTGCAAAGCAAAAATTTGTAATACTATGTTGATTATTGTTTTTAGTGTATCTCTGCTCTCTCAAATACATCTGAATGTATTTACCTTTCTAAGCAATGTTCGTGATGTAATTGGAAGGACAAGAAGTAGTAACATGTTCATGAAAAAAAATGAGCAAATGAAGGCACCAATTATAACCCAGAAATATTGTCAGCTAGTATGGAGAAACAAAACCACTGCTATGGTTTATGTTATCCTTGCCCACTGATCTAGATGACAAAGTAATATCAGTCAATAAGACTGCATTTTGTTTAAAAAATAGATTTTCATTGCTACATGTACCATTACATGATTCTATCACTTGCATAATATTCCACTGTAAGTCCCACAACATTTTTATTAACAAAGTACACTGTTATTCTATTATCTTCTATCTGTGTGCTGATGCCTGTATTTGTTTATATACTGACAAATTGTTCTTCAGCATAGCTGATAAAATTTATACTCTTGTATAGTGAAGCAACTCTTCTAATTCGTGCATTTGACATTGTTTTTCCTTCCCTTGTGTAAGCCATGTTGGAATAAATGTTGTTTTTATTTTGTTCCTCATTGCTTCCATAGCACTAACTCCCTGATGTCAAACATGTAAAACTCAATCAATAATGGCATAAAAATAAAGAAATATACCTCCAGATTGCAATTCCATATGATAATTGTTTTCTCTAAGAATTCTTTAGATCATCTATTCTGCAACCATAAATTTAGTGTGACAAATATACCGGAAATTTTCAAAGGGGTCAGTGATCTGAGGAAAAAATAATGTCTCTAATGAAAATTCATGCATGACATGCAGCAATTAAAAAAAAATTATCCTCAACAAACAGAATGCAAGAATTTTTTTCTGAAAGTATTCAGTATGGGGTTCTTTAACATAAATTCTTTAATTATCCTAAGAAAGTGTTGAAACAGATAATTAAATTTTTGATAGAGTCATTGGGGACAAAAAAGTTATTAAGAAATTGTTAGCAGCTGTTGCTGTAAAATATTAGAAGAAAAGATAAAGCTATGGACATGTAAGTAAATAGATAAAATAATTTTATTTACCAAGGACACTTCATTAACTAGTGAGATAGATGTCTAGGAAGAAATGTAAAATGTCCTTCAATCTCATAATATTTCCCAATACAAACTCATTACCTGTTTGTTCCAGAGTACCCAGAGGCCTTGCTGGGATGCCTTCAGTACTGCAGACTGCATTGACCAGTGGGTCAGGATGAGCCCACGGATCTGAAGTTAAATTTTGTTTAATCTGTAATGAGACTGCTTTTGAAAATTATTTCAAAACACTCTTTTTTCAATTTAAATGTAGGTGATTATTTTAATTTTATGATTTATGGAGAGCATCACTTTCAGATATTGTTAGGTTATCATAATCAAGAAAGCCTTTGAATAAACCAGTGTAACAGGAGAAAAGGAAATGGAGAATGACTTAACTCATTTTTTGATTGAAAATGTTCATTGAGAAAGGTAATATTGCCTTAAAAATATGAATACTATTTCATAAGCTTTCAATATGATTATCACAAATGATAAATATAGTTTCTATGGTATAAAATGAAGACTTTTGCTTTAGAAGATACGAATTCATAGTTTTCCTGAGTTTGTAGTCATCCATTTATGCTTTTGATGTGTAGATTAGATGCATTACTTCTCACAGATTGTAACTGCTTTGTAAACTCCAGGATATATAATATTTTAAAATTATTTTTACAATTTTAAATCTTGACAGTTGGAAAAATTACTCCCTACGAAAAAAGTGTATTGAGTTAAATTCCCAGCTTGTTTTTCTTTCCTTCTCTCTCTTTCTTTTTCTTGATTGTCATTGGTTTCAAAGGAAAAGAAGTACAGTGGTAGGATTCCTGTAATTCTTTTGGAAAGATACCCAGCAGAGGGATGGCCGGGTCAAATGGAAACTCTAGTCCCAGCTGTTTCAGGTATCTCCATATTGATTTCCATAGTGGCTGCACCAGTCTGCACTCCCAGCAACAATGGAGAAGGGTTCCTTTCTCCCCACAACCCCGCCAACATTTGTTATTGGTTGATTTCTTGATAGCAGCCATTCTTTGTGGGGTGAGGTGGAATCTCAGTGTTGTTTTCACCTGCATCTCTTGAGTGACCAGTGATGTGGAACATTTTTTCATATATTTACTTGCTGCTTTTACTTCTTTGTCTGAGAAATGTCTGTTCATTTCAGATGCCCATTTTTTAACTCAGCATTTATATTTCGTGGGGCTGATTGTTTTGAGTTCTTTATATATTCTAGATAGTAGTCCTTTGTCTAAGGAGCATTTCCTTGCTTTTAGATAAATCTTATAATTGGAATGCTTCCTCCTGAGGGTGTAG
Organism: Fukomys damarensis; assembly: GCF_012274545.1. Taxonomy (NCBI): domain Eukaryota; kingdom Metazoa; phylum Chordata; class Mammalia; order Rodentia; family Bathyergidae; genus Fukomys; species Fukomys damarensis. Next base: position 47,138,311 of record NW_022900916.1, on the reverse strand, counting down.
TCGATACACTAATCTTTCTTAAAGAAAAATAAATCTCATAATTAACCAAATTTAATAATCATTTCATACTGAAAACATTAAAATGATGTGTGTGTATATAATATATATATATACGTTATTTTGGTACCACGGATTGAACTCGGGTCCTTGCACTTGCAAGGCAGGCAGTGGAATGACTGAGCTAAATCCCTGGCCCCCCAAAATATATTCTTAATATCTAGGTAAATAAGATGAAAATATATGCCTCTTAGTGGTAGTATTAATAAAGACAGATGAAATTTGCATAATGTGAGAACCCATATTCCAATAGTTTTTTTTTTTAATCTCAAAAATGTGAAGGAAAGTTTTGTCTCTTGCCTTTGTGATGTTCTCTGTACATTTGCTTATAAATATGCACTGCTTTTTTATTGAAAAAAATCAATTTAATTGAAAAAATTCAATTCTCATTTCATGGAGTCAATGAGAATTTTCCTTGGAAAATAAGATATATCTTGAGGGTACTGAGCAGCACAGGGGCCCGGCAGCAGTGAATGACCCTCTGGTGAACTTGCCCCTTTGGCAAGGAGCAGCAGAGAAGCCCAGCAATGGGGGTGCCAAAACGTTGGTGCCCTCCCTCTCCCCATGGCCAAAAGGAGAAAAAGACCCTCTCTGAAGCTTTTAGATGATAATTGAAGCCCACTGGAAAAGTGAGGAAAATCTGCAATAAAGGCACATCAGACCATAATTGTCATCCCTCCTGTTATTATAAAGATGAGAATGCCTCAGAGTAATTAGAAACCCAAAGCCTAAAGACCAGCTATATCTGGAAGAATGAAGTATTAATCCAGGAATAACACCAAGGACAGTAACAAAAACAAAAATATAAATGAGAAGAGATCTAAACAAGGCACAAACACAGACTTCCAGCTCACAAAAGATAAACTGTGGGGGAAATGAGGTGGAAAAGTCTGTCAACCATCTGGACACCCTGAACTGATAGCACAGGAAGTAACAAAACAGATAAATGAGGCTGTAGAAACATTCAAAATAGAAATAATTTCCCAGATAGCTACAGAGATGGTAAGAAGAATGAAATGCATGATTAAAGACTCTAGAACAGAAACAGATGAAAAATAGATGAACTCAGGACCCTAATGGAATGGAAACCGTGAATGCCCAGCATAGGAAAGAAATGGAAATCATGAATGCCCAACATAGGAAAGAAATAAAATCCATGAAGCAAATTCAAACGGATATCCAGGAGATAAAAACTCTACAGAAAGCATTCATAGCAGAATGAGTGAATGTGAAGACAGAATATTGGATGAAAAGAAGAATAACATAAGACTAAGTCAGGCACGGTGGTGCATGGCTGTAATTCTAGCACTCAGGAGGCTGAGGCAGGAGGATCTCTGTGAGTTCGAGACCAGCCAGGGCTGCATAGTGAGTTCCAGGTCAGTCTCAACTACATAGTGAGACCCTGTCTCAAAAAACCAAAAAACAAACAAACAAACAAAAAAGAGAATAATATAAGACTGATAGGAATCCATGAAATAGCAGGAAAAAGTACAAATGACATAAACAAATTATTCACAGAATTAATGAAAGAAAACTTCCCAAACAGAGGGGAAGAATTTGACATACAGATAAGTGATGCATATAGGACTCCAACTAGCCATGATTAAAAAAAAAAAATCTACACCTAGACATATAATAATCAAGATCCAAGAAACCCAACAGAAGAACAAAACACTCCAACTAGTTAAAGAAAAGAAACAAATCACATGCAAAGGGAATCACAGAATCACAGCAGCCTTTTCAACACAAGACCTCAAATCAAGGGGAGCCTGAAGTGAGGTATTTCAAATTCTAAAAGGAAACAACCTCCAAGCTAGACTGATGTATCCAACAAAACTATCTTTCAAAATTGAAGGGGAAATAAGATACTTCCATGAAAAGAATAACTGAGAAATTTCATGAACACCAAATCAGCACTCCAAAGAATTCTAAACAATATCTTGGTAAAAGACAATGAAGGTCACAACTCCATAAGGGGCAACAGCAAATATAACAGGCAAGGAAAGAAATTAAAGGGAGAGAGGGAAAAATAAAAGAACCAACAACAGGAAAATAACATGACAATGAAAAGTCAATATGTAACAGTTATAGCCATCAATGTTAATGGCCCCAATTCACCAAAGAAAAGAAATAGATTGGCAGAATGCAATATGGAGAAAAATATCTTGAATATTTCCAACTCTTTTTCTTTTTTAATATAGAAATTTTAAATTTGTTATCTAAATCATGTTTATGTCTAATGTGATGTTGAATTATTTAGATAATTTACACAGGTATTTAGGAAATTAATTGGGAAATCAAAATTTATTTGAGTTCAAAATTCCTTTGAATGTTGTATTACAGTAAATTTATTAATAAATATCATCTTTCATTTACACAATAAAAAGTGATAAAATATAAATAAGTGTACAAATTTATTTTATCTCTCCTCTACTTCATTAAGGGAACTGTCATCCATACTTCCCTTGAACCACTCATTGATCTATTTTGATTTGATAATTTCTATTCATTCAATAAATCTAAATGCTGTGCTGGATGATTAGATATGCCCAAGGAATACTTTGATATATTTTATCTTTATCAAATATTTTAGGTTTATTAAATATTTTATAACCTCTTCTAATTAAAAATATCTGGTGATGTTTGCAATATTTTAGTCAATTGGTAAACAAGCACATCAAATACCTACCTTGAAAGCATTGTTTACTCAACATTTGTACCGAGGTAAAGTAGAAAAACAAATACTAAATAATATTTTCATAAAATATAAGGAATAAATTATATTAAAAACAAATAACTCTTGGTCTGGGGATTTAGCTCAATGGTGCCACACCTGCCTTGCATGTTCAAGGTCCTAAGTTTGATCCCTGGTACCAAAAAAAAAAAAAAAAAAAAAAAAAAAAAAAAACCCTAAACAAAAACAAATGACACTTACATGAGATAACATTAAAAGTATGGAATTTAAATATTGAGGATTACTTTAGAATTTCAAATAGCATAAATGTGACCATGTGTGAGGCATATGACCATTCTACATATATTTGTTTATGTACTTTTTAAATAATAAAATAAATCTTAAATTTTAAATGGTTTTAAATTTATGAAAAATAGAGACTATAGAGTAGTAGAGAGATTCCATGTGTACAAGATCATGTTTATTTTATTAGTTTTTATATTATTTTAAGAAATTTGTCACAATCATTAACAAATATTAACACAATATTATAAAATTCAGTATTTTATCCAAATTTCTTTAGTTCCTACCTAGTGTTTTGTTACTACTTTAGAGTTCCATCCAGGAGACCACAATACGTTAATTTATTGTATGTCCTCAATTCCTCTTGGCTGGAAATATTGCACAGGTTTTCCTTGTTTTTGATAGTCTTGAGTATTTAGAGGAATATTGTTCCATTATTTTGTAGAATGTTCCTGAATTGAGATTCATGTGAAGTGTTTCTCATAAGACAAGGATTGTGTTTCACAGTGGAAGATAATAGAGGTACTGTGCAATCCTTATTACAGCATATCAAGGGTACATATCAATATGACATGACATCCCTTTGGGTGTTAATCTTTTGTACTTGATGGTGATTCTCATAGGTTGCTTTACAATAAATTTTTTCCCCTTGCTCCCATGTTGTACAGTTGGGAAGATGTCACTATATGCACAGCACACATTTATGAGGGAAGAAGACATGCTCTACCTCTTTCAGAGTGGAGTATCTTTGTAGATTATATAAAATTAATCTGTATAAGCAATTTGGCTAATCTCTCTCTCTCACTTCCTTTTTCCTTCCTCCGCCCAGCCTTCCCTCCCTCCCTCCTCCTGCCTGCCCATCTTTCTCTTCTCTCCCTTCCAAGTTTGGCCTTTGAAAGCTCTTTCCGTAGATATCTTTACCTTTCTAATACAACCACACTACTATGTTGCTGTCACTTTAGTACTCTCTTAGTTTACCATAAGATGTTCTTTTGGTCTTGTGTGTTTTATGCCCTAGTCCTAGAATCTGCCATTTTTCTAAAGCTCTCTGGTTCCTCTTACTGGACCATTTATAGATCCAGAGGCTAGGCGTACTCCTTGCTGTTGGGCTCACTTTTCTTCTAGGACCTCTCAGCAAACAAGGTAAGGAAACACATGCACGTTTAAAAAATGTAAATGAACACACTGATATGTAAATATTTACATTTGCATTTTTTATATTTATTTTCATCCAAGTAGTGCTTCCCGATTCCGTAGCTGGCTCCACAACCACGTGGATGGATAATTCTAGCCTCTTCTCCTTTCTTCTGTAGCATCTTACCCAAATGGCATCAAATTACCTGTTAATTTCAGTGTATACGTGCAGCAGTCTGGGAGTTCTAAACTTGTATCATCCTGGGAAATAACTTTACTAAGCAGAGTGTAATGCTTGTGCATAATTTCTTATGGTTTTAGTCTTACCACTTCTACTCATTTCCAAAGGCACATAGGTTCAGCAGTTTTTTCCTTTCTTTGGTTCAATGAGACATTTTGTTTTCATCTATAACAGAGTTAGATGTTTTTGGTCACAGTCTGTACTGTATCCTAAGATTTATAATTCTTTCTAAAAGATTACAGATATAAAATTTTGCTTTTGGTTTTATTTATTTCAAATATTACAGTACAGTTAAAATAACGATCTTGTTCTAAAGTGCTCAGTGTTTTTACCTGTTCAACACTTACAATTTTCCTGAAAACTTGGCAATTGCTAGTCTCTTTATTGTCTTAAATTTTCCCTTTTTCACATGTCATACATTTGGAATTAAATAGTATGTGGATTTTTCAGAATGGCATTTTTCACATAAAATATTCATCTGAAATCAATTCATATTTTTCTGTGACTTGATAACTCATTTCTTTTAAGTGATGAAAAATTTTTTCCATGACAGGAATCTATGTCAAATGACTTATCTGCTCATCTATTAAGCAGTACTTTGGTTGGTACTACACATTGATTCATCAGTGCTTATTAAAATTGTGAACAAAGCTAATATAATTATTTATTAGTAATTTTCTATGGAAATAAATTTTGAAATCAGTTGGGTAAATAGCTAGGTTCAACTAGATATATCTGAAAGTATATACTAAAAATATGACCACAGGGAATTGGAGGTTCTCATTAAGCAATATGTTGCTAGGTAAAAAGAGAATATTCATCAGAAAAACAAACTGAAACCATGATTGCCATGCCATATAGAAATATTAGAGTGGGAAATAATTTGAAAGTATTTTATGTACTTGGCATGATTTTCAGGACTTCAAAACATATTTTTTTCATTTTCTGTAGAAATAATTGAAGTCATAATGATTTTCAAAGAATAAATGTTATATATTTATTAGAGCAAAGGGGTATTACTAGAGAAATGAAACACTGGTAACTTTTATGTGAATGAAGTTCATGCCTATATCTTACAATTATAAAGCCAATTAAAATAACATTTAAATATTTTGCATTTCAGGAAGAATATTATGATACAGAGTTCAGAATATTAAAAGTGCCTAATTGACTATTTTAAAAGATGTTTATTAAATATAAAGTCTAATTTTGATTTCTGTTGTTATAATAAGCTTTGGTCCTAGAGGAGACTTTAATTTATAGAGTATATAGAGCATACAAAACAAAACTCTTATGTGCCTAGGACTACAAATAATTATAGGATCAAATTAGTAGTTGAAGTATAGTCAAGTTAGCTTTTCTAAAAATGCAATGCAGTCCAGGCTCGTGGACATATTATACTGAGTTTTGTGGAACTTAGTCACTGACTTTTGTAATTTGATTAATGAGAATTTTTTCGTTTTTAGCTTAATGATATTTTATTTTGAAAATAATGGCAAGAGTCTAAGGCACTTCAAACATTTAAATACACACAAGATCTAGGTAAATATGGCATGGTGGAAAGGAATCCATAAATACCTGGAGAAGTACATTCAATTTTTCTGGAGGCAAATGACATCATCTTAATAATAGTTTATCAATCTCAAAAAGATGATGTATGTAAACATGTTTTGACATCATAAGATATTTTTAGTTGTTTGGAAGATTTTTAAAAACCTCTTTGTATTTGTGCATGAAAACTTCATAAAGCATAGCTTGAGTACAATTATCAAAGTAGTTGAAATTAGTGTAAAATTGTATAGAATTGTTTCTGAAATTGTAAATGATGATAATACATGGAAAGAAAATTTCTACATACACAGAGTTGGCATTATATTTAAAACATTTATGAGTATTTTACTATCACAAATGATACCTAATAAAAGTGAATTATATACCTCCATATTCCACTAGAAATTGCATATAGAACTTCAGTCACTTTATCTCCCCATTATAAACTTTACTTACTAAATGAGCTGTAAAACAAGGATTCTCCATAGCTGGCAACAATTTGCTTACTTTTATGGTTTTCACATTTATTACCTTTTTCACATTTCTACTCTGATATCTATAATTGATTTCATAATTTTTGCTGCTAACACTCTGCCATTTCACTTTATATATAATTGCCAAATTAACTTGTTTCTTCTCTTTCCTCACATCTGTTTGGAAGCTTTATTCCAGATAGTTTGTCTTAAAAAGCGTATCTCTGAGAAGACTAAGGCAAGGCAGGCACTCATTCATTATGATGAATGACATCTTACAAGTCAGTTTTCAATCTTTCCATGACAAAAGTTGGTGGAAGTTTTGACCAATTTATTACTCACCGTTCAAGTATATTTAGAGTATTAAAGCCTTGAGTCACAGTTTTAAGTTTTAATGCATACTTCCAAATGTTTTGGAAAATGTGTAGTTTTTCATAGGACTTTTCTGCAACTTAGGCAGTATTTCCCTGACTTCACTTTTGGAAAAATTTTTATTTGGAAATTTTTAGCACTCATTTTATTATTCTGCTAGTATTTAATGCTGACCGATTCTTGAACTCTTGGTGAGTATGACCAGTGCTGCTAGTTGCTGTATTAAAAGTTTTTTAAAATGACATTTTTATTTTTTAAGTGGTGCTATTACTTAAACTGGGTCATTTATCAAGCTGTGCACTAGGTTTCACACACCCAGGGTTAAACACGCTGCACTTGATTTTTAAATGTGAGTTCTTCTCTCTTAAAGATACCTGACCTTTGCAAAAGATAATCATGTCCCTGAATCAGTACATTAGAAGTAATAGCTACATCAAAAACTAAAAGTAATAGCCCTCACTGTTTTGTTATACAGTTGGAGTCCCTGGCAATATTCAGTTAAAGGATTATCTCTTCTCATTTTGTCCCCATTTCCTGGAAGGGGCCATTCTTCCATAGTCTCAAGATACTTTGTTTACGCCATAGCTTAATTTCACTGTATTTTCTCCTCTTTCTTACATTTCCTTTTACTTGTCTGTTATTTTTTTTCTTACTATATTTTAAGTTTTATATAGGCAGAGTCCTTATCCTTTTGGTATTTTTAGCAATTGATTTAATACCCATTCACAGTGAAGCCTCATGTAAATATTTGTCTTGATTAAATGTGTTAAGATATTAAAAATTATTTTGGTGAGCCTTTGTAAAAATCTTCTATTATAGAAAAAATATGTACACACAGATGAGAAATAAGTGGACTATATACATAAAATGCAGATTTCATAGATAACAAAGAGGGCATATATGCAGTGTTCATATAAAGTTCAGAATATGATATCTATTGATTTGTTTTCTCTATGGACTATGGAAAAAAACCCTGTCCGTAATATGAGATAGACTGTGGCTAAGAATCAGTGTATTCAAAGCAAAATAATCTAAATGGGTGGAATTCTTTATATTTTACATAAGAGTTTTAAAATGTCATTTCAATAAATTTGCTGCACTTTTTTTTTTTTAATGTGATTCTTTATTTTACATAAGAGTTTTAAAATGTCATTTCAATAAATTTGCTGCACTTTTTTTTTTTTATTGAGTTTATTGGTACATTTAGGGATACAGTACAGTTACATTTATTGTTGGGATCATGTACTTTTACATATGGC
>NW_022900916.1:47083490-47123657 GCF_012274545.1 Fukomys damarensis | reverse complement strand
CTCTGGAATCTGACAGTTACTGTTTCAAACTATACTTGGAGAAATGGTGCAAATGGATCAGCAACCTTCCAATACTCTCTGGGAACGGTTCTCTCATGATGGCCGCCTTCACAACGGAATCCAGGAAACTATTAATATTGGAGAAGGATCCCGAGAGAGATGGTAGCTGGATCCTGGTTATTTCTGTTGCTCCCGGAAGTTCTCCCCTAGGAACAGAAAGAGGACCGGAAGGTAACTGAGAATTTCCCAGTGTAAGACCTAAAGTCTCACTTCCACTCCACGGAGCGTGAACAGCCGAAAGGCCTCCACAATGCTGGGCCCTAACACCCAGCGAGGCTCCGGGAACACGACAGAGAACCGAGAAACCCAGGAAGGAACACACCAGGCTAGATGGTAAAAGAGACCTTTATTAGTCTAGCCAGACAGCACTCCCGGAGCCAGGTGGCTCAGAGAGGCCTGCTGCACTTTTGATAAATGAATATAAAGCCAAGTTCTATTTTAGCATTCCAGAAATCAACAAATACATTTTAAATCATCAGTTTTTATTTCAAATATAAAACAAGGATTCTCTATAGCTATCAACAATGTGCTTACTTTTATGGTTTTCACATTTATTACTTTTTATATCCTTTACATTCTGATACCTATTGCTGATTTCACAATTTTAATTAAACTGAGGAACCAAGCCCTTGTCACAGAGTCAGGAGAAAACGGAATACATTCAAAAAGAATTTCCTTGTTGAACATGAATGACCAGAAGTGACCAGAAGAGAGAGCAGAATCCTAAATCGCTACTTATGGATACTCAAACATGGAAGGAGGAGTTTGTAAAGAAAGTTAATACATATCATTAATATATCATTAGGATTGTATGGAGTATTACAGTTTATTCACACCAGAGAAACTATTCGGTATTTACACATGTGTGACTTATTTATTTCACTTAGGATTATAACCTCAATATGTATCCATTTTCCTATGAGTAAATATAATTTCTCATTCTTTATGACTGAGTAATATTCAACTTTATAGAAAAACCACATCTTCTTTATCCAATTTCCAACTGATGGACAAATGGACTGTTTACAAGTTTTAGCTATTACAAACTGTGCTGCTATAAAGATAGGTGCACATGTATCTCTGTGATATAATTCTTTTAATTCTTTTGGAAAGATACCCAGCAGAGGGATGCTGGGTCAAATGGAACCTCTAATCCTAGTTCTTTGAGGTATCTCCATATTTATTTCCATAGTGGTGGCACCACTCTGCACTCCCACCAACAATGGAGAAGGGTTCCTTTCTCCCCACAACTCAGCCAACATTTGTTATTGTGTGATTTCTTGATAGCAGCCATTCTTGGTGGGGTGAGGTGGAATCTCAGGTAGAAAGAGGCTACAGGTGTAGGGAAAGTGGGAGGGGTAGGGGAAAGGTAATAAGGGAAAAGAAAAAATATGAGAAAATGAAAAAAATGGAAATGAAGTGTTTGTAAAGGGGGAGAGGAAGAGGGGTGAAGGGAGGGCAGGGAGAAGGGGAAAAAATGAGAACCAAGACCTGTCATGTAAAGGTACAAGATCCCAATAATGAATGTAATTGTACTGTCTACCTAGAATGTACCAATACACTCAATGAGAAAAGAAAAAGAATGCACATAAGACACTTAGCATGGCACTTGGCACACAGTAAAAATGCAATAAACTGAAACAGAAAAAAAAGAAAGTTAATACACTATGATTAAACCTTTAAAAGAGAGCTATTTTAAACAGATGATCATCAAGCTCTTAATGAAGTAAATTTCAGGAGATATAGTCAAATTAGAGTTTAAACAAAGTTGCCTCAGGAGAATAGAATTTTCCATGACATTTTAATGGGTGTTGAGATTTGTTTAGTTAGGCCAGGATAAGTTTTTACTACTAAAGCAGTTTTGCCATTTTAATTCACTTATTTATTCATTTACTGTATAAACATGTATTATGATATACTATGTAAATAAAGCACAATAAATATTTATGGAGACCCCTTACCATACTTTTTGATTTTCTATTATGAATACTTAATATAAGGAAAACATAATGAGTTCTTCAGGACTCTGCTTCTTTAAGTAAACATATATTTTAATTTTTATTTTATAATTTTTGACATTTTCTTGTTGATAATAACAATATCAACAGTAAAACAATACAACTAATACAACTACCTTTTTGTAAAATCATAATTATTAAAAATTAAACAACATTATTTAAAGAGAAGAATATAAAATTTCTATAAAAATATTACACAAATGGTTCTGCAAACCTTAACTGAGATAAATATTTTGAATACTGATTGAAACTCACTGGATGTAGTAGTACTATTAAAGTGGACAAATGCAAAATTGCTGTTTTTGATATTTTCTATTTTTGAAGGTTTTACAATCTAATTTCTTAGGGACATAAAAGATTTGGGAATTAAATCAAGGGTAAATAATTGGATGAAGAAAATATATAAAATTTTATTTGCATGGTATTGCTTAGCATTTTTGTTTACTTGTAATTATTCAGAAAATGTATTTTTAAATATTAAGGTGATGGGTTTTTATAGCATATTTTTATGATCATTCAAAGTCAAAGGAAAAGCCATATATATTCTAAAATAAGGAAGACTTCAGTCATCTTTAGACACTATATTTATATTTATAAAAGCCAATAAGAAGTTGCTTCAGATATAAATATGGTTAATAGAAATGATTATTAAGGCAATTTAAGAAAAAAATGATAGTGATTTTTTAAAAAAAAACCACAACATTAAATTCAAGTTGGAAACTTTGACTGGCCTAGTGGTCTGATAGACTCTTTGATCATTTTTATGGACCAAATTACAGACATCTTCTAGAAACGTGGAGAATGTCATAAATAATCTAGAAATACAGGATTCAATTTATAATGACTGGCTTTGAGAGGTATTTACTTAAGATGAAGTTGAGGAGAAATGATCGAATGTCCTTGACATTTCATTCAGTCAGGTGCTGTGTAAGGGTTATTCATAATTGTTTGAAACTCTTCCTGAAAGAAATAAGATGCTAAATAAAATTCATTATATACTTGGAAATTCAAATATCATTTCTAATGTTGCTAGCATGAAGGGTATTTATTTTTGTAATCAGAATTTAGGGTACAAAGAGAAAAATTCATTTGGATTGAGGATGGTAATCACTTTTTGTCTTTTTGGCTAAGAACAAGTGTAGTATTGAATATAAGTAAAATTTACTTGATGGTAAATGAAACAACTTAGAATTATTTTGTAGTCGAACACAAAATGTATTTAGGATTTAATTAAGTAGGATAATTTTAATTAATCCATAATGATTTGTCTTATCACCTACATATATTTCAGTAAATGATGTCTTTTCTCCAGACTCAGCTGAAGTACATTAATGATAAAAAGCCATTAATGATAGAACCTTTATGTAAGGGAAGTGATTCTATTGTTATTCAGGTACCAGAAAAAGAAACTAGGAATTTCTGTGCTGTGCTGTGTTATCCTAGAACTAGTAAGAGTCCATCTCTTGGGATTTCTGCAGTAGTTTTCCAGTGACGTAGCCCCTACTTTAAAAGTTGTCTGAGATTTACTTGGCAGGACTCTGTGACAAGATTCCTTCTCATTAATAGGAGGTTTATAATGGTTGGGAGCAAGACATTTTTCTGTAGGAGTAGAAGGATTTCTTTTGTTCTTTTAAATTTTTTTACCTATATCAAGAGCTACATGTATTTTGTCCTTTTGCTAGAGCTGCTGGATTTGTGATTTTCTCCAAATGGCTAATGAAGTTGTTGCAAAGGGAATAAAGATCCAGGAGAGCAATTCCTGCCTTTTATGGTGGCAACCCCCTCCTTCTTCCACACCAGAATTATGCCTGAGTTATTATTATTGTTGTTGTTGTTATTGTTATTTTTATTTTGTTTTTTATTTGAAAATCTCAAAACCATGATCCCTGGGCAAATTTTTTCAATACTGGGTAATTCTTTTTGTGACATTCTCTTCCATATAGACTGTGTTCTCACAGAAGCTCAGCTTCTCATGTAGACATTCACTATAGCAAATGATTTTTTTCTTATTCTTTTTAGGTTTTGCCTTTAATTAACATTAATTGTTGTGCACATCATGGAGTATAGTGTGATCATTCCATACATGCACATGATGTGTAATGATCAATCAGAATAATTAATAATATATAATTTAACAGTGATTATTTCTTTGTGTTGAAATGTTTCAAACTCCTGTCTTCTAGCTTTTTATAAATGTAAAGTGAATTGTGAACTATGGTTACCCACTTAGGATATAGAATATTAGCACTGATTCATCCTAGTTAACTATTTTGATTCAACTAATCCAACTGCTTTCTCTCTTCCTTTCCCCTTACTAACTTCTAGGGGACACCATTCTGATCTCTATAAGCTTGAAATCAACTGTTTTGGTTCTCATGTACCATGAGAACAGGTAGCATTTATCTGTTGTTGTTTTTTTTTTTTGCCGAATAATATTTCATTGTGTATACCTCTTTATGAGGTAATATTATTGAGGTAATATTATTGTAGCTTTTACTTTGTATTTTCTTGGTGATGAGAGTTGGTACCCCTTTTTCATATATTTGTTGGCCATTTGTATATGTTTCTGAGAAATGTGTATTCATATTTTTGCCCATTTTTTAACTAGGTTATTTTTGTTATAGTTGACAGAATGATGGAGTCCTAACACAGATGGAAATCATGAGCCTCACACGGAGTCATAATTAGCGTGTGGATTGAAGGGAATGGAAGTGGCATTCAAGTATTTAAAGAAGACTTGTTGCTCCCACCTGTTTTCTATTTCTAGGTTACACAGACATAGTCTTAATTCTATTATTATTGGTTTGGTTTCCAGACAAGTTTATTGACTTCCTTATGACAATTTAATTTATCAAAATGTGATATTTAAACAGCACAGAAGACTCCATTCATGCAATGTGTTTGGATTTTCCCTTTTTGCAAAGATTATTGGTGAAGCTATTTTTTTAAACTTAACCACGTGAAACCATTGAACTTACATACCAAGACCAAGACATCATAAAGAAAAATGTCACCATATTATGTTTGCCCACTACTTTAAAATAAGTATTAGTTGCTTCAGTTTTTGCTCTTATAATTTAGTATTATTTCTAATAAATTATTCAGACAGAAAAACCTCTTAAAATCTGATTCAACAACACATACATTATGTATGACTTTTTATATGACTTTTGTAATGTTACTCTTTAGGGACAAAGTTAAACAGCTATTTAGCCACATGCATCCATTGATTTACTGGATTTCTCACCTGGCACAAATTAGCCATCTGGTCCTTGGAAGAGCACTCCATGAACTTGTTTCAGTTTTCCATATTTTCCTCTGGGTGAAGAATGTGAATGATAAACAAAGAAATATTTAGTAGTTAAGAATGAGAGAAGGAAGTAGGGTGAAAACCCCATATTCTAGAGATTGGAAACTTCCAAGCAACTGTATAGGTGCTGGGAAATTATGTCAGCATCAGTTATAGGTCATTTAACTTTATCCTTGAATACATGGGGAAGTAAATGAAGGTAGACTCTTTGAATTCAGGGGTTTGCAGTAAATTTAAAATTGACCGTTAGCTTCTGACTGTTTGAGATCTCATCTGTGTGCCCCATCAATACCAAGGACAAACTAGACCTTTCAGGAGCATATATATTTTTTTTCCCCATTTATTAGACTGAACATGCTCATATTTCTCAAAATAAGAAAAATTAATTGCGCATTATGAATTTCAAAGAACATATTTTCTGTTTTCTTTTTTTTTTTCTTGGAGGTTAATTTTTTATACATAGTCTGTGTACCCTGGTGGATAAGAGCAAAAGCTCATCTGCATCCCAGATTCACAGGTCAAGTTTGCTGCTTAGTACCCATAAGGACACAGCCTTAGAAATATTACTTAATCTTTCTGAGGCCTGATTGCCGGTAAATAAAAAAAAAGCAACAACAACATGCAATTTACTGAGTCGTTGACATTTAATTAGGTATGTAAAACAGCTGAAACTCTCCTTGACATATTATAGGTGATGTCCCATCAATCAACACAATTTTTGTGCTTCGGTTTCCTTGACAACTTCATTTGTACAGGCTGGGCTTCCTTCTCTTTAACCAGGTCTGAGCTAGCTAGAAAAGGAAAGTGGTGGTTATGTGGCTTTGCCATAGGGGTACACTGAGTTTCTGCTATGGAAACTGACTTTTTTTATCAGAACTGGTAAGGAGCATCATCTAGATACACTGATTATCTACCAGTGTTATTGATAATGCTGATTGATACACCTGGTAGACTCTACAGAGTGTTGCCTTACCACCCTTTTTCAAGGATTTCTTATGTCTTTGGGACTGCTTACTACACTTTTTTGCCCATAAATTGTTGGACCAGTGTCTACTCACTCCAATTTTTAAATATACACTTTCTATTTTCAAATAGATTTAACTCTATGGGAAAATCTCAAAGATAGTACAAAGAGTTTTCATATATCCCATTCTCAATATTCTGTTATTAATAATTTAAATTACAATGGCACATTTTTATCCCTCATAAACTGAAACGAACAAATTTTTGTTAACTAATATACACATTTATGTGTATGTAACTAACATACATATTTTACTCAGATTTCTTTAGTTTTTATATAATGGGCTTTTTTTTTCGGTCAGCTCTAAGAAGCCTCATTATATTTATTTTCCATGTCTTCTCTATTTTCACTTGGCTTGACTATTTCTAAGAGTCTCCTTAGTTTTGAGCTCAACTTGAACTTTTTGAACTTTTTTAGTACTGCTTACGTATTTTGCCTGAACTCGAAGTGGGATTTTTGTATTTATTTTGTTTCATTGTAATACAAGAGTTATGAGCCTTACAAAGAAAGATAACATGGTAAATTACCATTCTCATTATGTAAATTACCAATGACAAAACTGCACATGTGACTTAGTGTAAATTATGAGTAGCCACTCTGCCACGAGGATTTATCTTTTATCTATTATTTATTTAGTTACTTTTTCATGCAATTATTTATTTATGCCTATTGGATTCATGTATATTTATTCAAGGGTTTGGGTTGTAATGCAATGCTGTTTCTTATTTTGTTACTGAAATTGTTCTAGCATTGACTTCTGGCAAAGGGGTACAATTCAAATTTGTATTCCTTACGTATATTTACACTATTATGGATTTTTTGTTTTGTCATTGGAATATTTTTCTACTTTCTGGCTGTAATGGAAAATCTAGGATCATCTTTTATGCTCTAGTTTTTGAATCAGTCATTTGTGTAAAAATCCCAGTATTTCCCCAGTAGAAAATACTATTAGAAGCCAAGATCTGTGCTGAAGGTGCTGCTTAAGGTCCTGAATTTAATCCCCGGTACCAAAAAACAACAACAAAAAATCAACATATATTGCATTATATATAAATTTATCAGTTTAATAACTATTATATTCAATAAAAACTATATGTAAAAATAAACTCAAATAATTACATTCAAATTTCTGTGTAATGAGTCAAAAACTGTTTTAAAGACCCAAACATTTAGAAAATTGCTCCTATTGCGATTTCAAATATATAAATAATATAATAATGCTAATATTATTTGAAACAATTTGATGAGAAGGATTCTTTTAAAATATAAAATGAAAAATTAATAAACATTTGATTTTTATTTTCAGTTTTTACATTTCCATTTTATATATATATCTTACAATGTGCCAAGCATATTTTCTAATCATACTAGTGATTGATTTATGAATGCATATTCAGATATTAAGCTTTCATGATAATTCCTGACCATTAACATTCATGGTAAACAGTTCTTGTTATCTCTATTATGCCTCCCCTCTTTCTTTGAGACTACTGCTAACAAGGTAATTTCAGCTGTAGACTAAAAAGAAATACTTCAAAGTTAATGAGTTTAAAATGAGATTCTTATAAAATGTAGACTGTAATATAGTGTGCATGTATTTTTATTGCTATATAGCAAAGCTTACTGGCTTCAAACTGCAAACTTCTATCTTCTCATAGTTTACATGGGTTAAGATTATGGGAACAAATTATCTGACCTCTATGTTCAGCATCTCAGCGGGATAAAATCTATTTCCCAGGGACTACAATTTCACATGAACTTTATAAACCTCTTTAAAATTCATTGTTACTGACAAAATTAATTTCTTTGTTATATAACCAAAAGCGTCAGATTGTAAAAGCCACCTACACTTCCTTGTGATCATCTTCACAGGAAATGGGAAAGAGTTAATCTCAGAATCTTCAGATCTATTTATTTTTTTCTAATCTGTAGATCCTGTTTTGATGAAGATCACCTGATTAGGCAAGACGCACCCGGTATAATCTCTTGTTGGAATGCATGGAAGTCAGTTTATTCAGAGACTTCAGTATATTTCCCCAATCCTTCCGCCTTTTCCAAATAATGTAGATAAGTTATCGGAATGAATCCCATTCTATTAACAAGTGTTAAAATCACAGGGAAAGGCTTATATAGACTGTGTACCCTAAGGTAGGGGAATCCTGGGAAAAATCATGGAAGTTGACTTAACACAGTATGTCTGAGAACGTACCTGATATTTTGCAGTTTGAAAAAGCTCCTTGGTTGTGCCAATACGACTAGTCCTGAGGAGTACTGTGTGGCAAAATGGCAGAGTGCATGGAAGAATTCTACTGCAGATAGTCTCCTCGTCGCCACCTCCTTCTCAAGCGGCTCTCAAGCATCTATATTTCTAGCTAGACTTCAGCATCTTTTAGCACATGGAGCTTAATTCTTGATTTAATCAAGCTGCGATAAAGAATTATTCACAGACATGTTTAAAAACAAAACAGAAAAGAGCCTGATAGAACTAATCTACTAGGGAGTTTTCATTTAGGTTCTTTAGTTGACGATAGCTAAGAGATTTCAGAACCAGAGATAATTAAAGAACAAGGATAAACATGTGAGCTGGTGCCAGTAGTTTCCTACTATTATTTAAAAAGACTATTGTTATGAATATTGAAGGCACCAATATTAGTAGTAATACCTTATTGATGGAAAAGAGATTTTCTCTAAAAAGAAACACACTGTATGTTTGATGAATTAAATTATCTCATGAGGCATTGGATCCAAAAGAAGCACAACATAGACCTTAAAGACTTAATCTCCCTACTGAAAATGGGAGACAATCATACCTATCTCACAGTGCTACTGTGAAGATTAATTATATATTATATATATATATATATAATCAAGTGGGTCTAACACAGACAATACACAATAAATGTTAGCAATAATTCTGTACATATTAAGATATTATTTTGAGGAATACATCAGGTTGTCAAACTTCAAAGAAACTATAGGGGCTGGGGATTTAGCTCAATGGTTCCTCCACCTGCCTTGCAAGTGCAAGGACCTGAGTTTGATTCCCCGGTACAAAAAAATAAAAAAAGAAAAGAAAAGAAAGAAAGAAAAACTATAGAAACAATGTTCCTGGAGAGAGAGAGTAAGTTGAGAATATTTTCAGAGTGAAAGATGATAACTAAATTCAAGGAAACATTAGTAAGGTACAATCTATTCTGTGCATGAAAATCATATGAATTTTACAAAACACTGTACTACAAGTACATGCACATCAATTTATCTGCATGTTAGAGAGTATACAAAAATAAAGAGATTGTATAAACTGTTTGCTGATTTTGAAGTGTAAAACCTAAGAACATTTAAACAGTTGTCTAAGGTTGTATCTGAAATAAATGTGAAATTGATAATCATTTCAATATGAGCTACATTTAATGCTAATAGCCAAAAGTGAAAATCAAAATTTTGCTTTTTGAAATTTTGAGTACTTTCATTGGAAATCTGTCAGTGTCACAGAGTTAGAACTATTATACAAGGGGTGATCAAAAATGTGTTGAATATTTAAATTAGCAAATATCTTATTGTAGTAAAAGGCACTACTGAGAATAACAGGATATTAATTCAGTGATGGTGAAAGATAAGGATCTAGTTTAAATCTTTGGCAGGCTGAAATTCAGTTTTTCCAACACCATTTATTAAAGAGGCTATCTTGCCTCCAGCGAAGATGTTTGGCTCCTTTGTCAAAGATGAGGTAGCTGAGTACATCTGGATTTGTTTTTGTGTCTTCCAGTCTCTTCCACTGATCCTCAGGCCTGTTTCTTTGCCAGTACCATGCTATTGTTATCACAGTGGCTTTGTAGTATAGTTTCATATTGGGAATTGTCATACCCACTACCATGTCTCTGTTGCCTAGGATGGCTTTTGCTATTGTAGGACTCTTCTGCTTCTAAATGAAATTTTGGATTCTTTTTCTAGGTCTGTGAAACATAGTGTTGGAATTTCAGTCATCATTGCATTGAATCTGTATAGCACTTTTGGTAGTATGGCTGTTTTCACTATGTTGATTCTTCCTACCCAGGAGCAGGGGATATCTTTCCATTTTCTTATATCCTCTTTGATTTCTTTTTTCAGAGTGCTGTAGTTTTCAGTGTAGAGGTCTTTTGCTTCTTTCATTAGACTGATTCCTAGATCGTTCATTTGTTTGGATGCTGTTGTGAAAGGAATTGTTTCCCTAATTTCTCTCTCAGTGAGTCTGTTATTTGTGTACAAGAAGGCTATTGATTTTTGAGTGTTGACCTTGTATCCAGCTACTCTGCTGAAAG
This sequence comes from Fukomys damarensis, assembly GCF_012274545.1. Taxonomy (NCBI): domain Eukaryota; kingdom Metazoa; phylum Chordata; class Mammalia; order Rodentia; family Bathyergidae; genus Fukomys; species Fukomys damarensis. The sequence continues at coordinate 47,112,947 of NW_022900916.1, read as the reverse complement.
TATCAATTAAGTCTAGAAGTTTTTTGGTGGAGTTTTTTGCATCTTCAATGTAGAGTATCATGTCATCAGCAAATGATGACAGTTTAACTTCTTCCTTTCCTATCTTTATTGCTTTAATTTCTTTCTCTTGTCTAATTGCTGTGGCTAATGTTTTCAGAACTATATTGAAGAGGAGTGGTGATAGTGGGCATCCTTGTCTTGTCCCAGATTTTAACGTGAAGGTTTTCAGTTTTTGGCCATTGAATATAATGTTGGCTGTTGCTTTTTCATAGATAGCCTTTATTAAGTTGAGATATAGATCATCAATTCCAATATTTTTCAGGGTTTTTGTCATGAATGGGTGTTGAATTTTGTCAAATGCTTTTTCTGCATCTATTGGGAGGATCATATGGTTTTTGTCCTTGACTCTGTTAATGTAATACATTACATTTATTGACTTATGTTATGTTGAACCATCATTGTATCCCTGGAATAAATCCCATTTGGTCAGGTTGTATGATCTTCTTCATGACCCTCTGTATTTTGTTTGCAAGTATCTTATTAAGGATTTTAGCCACTACAATCCAAGTAGATTAAATATCTAAATATTTAAAAAAGAATCACTAAATCTGCTGGAAGATAAGTTAGGCAGAACTATTGAAGATATTGCCATAAGAAAAGACTTTATGGATAAATCCTCAGTAGCACAGGAACTAGCAGAAAGAATCAACAACTGGGATCTCATCTTGTTTAAAAAAAGCTTGTGCACTGCAAAAGAAACCATCAACAGAACTAAGAGACAACCTACAATGTGGGAAAATTTTTTTACCACCTGCTCCTCAGACAGAGGACTATTATCTATAATATATAAAGAACTAAAAGAAAACACCCCCAAATATAAAGATATGATTCAAAAATGGGCATCTGAAATAAACAGACATTTCTCAGACAAAGTACAAGCAGCAAGTAAATGTATGAGAAACATGTTCCTCCTCACTGGTCATTCAAGAGATGCATATGAAAACAACTCTGAGATTCCACCTCACCCCACAAAGAATGGCTGGTATCAAGATATCAACCAATAACAAATGTTGGTTGGGTTGTTGGGAGAAAGAACCCCTTCTCCATTGTTGTTGGGAGTTCAGAGTGGAGTAACCACTATGGAAATAAATATGGAGATATTTCAAAGAACTAGGATTAGAGGTTCCATTTGATCCAGACATCCATCTGCTATGTATCTTCCCAAAAGAATTAAAAGAACCATATTACAGTGACATTTGTGCACCCATGTTTATAGTGTCACAGTTTGTAATAGCTAAAACTTGGAAACAGCCCATTTGCCCATCAGTTGGAGACTGGATAAAGAAGATGTGGGTTTTCTACAAAATGGAGTACTACTCAGCCATAAAGAATGAGAAATTAGTCATTCATAGGAAAATGGATGCATATCGAGGATATATTCTTAAGTGGAATAAATAAGTCACACATGTGTAAATATTGAATAGTTTATTTGGTGTGAAAAATTGTATATAAGATCCTAATGGTATAATTGACAATGTGAAATAGGAAGCAAGGGGCTAAAGGTATAGGGGAAGTGGGAAGGGTATGAGAAAGGCAATAAGGGAAAAGAAAAAATATGAGAAAATGAAAAATAGAAATAAAGTATTTGCGAATAGGGCAGGGAGGAGGGGGTGAAGGGAGGACAGGGGTAAGGGGTCAAAATGAGAACCAAGACCTGTCATGTAAAGGTGCAAGATTCCAATGATGAATGTAACTGTACTGTATACCTAGAATGGACCAATAAACTCAATGAGAAAAAAAAAAAAAAGAACAGTGGGATAAGTAGTTGAAGCAAGGGAGAATATTTTGAGGGATTTAGGGGCAATCTGTCTTTTACTGTATAAAATTGCTTTAGTTAATCACTCACCATATTTTTAATACTTCTCATTAATCAGACATTCATGGCAATATCTGCCAAATAAAAACTATTACAGTGTGTCCTCATTCACCTTATTCATTGCATGTGGCACCAAGTGATTTATGTCTCTTACCCAAAGTCAAAATTACCATGAAATATAAATGTTTTTAATTAATTCATAATATCCAGGCAGCCATAACACAAAGACACTAACGAAAGAAGGCTTCCAGGTTTGTTTCAGAACTTGGTTAAAATAATAGGAAAAGTTTGTTTGAAATGAAGGGAAGCATTTTTGGGGAAATTAATGGCAATGTGCCTTTTGATGAATGTTTTTCAATGTAAGTTTTCAATGTATTTTCTGATTGTATGTTATATGCTCTTATCAGTTTTCTAACTAGCAGTGTTTCTGAGAAAGAGATGGAGAATAAATTAGGTATTTCTGATATAATTATCACAGATGGAGCTTTAAAATGACCCATTGTGTATATACCACTGATATGATATATTTTCATCAAACTATTAACCATGTATTTAAAACAATGTATAAAAATTATGCATTTATCTGATATGAAAACAGGAGTAATAAATAACTTTATGTACACAAGATGTTAATAAGAATGCAGAAGTCGTGTCTTCTTAGAGAAAGCCTATTTTCAGTTCTGTGTAAGAAGAAAACACCTGTTCTTGTCCTCAATGTTCGGGAATTTTGTAAATACAAAGATATGAATGCTCTAAAACTCAGAGTTTGGCCTTGAAGTCTCTCCTACATTGTCAATCAGAAATAGTACATACAAGGAATGAAAAAATCTTCCATATTAACAAAAACAGCCCATGTTTACTTCATAGATATAAAACACTGAATGACTACTCAGATGCTTAATATATATTATTTTCTTCCAGGATACTATCAGCATTCAGTGTGATTTCCAAGCTATCAGTGAGAAAAAGCTCTGAGAAGTTAAGTTATTCAGTGTACATCATAAGTGCTGTGCTTTCTTGGATCCAGGTAAAAGTAGTTTTGTGTTATCTGAAGGTAACTGCCTGCACCTGTGACCCAGAAAAGTGGCTATAGTAGCTCATCACAAGAGGGTACTAGGCAGAAAGCATGGAAACATAATGGCCTATGTGATGAGTTCTTTGCCCACTGTACATACCACAAAGTCAAGCCAGCCAACTTTCCTGCCAGAGCAGAAAGGGTGAGAACTCGAGGAACATGCATCTGTTTTCTCATAAGCAATCATTCAAAAGTAGCCAGGTAAAAAATGACATAGAAGGGTGCAAATAAATCAAAGCAGTAGCAGAAAGTTGGTAAGTGAAAAAAGAAAGCCAAAAATAGAAGCTTTCCAGTTGGAATTAGATTAAACTTTATATATTTATATTTATATATTTTATATTTATATATATATAAATATATATATTTATATATATAAATTTCCTGTCTTTAGTTAAGTTATTGTGATAATAATCTCTATAAAAGATACAAATGAGGAACAGTGAGACTTTCCAAAGTACATTCCAACTCTGAATTTGAGAACAATCCCAATGAGAAAGGAAGAGTCCTCTAAAGAAATTATTATGTTTTAATTGAGTTTATTGGTAGATTTTAGGTATACAGTACAATTACATTCATTATTGGGATCTTGTACCTTTACATGACAGGTGGTCTTGGTTCTCAGTTTTTCCCCTTGTCCCTGCCCTCCCTTCACCCCCTCTTCTCCTCCCCCTTTACAAACACTTCATTTCCATTTTGTCATTTTCTCATATTTTTTCTTTCCCTTATTACACTTCGCGTACCTTTCCCACTTTCCCTACACCTTTAGCCGTTTTCTTCCTATTTCACATGGTCAATTATCTCATTAGGATCTTATGTACTATTATAGTTTTTTACACAGAGAAACTATTTGGTATTTACACATCTGTGACTTATTTATTTCACTTAGTATATCCTCAATATGTATCCATTTTCCTATGAATGAATCTAATTTCTCATTTTTGTGGATAATATTCCATTTTATAGAAAAACCACATCTTCTTTATCCAGGTTCCCATTGATGGGCAATTGGGCTATTTCCAAGTTTTAGCTATTACAAACTGTGCCGCTATAAACATAGGTGCTCATATCACTGTGGTATGATTCTTTTAATTTTTTTTGGAGAGATACCCAAATTATTGATGCTGTATGCAAACTCTGATAAAAATACTAAAACTTCTGAAAGACATACATATATATTATTATATATAGTTGCAAATCTTTAAAAATAGTCTTTAGGGTCTAGAGCATAGATTGAGAGTTTTAGAAACTGCCAAATGCAACAAAGTGTGTTTTAAGCCTTAGGAGTAATAACACAACAAAGAAAGGATGAAGTAATAAAATCAAATTTATTAAATTAAAGGAAGAAATTTGCAATCTCAAAATTATCTTCCCTTATATTTTTGTTCAAATGAAATATAACATGTGAATAATGAAATAGAAAATAAAATGGAAAAAATATAATTTTAAGTAGGTTCAAAAATCATAGACACGTTACATCCTGCAGGTAAATCCAGCCATCTGCCTGCTTTTGTAAATAAAACTGTAATGGGATCCAGCCATTCTTATGCATGTATATATGCATTATCAATATCTGCTTTGTGTCATATGAAGAGTTGATGAATTGAGGCAGAAATGGTAGTCTGTGAAGCTAGCATGTCTTTACTAACTTGTCCTTAATCCCCCCCAAAAAAATTGTCATCTCATGATTTGCATTCACATATATGTTTTAAGTGCTAAATCTTCTTGAAGAATGCTTGCTCTGGCAACACATATACTAAAACTTTTTAGAGTGGTTTTGGATATCTTTTGTAATCTCTGATGAATCAGAAAAGCAGAAAAAGAATTAAGGTCTGCACAAAAAATAAATGGTTTTGTCTTGTTTTCTTTTTTGTAATTGGTTAGTTTGTTGATGGTAATCTTACTGGCAAACACTTGTAAAATTCCAGGGGAAAATTTTAGGCAAATGGTTTTCTGAATACTGATGCTGGATAATGAATGGAGGTGCTGATAATTACTAACATCGTATTTGTCACAATTAATTAATCATATTTAATTTTCATTATGATGTATAGTCACAATTTTAACTTTACTAATAAATAAATTGTCACACTAATAATAATTTAAATTCACATAGCTTACTGGTTTTGAAGTTCATTATTTTGTTAACTATATCCTATTACACACACTAGAAGGTGGTGTCCAGTTCCTTTAAGTGGATTAGTAAGAAAATGGTATGAATAAAGTACATTTACATTATCATGGTCTTTGGCACAATTTACTGCTATAAGTTTTGGAAAAAGCCATCCATCCTAAATGAGTTGGTTGAAGTGCTCACAGGAGGATTCATTGTATAAAAAATACTAACTAAAAGGTACAGGTAAATATAATGTCCTAAGAAGCACTGAACTTTTCCTATTTCACATTCCCTATTATCTTAAAGGATTTTAAGGAAGAGGATGACTGACAACAGGGCACGGCTGATAACTCAGTGGAGTGGGACCCAGACAACACTGATTCCCTCACTCAGTGTGTACATATTGAGCACATACCAAGTTTTGGGATCCCTGCTTCCTGGATGACCTACAGCAGTGTGTATGTGTGTGTATGTGCGTGTGTGTGTGTGTATGTGTGCGCGCTCGCGCGCGGGCGAAAACGTAGTGTCTCCAGTCACAAAATTACCTATTTAATATGGGTGGCCAAAGTTGGCTGTTTAGAGAAAATCTTGAATGTTCGCTAGTAGCACTTCCGTGTCTAAAGAGTACATAAACAATACACTTCAGTGTGGTCTAGAAGCACTACAGGAAGATCTTTGAAGTCAAAGTTGAAGAATACACAAAAGTTAGTGAGCTAGCAAAAAGAAATTAAGTAGCATGTGTGTATATGTGTTTGTGTGTCTGTGCACACACCATTAACTAAATATCTGAGACCCCCAAAATACATATGTTGAAACTAACCTCAGCACATGAAGATTGGACCTTTTGGAAATAATTAGGTCATACAGTGTACCCACAGGAGCAGGATAAATGCTTTAATAAGAAGAGATCAGGAAACTAGCTAGCTCTCTACTCACCATAAGGAGAGACAACAATAAAGGCTCTCTGAAGACTGTGATAAGTATCCTCACCCAGAATTTAAATTCAGTATCGTGAATCTTGTATTTTATGTCACCAGAACTGTGAACAATAAGTTTTTCATTTAAGACAACTAGTTTACTGTATCCGTTTTTGAATTTTTATTTTTTATTACTACATGTTTGCAGCAATATAGTGTCCTTATGCAGAGAACATATTTTTTATGATAATATTTTTGTTAATCTATGTTTGGCACCCCAGTTATATCCCACTGGGGGTGCCAAACAGAAAAATAAGACTACAAACTAATACTTTCCAAGAAAACCTCCTAAGGATATGAAGAGTCTACTTGAGGGACAAGTTAAAGAAACTGAATCTGTACCTGAAAAGACATTTTCTGCCATTGGGCTTAATTAACAAGAGATGGATGAACACTTTTTTAGAATGCTGTACTATATATTACAGACAGCATACTATAATTAGAGCTCTAGAAAGAACCATACAGAAAAATTAAAAAAGAAAAATCTGGTTCTAGAAAGCTCACCATTTACAATACAAGCTTTAATTGTGAACCTTTATAATTATTTGATTCATCTCCCAGGCTGTGTAGATACTGATTTCTATGATAAATGTAAATAAAATCTTTTGTTTTATGCACATCACTCTCTGAAATCTCATCAGGGGTACTTTAAAATCGGTATGTTAACAAGGCCTATACTTTTCTAAGACTATATATCAAGTGTTTTCTCTTTCAATATTTCCAACATCACCTCCACAGTTTTGTCCAAAAGTTGGCATTTTCTGACATTTTGTGACAGTTCTCTGGTCCTCCTTACTGCTGTCCTTGACACTTACTCTTCCTTGACAGAGGCTGGTCTTCTGAGCTTTCCCATTTCCCTTCCTTGGTTTCTTATCCACTTGTGTGAGTATTGTTAACACTTCTTCAAAAGTTAGGTTTTCAAAAAAATATGACTAATTAGCACTTACAACCAGTATTTCCTTAAACTTTTTGTGAACTTCAGGTTTTATCTGCAACAATATCCTCTTTAAGATTGCTATTCAGAAGTACTGTCTTTGAAGAGACAATCATTTCCTTAGGATTTCTCTGTCTTAAAAGCCATAAGAGATTGAAAAAAAAAATACATTACTTTTAAAATATATAGCTCAGAAAAGAATGCTTCTACTGTATTGTCAACTCTTTCCATTTCAAATATTGGATTCTTCAAGTTCAGGGTTAAAAGTAGTAGCTATGGGGCATCAATTTATGCAAATAATGGTGAGATTAAGAATTTCAATTATTCTCCATATGAAGAGTATAAACAAGATAGAAGAGTCAACTTTCATTATTTCATTGCTTCTTGGTGTTTTCATTGCATATTAAATGCTTGATTTCACTTTTACAACAAAAACTATCAAAATTTATTCTGAAAGGTAATGGTATGTTCCAGGTAGCAAATATTAACTACCTCCAATGTGATCCCTAGAGACAATCTTTTTTTCATTCATTAAGTTTACTGATACATTTTAGGTGTACAGTATGCTGACATTCATTTTGGGCATTTGTACCTTTACATGATATATGATAGCTCTTATTTTTTTTCCCCTTCCCCTGCCCTCCCTTCAACCCCGCTACCCGTCCCTATTTACAAAGACATTGTTTCCATTTTTCCTTTTCTCATATTGATTCCTTTCTATTCTTTCCTTTCCCTTACCCCTTCTCATTTCCCCTTCCCCTTTGTACTTTTCTTCCTATTTCACATTATCTATTACACATTTCGATCCTTATTAACACTTTCAGTTTTTCATACCAGGGAAGCTATTCTATATTTACACATGTGTGTCCTATTTATTTCACTTAAGAGTATGGCCTCAATGCCCTAGGGATAATTTGCAGTTTTGAACTGTGCTTTAGAAAAACATTTCCAGCAGTCTGTGCAGCATTTTCATTGAACTCCTTCCTGCAGGAATCTTAAAAAATCCTGCTGAAAACTTTCAAAGTGCCCCAAAAGGTGTACCTTCAGAAATACTGTGTGCATTTTCATGGCAGCTGTGGTACAAAGAAAGCATGAAGGAAAGCTTAGACATGAAGGACCTGGCCGGGACAGACATACCATGCCACCTCAGCTGAGCTGTCCACTTCTTTGTATTGTTTACTTTCCCTTTATTGTGATCCATGATGACAGTAAAAAGCTAGTACGCTTTTAAGTCGACTCATCCAGGTACTAGTTCTTGATAGTCAAGATACTGGCTGCTGTGTTGTAGTAAATGCCTTAAGGACTTGTTCAGCTGAAAGTATTGAATTTGTCTATGTTAGGCTTAGTTCTCTTGGGAACCCCGAAATACAGGCAACATTTTAGTGACACAAGTCGCACTGAGAAAGTCAACTTCTGTTTTGTGCACTAAGGAGATCCCACCATCCTGTGCAGCAGGATGCTGCAGTAATGAGCAGAAAACCATTTCTAACAACAAGCTATGCATTTCTCTTCCTGGGTTTATATACATTCCACATAGTTTGAAACAGCACTTTATTTGATAATTAACAGTTTTGGTATTTTGAACATTTAAAAATTTGTCTGTTCTCATAGCTCAAAGCTCTTTTTTTTCATTTATTTTTTACCATTATTAATTTGGTGTTTAAAACATGATCATATAAACAAAAGTTTTTCTCCTATTGTGGAAATAAAGACACCTATACAGACTCACATGTGCATATACAAACCATTCGCTAATGCACTAACGAAATCTCACACACATGCATACTTCCATTTTCTTATACATAGCTCAGATTTAATTATTGAATTCACAATTTTATACAACATATTTAAATTTTTATTATTCAAACAATTATACCAAGCTATTAATACTGGAATTAAATGTCAGGTACACTTTGGAATTTAGGTCATTACATTTGGTCATGAACCTAATGAGTAAAGAAAGCAGTAAAGTCCAATGGGCTGCTTTGATTCTGGTCATAACCTGGGTCAATGTCTCATGAGGTTCAAGAAGTATGTCAAGGACAAAGGAGGTCAACAGGAGGAGTGTTTATTAAGAAGAGCTCTCAATAGTTGGGAGAGAACCTGAAAGTAGGGACTCTTTGTTTAGAAGTTTTACACAAAAAAAATGACTAGAGCTCTGGTTACTGCCACTCAAACTAAGGTCAAACTATAGGACCAAAACAAGCTGATTAAATTGGAAAGGGACTTATGGGGAAGCAAAGCATATAGCAAGTGTATGTCTGAAAATGCCTCTTGGACTCTACCCTAAGTGGTTCATCAAAAGAACATAGTGAGAAGAGAAAAAAGTTTTCCAAATAGGAGCATAAATTGTCACAGGGTTCATCCATCACCTGCTTGTTATGTTGCTTGTTACATCCCCTGACATGTTGTTCATCTGGTTCTTGTTAACTCTTGACCCCAGGCTCCTGATTATCTAACCATAGTCTGGTCAACCTGATACTGTCATAGGCCTGGTCCCTCCCTAGCTGCCTGCTGTCCTTCCTAACTTGCCTGTCAATTACACTGAGATGGGTAAGGTGACATATTTTCTGTAAACAATGTACCAAATTTTAGTGACACATTTTAGTAATCTCCAACTATAGTTACTGTACTTACAAAAATAACATTTCATACTTTATTTGACATTTTAGTGTTTTGTATTCTTATGTTTTATATTTGTGTTATTTTACCAGTGCTTAATTGTGTAAAATATATTTCAAGGTCTTTTAAGAGTTTTAATTTAACACCTTCCACCAAGAACAGTCAATTTCAAAATTGTGCTGACTAGGAAGACAATGTCCTGAAGATGTGAGTTAGTGTTTATGTTATTTTTTTTCAGAAGTCTACAGTGCATATTAACATACTCAAATATTTCTGTTAATATGGCATCCATTAAATGAGTAACACAAATGATTTAATTGATTGGTGGTACTCATAATATGTGACTTACCAAAAATATTGAACAGAAATTTCTGTCTTTACAAGAACAAGGTAAGAATGTAGCCAGATTTATAATTTACTCCATTTATAATGCTGTCCCAAATGTGTTATTCTGAACTAATTCTGTGACCAAAAATTAACTCAGGGGACACTTGGACTCTTGACCTTTTGGAAAAGCTCAGCTCAATTTTATCTCTAGAATGTGGATGCATCTGCTTTGAATGAAGCTGTCATATAAGATACTATCATTGGACAGCAAAAACAAACAGCTGAAACTGCAGAGAAATTAATACATTAATAGTAGTTATCAATGCAGTTTGGACATGTTTACTCTTACAGATGTGTGCAGCAGGATTCCATCTGAAAATCACAATTGTTATAACATTAAACCTGGTGGGAAGTTTGTCAATGATACCTGTGTTCATTACCTACCTTCATAGAAAGAACTAATTATTACCAAAAAGGAGTCTAACAAGGGTGAATCATCACACTGACCTAGGCTAATAGTTAACAGAAGAAATATCATAAAGGTATTTTCAAAGAACATTTTTCTGAACATCATTAAAAGGCAGTGATGTAGTAGTACAGTTGTGATACTTCCTTAGTCAATAACCATCCTCGAGGTATTAAAAGCATAGGAGAAAAACACTATTAAAATTTTAGTAGTGTTACTTAGATAACTTTGGCACAAAATTTTCAGAACTCTGTATAAACTTCTTTCATTTAGTTTTCTTCTGCTACCACATACCAAGTTTGTTAAATAAAGGAGTTTCTTTTAGTAGGAAAAAAAAACAGAACAAAACAACAAATATGCCATTTTATGGCCATGCATTGTGGCACATGCCTGTAACCTCAGCACTTGGAAAGCTGAGGCAAGAGTGTTGCTAATAGTTCAAGCCCAGCCTTGGCTACATAGCATGATCTTCTCTCTAACAACTACAGTAACAAAACTGTCATTCCGCAGTACCTAAATAAATAAATAAAAGAATCAATTCCCTCAAAACAAATCCATACACTATCAGAGCTTCAAGGATCAATAAGAACAATATTACTTAAAATGACTCCAAGTAGAAAAATATTTTGTCATGTTTATATTTGGGTGCATAAATGATTTTTTCATCTCTTGTTTTTGGTATCTCATATTTTACACATCATAACCTATTGTTGAAGCTTAGACTAGATTCATTTTTCCATGAAGAACTTGATGCCACAGCTGTTAGGAGCACCGTCAGTATGCATCTGCTCTCCTCCTTCATGACTACCTCAAGCATAGAGTTATTTCACTCAAAGTTATGCCTTTTCATGGGCTGCAAACCTTCAGTGACTTATGGTTGATGTTAGACAGAATCAACTATTTTAGACAGACCCAGGACAACACTGATCACCAGGAATCTTCCTTATCTTCCCATAGCAGCCCAGATGCTGTTAGCAGTTGGCTGTTACCCAGTCAGCTCTAGAATGTGGTTGCAACTGCAATATTACACAACTGGCATCGCACTTCATGTTCTACACAAGTCTGCAACTGCTTCTCTTCTACAACTTAAGGGCCTTTCCTCATAACCCTTTTGCACACTGAACTTGATCTCAGTTTCTGCTTCTGCAAAACTCAATGTGGAGCATATTTTATTCTTCACCTACAATCCTGGTTTCTTCAGCAATGTAAGGTAGATATCTCTAATTCTTTTGATACTTGGAATCCAATACGATTGTTCTGAACTTTTAACATGTTCACATTCTTGGAAAATAATGACAAATAATGCTTACACAAATACATTTTCATACATTTAATTAAGGAGACTGAAACATGCATATTTGAATTTTTCATATTATTGTACATACAAACAAAAATAGATAAATATATGTGCAAAAGTAGTTACTTTATGAAATAAATTGTCCAAATTTTACACCACAATAATTGTCACTCCTAAAAATTATTATGTATTTTATTAGCCACTTTGTTATCATTGGGACCAAAAACCCAACACCTGTAATTTAAAGAGTTTTATTTTAGCTCATGGTTCAGTCAATAATAAGGTATACAGTAACCTGATGATCAAATAACCTCTCAAAACCCAGCAGAATAGTAGCAGAGTTTCCTACCCAAACTTTAAAGGCCAGAAAGCCTTCAAGTGAAGTGTTTCAAGCCCTAAAATATAACAACTCCCAACATTGACTTCTGAATACTGCAAAATTTTTCATTAAAATTGATAGAGAAATAAGCTATTTCCATGATGAGGAAATTTATGATCATCAAGCCAGCATTACAAAAAATTCTCAAGGATATCCTTGAGACAATGAAATCCACAATGACAATAAATCAAAAAAATTAATATACCTAGTAGGAAAAACAGTTAAGTAAGGGGGGAAATGAGGAAATCAGCAACAAGTCAGTCTCTCTCAGTAATAACTCCAATATGAATGGTATTAATTGTCCAGTCAAATGACACAGATTGGCAGAATGGATCAAGAAAGAAAACCCAACAATATGCAACATATAAAAACACATTTAATTAAAAATATACTCATCAATTAAAAATCAAAGGATGGAGACCAAAATTCTATGCAATAAGAACTCAGAGAAAAATAGGAGTTGCTATCCTAATTTCAGGCAATGCAGATTTTAATCTAAGACTGATAAGAAAAGAAAAAGAAAGACACTACATATTAGTTAAGGGAACAATTCAACAAAAAGTTATCAATGACAAACATATATGTGCCAAATACTGGAAAACTCAACTTTATTAAAAACAAAAACTAATGGACATGAAAAATCAGATAAATAGCAGTACAATAGAAATGGGGAATTCCAATATTCCATTGTCATAAATGGACAGATCAACTAGACAAAAATTAACGTCCAATATTATTTATTCCTATTCACCCTTTCTGTATACATTTAAATAAAATTCCTTTTTTACCTCTCAACATTAGAACTATTATAATTGTTTACATATAACAAGAATAAAATTGTTCTATACAGGAATTTTCAAAAAGATAATTCTTCATTTGGTATGTAATTTTTGTTGTTTGGTAAAGAATGAATTTTTATTTTTAAAAAATTTAATGAAAAATCAAGCCGGGGATTTAGCTCAGCAGTTTGGTGGCCTGCCTTGCAAGCGCAAGCACCCGAGTTCAATCCCTGGTACAAAAAAAAAAAAAAAAAAATTAATGAAAAATCATCTCTCCTTGAATTTTTTAGATTCCTTTCCTCTGATGTCATGCAGATTACACATGTTGTAAAAGTTCATATTTAAAAATTACCGTTTTAAAAATAAGTTATGATTCTGCTGGTTTGGGAATATTTAACCTAGTTCATCACACGCAGCCTAGCATTTTACTAAACTTAAACTCTCTTTGTTAAATGAAAATATATCTATATAGAACACAATAAAATATTTGATTAAATATAGGCAAATTAAAGAACCAGAATATCAAATTTTAGTTTTGTCACTTTGCTTCATAACCTTAAGATATTCCATCTGCCAAAAGCCTGAAAATAAATCTCTAGTGACTTAAATAATAACCTAAAGTCAAGGGATAAATGTCTTGAGAAGTTGACTGCTTGGTCTGTTTGTAGAAGGCACAATTAGTCTGGGAGTTTGAAACAGCAAAGATACTCTATTCCAAATTGAACAAATTCACAAAAATACCCATCAGTTAGGATAGGATTGTTTTCTTTTACAATTTGGTTCAGGAAATAGAGAATCTTATCACAGATAGGAAACTGAGAGTCTGTATTAGTCATACTTTTGTTGGAGAAGCAAAAAGAGAGTAATGTTCCTCATGTTATTAACCTCATTACATAATAGAACGAGCAACTTTCTAGGTTTTGTAATCGTTAATATAGTGTATTAATTTTATAATTGATAGTATATTTCTCGATTGACCAGAAAGATATCCAAATTATGGATTGTGTAGTATCTTTCTTTTTTTCCTTATGCTATTTTATTATGGCTGATATGATTTTTATGAGAGTAAAGAGAAGAGTTGGCTGGTTGAAGTCTTTTAATGAATTGTGTACATTTTCCTCATTTTCTTATCAGGTTATTATTTTACAGATTGTATTAGCTCTATCTCCTTGATTCAAATGTAACACTATTTCTTAAAACAGAGTTACTCCATACTGCTAGATATTTTTTTCTGTAAAATATCTACTACAAAAAAAAATAAATTAGGTTGAGCTATGTTTATGTGTATGTATCAACTCCACCCAAGGAACGTACACATTATATAAGCAAGCATGTACCAAAAGGGAAGGGAGCACAGAAAGAGTGGAGGATGGAGGTAGAGGAGGGGAAGGGAATGAAAATGGAATTAAGATGTGCTATGTACATGTAATAGTGTCCCACCAGGAATGTAAACATTATGTACTGCACACATATACTAATAAAAGAAAAAAATTAATAAAAATAGTCAATATGGTTGTAATTGCCATCATTTAAGTATGATCATACTTTTCTGAGAGTCTTGGGTATACATTTCATTCTAAGGTAATTAGAACATTTTCACAAACTAAATAAATCTTTCACAGACTTATGGTTTCCTGTAGGTTATATTTTCTCTAAATTCAGTTTTGATAGTTATTAGAATGATATGAAGCCAATCAGCACAATTTAAATAAGGAATGTCAGAGACCACAGGATAAACACAGTCATCACTTTATATCTGATTACTACTTTATCTGTATTTCAAAACAGCAATGATAATTTCAGCATCAAATCTGTTTATATTTTAGTGGTACAGCAGCATTTATATTGAGGCTGAACATTTCTATATGGCTATTTCCCGAGATGCTACCACAATGGACTCTACCTTTGTTCTAAAAGAGTCAAAAACTTCTGAGGGATACTTAGATTTCCTTTTTTTTTATGTTTATAGTTACAATCTATACTCATGACAATTATGGTAGTAAGTTATAGTACCCAACTCTAGCTGACTCCTACAATCACGGTGTTACAATATTTGAGAATTATAGATGTAAGAGGTGCAATGACTTTTAAGGATGTCTTCCAGGAAGGAAATGGTAGCATTTAGATATTAAATATTCATATTACAGTGAAATTGTGGACAAAAAAGAGTGATTTCCTTTTGTTCAATCGCAGATGTGTTCTCATATCTCCATGACGCGTGGTAGGTAGCACTGCTACAGAGGCATCATTATCACTACAATCAAACTTCTGGAGACTAATATTTTATATTTGAGGAAATAAAGTACTGCACAAATAGCTGCCTATATTCTCAAAGAAAGTCAGCATTTCCATTACATTTAGTTATTCTACGATATCCATTTTACCTTAGCAAAAAAAAAAAAAATCCTTCATACAGTTAATATGTTCCTTTATTTTATATGCAATATCTTTTTAACAATTAAATATGGTTTTAAGTCAAAGTTTGAGTTAACTAATTAAAATACATTAATGCTAGAATAATTAATTTAACATATACTAACAAGTGTTTTAATTTTTTCAAAATATTTGCTTTATTTTCTTCTATTTTATTATGAGTCAAATGGATATCTATGACTGCTAGTGTATAAATTGCTAAAGTTTTCAAGTCATCACTTACATATTATGGAAAGTTCCTCAAAGTATATTTTAGATATAATACTGACATAATGATTGATTGACTATCATTTGAAAACTAAAAGTTGTTTTTATGTTGATTAGGTTTCTATTTTCACTAATTTCTCCTTTTGCCCTTTTTTGTATATTAATAAACTTTTATAGGCATCCTTTTCATGACTCTGATGTCTTGCAAGATGGTATTGCATCCATTTTTTATGGTTTCTCCTTAAATTTTTATTTGTCTTTTCTTGGTTTTATGGAGGTATAATTACGCATAGATAAGTGTATAACTACATAAACCTAACATATTTATCCAACCAACAAATCTTCACTATAATTACAACAATGAACCTATCTATCCATTTTACCCTAAAGTATTTTAAGGCCTTCACTGAGCATGGATTTTTTAACCAGTCATCGATAACATCTTCCTTAATCAAATATATTTTCTAAAACATCTACCAATTTACTAAAAATTGTGTTGTTTATTTTCTTACTGTAGAGGTTGGGAAGAGATTTGAGTATATGTTCTTTATCAAATACATATTTTGAAAATGTTTTCTCTCAGTATTTGGCATAGCTTTTAATTTTCTTAATGATTTTTTTTCAAAGAGTAGAATATTTTACTTTTAATGAAGTCCATTATATCAATAGTTTTTTGATAAATTGTACCTTTTGTCATATTTAAATATCTTTGCTTAAACTTGTCACAGGTATCTTTTCCGTTTTCTTTCAGACACTTTCTTGTCTTGATGTTACTTTTAACTCTCACCTCCTTTTTCATAGGTGAGAGGAACATATTGGAGTCTTGCCCCCCCGCAGGAGAGTGGGATATGAAAGAACCATTGTTGCAGCACCATTTTCTTAAAAGACCATTCTTTATCCATTGAATCTTTATCAAATATTTATATTTTTCTATTGCGTTCTATTAAGGTTGGTCTGGCCTATTTAGAACACTACAATGTTTTGATTAGTATAGTCTTTAATAAATCTTGAAATCAAGTTATTTTAGCTCTAAGATATTGTTTTTTCATACTTATTCGGTTCAAGAGTTTAATTCATTCCACAGTTCTGGAGAAGGTGGTTGTATCCATGTTCATACAGGGAAGATGCCCATAATAATATTTGTCACCTGATTCGGAGTTTGCAAACGAAAGTAAAATTTTGCCCAACGCTGACGATTGCAGACTGAATTGCTCAGGAGCAGAAACATTTGTGGATTGAGGTGTTACTTTTCCTGCCTTTTAAAAAATGTTACAACTGGGACTGGGGATTTAGCTCAGTGGCACTGCACCAGCCTGGCAAATTCAAGGTTCTGAGTTCGATTCCCCCGTACCAAAAAGAAAAAAAGTTCCATCTGTGTTTATAAAGATCTCATTATAACCTCATTAAGTCTGTTAACCTCAGGCTTCTCAAACTGGCTTGGACTAAAAACACCATCAGAGTTTAAAAATGACTGACGCCTGAGTTTCACCTCCAGCAGATCTTACTCTATTATGGCTGTGGCTGAGAATTATTGACCTGGGCAAATACCCTAGGCTTTTGTCACTTCTTGGTTCAGCCTGATGTCTCTACTCTGAGATAAAAGATTTGGATTTTCATTATTTCAGAGGAGTAGAACAACCTGCTGGTTCCAAAAATTTTTTAGTCACCCTAATGATCATCTCATGACTCACCAATAAATTCCTTCAACTATTGATGTAGAGCCCAGAGTGGGGATTCTCAGTTCCGTATATTGATTGAATTGATGGAGGGAAATTATACGATTGGAAGCAAGCTGGAGATTTTAAATTAGAAATGGAATTCCTTTAAGAGACTACCTGTTCAGATAATCCATGTCTTATTAGGTATGTTTGGTAGCCTACATCTTTCAAGAAATTTGTCCATCTCATCTGAATCGTCAAAATTTGAGCCATACATTTATTGATATAGTTCTGTTATGATTTAAATTATTTTAGTGAGTCTTTAGAAAATCTTTCTTTCCCAACTTTAGCAATTATAGTTTTGTCTAATTTTTTAAATCAATTTTTGTATTATTATCAATTTTTGTTTCTAATAATCAGCTTTAGATTATATCTATTTTCTCCATTTTCTTTTGAACCTTGTTTTCAAATGCATTGATTTCTTCTCTATTGTTTTCATACTGGTACTTGCTTTCAGGTAGATTTATTTTATTTGAAAAATTTTATAAAATAGGACCTTAAAATATTGATGTGAGGCCTCGTTTTCTGATAGGACAAATAAGCTAAAATGCTTATTTAAAATAGCTGCCTATTTTCTTATAAGTACCACTTTGATGGAATTTCAGTCATTCTTTTATGGTCTAGAAGAACACTGTATAATTGTTAATGTTCCCTGGGCTCTGGAGAGAATCTGTACTGCTGTTATTGTGGGTAGGATTTTCAGTTATGTCAGTTTCTTCCATAGTATTACCTAGGGCTTTTTTTAAGTCTTCTGTGTCGCTGTGGTCATGTCCCAGGTTCAACAATTGCATCTTTAAGACTTCTTTAAACTCTATCAGGTCTTTTTGTATGATTTGAAACTACTTAATTCATATTTCCCACTCTAATTTATTCTTGGTGTCTTGTCTCTTCATTGTGATATAATGTTTTTCTTTATTTCTGGCAATTTCTTAAATCATTTTTTGTCTTATTTATTGCAATCACATCCTGCCTTTTTAAAAATTGTGGTTTTCCTTGTGAACACTGTTCATTCTTTTATCATACTGCATTTTGGGGGATTGTTTTAAGGCTAAATGGCTCGGTCTTAATATTTTACCCAATCTGACAGTGTTTAGACTAATTACATTCAACTTAACCAGTCATTACTACTACGGAATAAAAATTACCATTTTGTTAATGAGTTTGTCTTTGTTTTATCAGATCTGCTTTTCTTCCTGAGTTTTGACTATTTTATGTTTGAATTTAATATTCACTGTCATTCATTATTATCTTTGTTAAACTTTAATATTTTAGGGGCTGGGGATTTAGCTCAGTGGTTCTGCCACCTGCCTTGCAGCCACTAGGACTTGAGTTCTATCTCCGGTACCAAAAAAAAAAAAAAAAAAAAATCTTTAATGTTTTTAGAGTTTACCATACTAATTATTATTTACTATAGTCTTTTTGCAAACAATAGCTTATTTCACATACTATGTAAAAACTTTACACCAGAGAGTAGCGTGTAAGACAGTGGCAGCACATTTTCCAAACACACATGAGGCCCTGGCTTATATTACCGATACCACAAAACAAACAAACAAACAAACAAAAACACCCTATAGCTATAAGTATAAGATGTTTTCTCCCTTAACTTTCTTGTATTACTATAAAATCTTTTAATTTTAAAGCTTTAAATCTACATTACATCTTCCTAATATTTTTATAGATAGGAAGATACAGCTTAGTCAGAAAAAACATGAATATGTTTATATTAATTGCTTCCATTTCTTTATTTTGATGCACATGTCTGTCTTTCATAATATTCCATATGCCTGAAGAATTTTCTTTCACATTTCCTGAAATGCAAGCCTATAATTACTCTTTGTTTGTCTGAAACTGCTATTGTGGCTGTTTCATTTTTGTATGATATTTTCACGAATGTAAAGTTCTTGGTTCTGTACTCACAAATCTTTTGAAGAACTTTATTTTATTTCACATTTCTTTTCATTTTACAGAATGGAGATTGAACTCAGATTGACTCATGTGTGATAGACAAGGGCTTTACCACTGAGCTACCTCCCTAGCCCTTCAGCATTTTAATCATTCTCTAACTTTCATATCTTGATAATATGTTTAAAATTTTTTTTTTAAAATCAAAGTCCTTTCATGTATAATATGTCTTGTCCTTTTGAGGCCTATCTGTTCAAGTTTCCTTTGCTTGCTTCAGATGGAAATCAGGAATAGGAAAAGTACAGCTCTGCTACAGTCCTGATATCTTCAGATGATACCATAAAACACTGGATCCCAACAGTTAACACAGCACTCAGCTGTTTACTGACACCATCTGATGCTAGCTTTTCTGGACATTCTAAACTGAATCTGTCTCTACCGCCATTGTGCGTGCAGGATGGCTTCGGTCCACTCTGAGGGGGTGGTCTCTACTGATGATCTGTAGCTGTGGTCTTTGGAGTTCTCCAGGCAATAGGTCCTAGTTTTCATTGTGCTTCCTTTTGAGATGACCCCTTGGTTGACATTATTCAGGATCCTGAATAGATTTACAGAGCCCTCTGAATCCAATACCACCAGAAAAATAGAATAACAGATTTACAGGACCACCAGAGTGGGTAGTCTTTATTTTAACAGTATCTGTACATCAGCATGGGGGCCTCAGTATACTGGAGGGAGTCTTCCTAGACTAATTGGAGAAGTGTAAGGGGAGTGCTGCTTATATAGCAGCTGAAAGCCTGTGATTGTTGCAAATGCGGGACTGTGATTTAATTGAACTCAGACCTGTTTTTTGTCTAAGTGGAGGTTTGGGGGTGCTCCTTGGATCACTGCAGTTACCATGGCATCCTTTCAGTGAGAGGACAGGAAGATGTGAGCTGTTTTGTGACGGACAGCTGTTACATATTTAGGAAAAAATTCTAGGGCCAAAACTAGGGAATGCTTCAATGGGTAGTTACGTTTATTACAGCTAATTGGGGTTTGGAACAGTTGGGAATATTAACAACAGTCTCAGGTTCCTGCCTGCTGATCTTACCCACATTAGAGTGCTGGCCCCACTTCAAAAAGGCCATAGCAACTTCTGAGCAACAGGAACAGGAGGAGGCACAGTAGCTTAGTGCTGAGCTGCAGTCTCGTGTCAGAGCTGACGAGAGGAGACAGATGCTAAATAACCAGGGAGGACACAGAGCCAAGTTGTCCCAGTCCATGAAGGGAGTAGAGGAGAGCAAAGGAAAGTGAGGGGAGGGGCGTGAAGCTGTGGGCCAAGCCAGGAAGCCCCCAAGCTTGCACCTGAAAAGGGGCCATCAAGGGCTTTTCTTCTCACTGGCTGTATTCAAGATTGTTTTTTCTTTCTTTTTGCTATTTAGAGTTTAAGTATATGTCTAGAGCTTTGAGTTGGAGGAGTAGGATCGTGTATTCTAATTGAAGGCTGCGATACTCTGGGATCTGTATTTTAATATATATATTTTCAGTTTGGGAAATATCTCTGTTGTACCTTTAATAGTGTTCCTGATCTGTTTTTTTTCTCTATCTTTTGTTATGTCCAGTGATTACTTATATGTTAAACCATTTGATATTGTCTGCTATAACTCCCAGATGCTGTTATTTTATTATTTATTTTAGGTGCCTTTTTATTTGTATTTAATTTGAGTACTTACCTTTCCTCAAGTCTGTTGATTGATTCACCTGCTATGTTCATTGCAATGAGTCCTTTAATTATGTTCCTGTATTTTATTATGCATTTATCCTACTACTTTAACTTTATTCCTTCTTTTAATTCTTTATCTGTGCTTGCTACCTAGTAATATACATTATAGAAGTTTTCTACAAATATCTTTAATATGCTGCTTATAATTAATTGATATTCTTTCTCTATTAATCCTAACAATTGGGTCATATCTAAGTCCAAGTCAAAATGTGTTTTCTCTTGATATTGTTATTTCTTGCTCTTTTAGATGTGTCCTATAACATTTTGTTGAAACCTAAATATTGTGTTTTGGAATGTGGAGATGCTTTGGAAATATAGGATATAAAGCCCTCTGGTTACCTGGTTCCTTCTCTCATGACTTTACTGTGGGAAACTGAATTGATACTGTCAGAAGATGTGCTATGCTTGGGTCCTTTTGTTATGGTGATTAGTTTGATATACCACAGGCTTTATATTTAATTTAGTGCTATTGGTGGATAAAATGATACTTGAATTATTGAAGAGACTTTCTTGTTCTTTTCTACCTTAAGCTTTACAATATTTTTCACTATTTCTCCCAACAGCGTTTGTCTCCATACTTTTTGTCCTTCTCCCTGAAGAAGAATGTTAACTCAATGCTTGCTGGCCTCTGCTGGAGTAGGGATATTCTCTGTTGTCCTGGGAAAGACTCAAACAAGGGGAGGTTTTGAGTCTCTAGGTGTCTGGAAAGGCACTTCTTCAAGAGTTTTCTTGTGTCCAGAATAGTGTGGGTTTCATGACCATTGTTCATCATTAAAAGGTCTGTCACTTCTCCCAGGTACAGTAGTTCTTGCCACTATCAGGATACAATAGGTTTCTCTTTCTACAGTATATTTGAGTTTAGTTCTCTAGGAGTAATAATTCAACAAGGGCTTTGCACAATGTTTTATGTCTCTCTTGTAATATCACTCAGCCATAAGAAATGAGAAAATAGATTCATTCATAGGAAAATGGATAGATATTGAAGATATACTCCTAAGTGAAATAAATAAGTCACACATGTGTAAATACCGAATAGTTTCCCTGGTGTGAATAATCTGCAACATGCATAAGATTCTAATAAGATTACTGACATTTAGAAATGGGAAGAAAGGAGGTAAAGGTGTAGGGAAGGTGGGTTGGGTAGGGGAAGAGTAAAAAGGGAAATGAAAAAAATGTGAGGGAATGAAAAGATGAAAACAAAGTGTTTGTACATGGGGAGGGGAGGAGGGGGTGAAGGGAGGGCAGAGGTAAGGGGAAAAATGAGAATCAAGACTTTTCATGTAGAGGTACAAGATCCCAACGATAAATCTAACTGTATTGTATCCCTAAAATGTACCAATAAACTCAATTAAAGCTGAAAAAAAAAAGAGTGGCTACTTTCTCCATCTTTCAATCTGACATCACTAATTGAAGCTTTGTTTGTTTTCCACCAAGACAACAATGTACCTCCGGAGTACTCACTCAGTGATGTTCTTTGGAGAAGAATTGAAAAGTGGGTTTTAAACTCTGAAATATGCTGATCCAGGAGATTGAATACCATCACCCAATTCCATACTCAAATTTAAACAATTTGTTAAAAAACAAAACAATAACAATGACAACCAAAAATAGTAGCCAAATTCTCAACTGCTGGCATGGACTACCGGCCTTTGTCCTTTGCTCTGAGTGCAATTGTGTTCATGTGTTCTGACTGAAGGGTCCTGTGTTTCCTTATATTTTAGGTTACTTCATTGAATTTCAATCTAACAATCAAATTAAAAAAATATATTGTTGCATAAAATTTAGCCTTTGCTTTTTTGCATATTGAAAACTGTATTTCCTGTTTCTTACATCTCTCATGGAATCTAGAGGCCATATCTGACTTTTGATCGATATGTCACATCTGTTTTTCCAGCTCCACTGTGCTGCACTGTACCTATTCCATAGCATCCCAGTGTCAACCCCAAACACTCAAGAATTTTATTGAAATTTGCTGTCTGACGATCTAACTTTTCCAAATGAGAAGAGAATAGATATACAAATTTTAGTTCAGCAAGCTTCAAAACTGATTCGTAACTTCATGTCATATTCTTTCCTTGTATTTGATTTTGTCTTTTCCATCATCACAATTTAATAAAATAAATTATACATATTTAATAATATTTCCAAACTCATTCCCAGTTCTTTTTTAATAATATGCCTGATTTGAACTATTGTTTTCAAGCCTTTAAAAGCCAGCTAAAATGAAAACCTATCCCAGTTACCCTCAATCAATTAGGACCAAGAAATACTTGACACTTCTGCTCAAGAACACAAATAATCATTTTTCATATTAGGTGGCTGTCTCCTTCTGATTTTTTTTTCTTTTTAAGAGCTGACTCACTCTTTCACAATATAGAAGGATTATGCCATTAAAAATGAGCCTGGAGTCAGTGTTAACATTCAGGTCTTTTCAACAATGTCTGGAGGATAAGGAATGGGTCCAAAGTCATTTAAAATTCACCACCACCTTTAATTAGACTTACTTAACCTTGCAGGCTCAAAGAATGAGCCTAGCTAGATCAAGTGAGTTTTTGTTAGTGTTTTTAACAGGATCCTAGGTATTAATTGGAAGACTACCCAGAAGAATTCATGAAGCTTGTGGTAGGGGTGAACCAGTGGCTCCAGATAATCTATGCTGTCTTTAACTATGGGAATAAGTTTAAAGGTTAGAGGAGATATTTTTTTTAGCTTCCTAAAAAGGAATTCATTTTAGATTTACTTAGTTTTCCTTGGCTTAATAGTCAGTGATAGCTTTGAAATTTAAATTATCTGACATAAGCAAAAGTTCTCATTAGAACAAACATTCACTGTGAGCCTGTGCTTCTCTGCATTTGATTATCATGCTTATTTCCCCTGATTAAAAGTGATTCATATATTGAAGTTGAATTCAAAGGAAATCTTAGAGCAAGGGCATAATATTAGCAAATGTTAAACCTTCTGTTCTTCAGAGGAGATTACTCTTCCTCAGCATCATCTACAAACATGCTGATTTATTGGTATTTCCATAAAACTAGAAATGTTTAAAACATGCTAACTTACTCACATAATGTTAAATGTCTCTGCACTGATGCCTGCAAAAGCGCTGCAAAGTCACATTACCAAAGAATATTAAGGCACATTCAATATTCTCCTCTAGTTAGAATTACTTTATAATGACATGGTACTTATTTCAGGCATTTCATCAAGGATTAAAAAGTACATTACTGATGATGAAACTTTCTGTGTCCTTGCAAAAGTGGAAATTTAGAGTAAAATCTCATTAATTCAGATACCAGTGTTTCAGAATTTGCTGAAATTTAGGCAAACATTAACATGGTAGTTAGACTTATATTGCCTATAGAGAAAGTGTTTGCTATACAAATGCATACTGTAATAATTAGTAATCAACTTAAGATGTTTTAAACACTCAAAATTTTTCAGAAAGTCAGATTTAGTTCAAAGTAATCTGTATGTTTACAGTTTATTTTTTATCTACTTGTTAGCCTAATTTAAGCTTTTGTAAATCATTTCATAGTCTGATCTGGGAAGCAATCAATAATGTAAAATCTAGTTGTATTTATTTTTTTAGAAAATGCCATATTTTAGCCTTTTGATGATTTTTCTTCCAAACTTGTCACAAATCCTGTTTTATGTCAGTTATATTTGTATGAATAGTTTATATAAAAAGATAATTCCTCTCCTTTAAGTTATAAGACCACAGACTAATTATATGCAGTGATCAGAATTCTTTATTTTTAAAAAATTCTTTAATTTTTTTTGCATAGCCATTAGAAATGCTTTGTACTCCACAGAGTGAGATTTTCATTACCATTACTGCGATAAATTTAAGAAATGAGAAAGCAAATATTTTATAGAATAGTGATTTACTATGTCTTACGTATCTAGATATGTAGTTATATAATCTGTTAATATGACAAAAATTCTCATAGAATGCCTTAATAGTGAAATATAAAATCTATTTTCAGTATCAAAATGTCAAAAAGGTTACACTGACCAGTTTCTCATCACAAGTAGCCTGTGGCCATGTGACTATTTTTACTGCGATCCTGAGTGGAGAAATGTTTTAGGAAGTCTACAGCTAAGGAAGAATGGGCTCTGTTTTAAAATTTATTTTTCCTGCTGGCTGGGTGCAGATTAGAAGGTGTTCCTGTAGCACCTGGGAACATAAAGGATGTCAGAAAAGCAGATTAAACTGAGCCAGAACACTTGTCGAATGCTCACCTCTGACTTGTTACAATGTGAGCTCAACCTGGTGTAGATTATTCTTTTAGAATAAACTATTGGATACTTTGATATGGAGAGAAGTTACAGAGTGTTCATGACTCAGCCTACACTTTCTGCATTCCAAATCTGTGTATTTGTCTTCCCGCAGACCATCTGTAGTGAGGGTGGATGGCTCAGGAGAGCATAAAGATGTCACTGGGGTCAGTGACCAGAAGTAACTTTACCTAGTTATGCAGCAGAGGACTGGAAAGTTCATTTGGCTACAGATAAAAAAATCAGCTTTTGCAAACACCTTCCTAATTAATAAAGTTCATTTTTTTTATTGATAATGGACATAAATATACAAATGTTCAACAACTGACTCCTAGGAAAAACTAGCCTTCCTTAATAAAGTCTACTGATTTTCTTGGGAGAAGTACTCCTTTCCTAGCCAATAGCACACTAGAAATATGCTGTCCCTGAATAAGTCAGGGTTGAAAGATGTACTAGCTCACCACTTGGAATATTTCTGCCATACAGATATAATACATGCACCTAATCTTGAGAATATACATAAGTACTAATGTAACAATCAAAATAATGGATTTTTAGTATAAATTACCTTTAGATTTATTATAATTTAATAATTATAAGCTTATTAATTTGTTTTGTAATAATAGTTTTGTTATCAAGAGGTGTTCACAATTGCTAAAAATTTATTAATTAGCTCTCATGAGACAAGACACACTGGTTGTTATGTTCGCATACACCACTGAATGAGTATATATGTGCATATACCCACATAGGTGTCACTGTTTCTGTATGTACTTACATAGCAGAATTATTATTTATGAAAATTCAACATCTTACCACTACAGTTGAATTTCATGCTCCCAAGTAAAGGATTATTAGTTATTAATGAATATTAATAATGCTTTGCATTAACATTGGGATATAATTCTATTCAAAAGGTGCTTGGGTAGTTGCATTTAAAGTTTAGGGAAGTTGTATAGAATTTTTCTTTTATACACTAGCAAAGTAAAATAATTTTTCATACTTATCTCTTATGGTATTTTGCTCTGAATGTTCAGGGAATACCTTTCAAAATTTCCTAGGATAATCTTAAATATTGACTCCATAGATATGAGTGTTTGGTATGAAGAGGAAGATTTAAAATTAGACTGTTGTTATTTAAATGTTTGTTTAATTTAAATATTGTGATTTATACTTCATTTTTTAGTGACCAAGAACTATTGTTTAATTTACTTTTCTATAGTTAGTGTTCATATTTTGTTCAAACATCTCAGGAGTTGACCAAGAAACAGGAGTGATTTTTGTTTGTTTGGTGAAAGAATTGTTTTTCTTCAAAATCATGTAATTTTATGTAATTATAGTAAGTTTTACTTACCTGATATTTAAAACATATGAATAGAGATCCTGTTTTTCACTGTTTTAAACATTGTAGTTACCTTAAAACGGCAATAAGAAGACATATATAAAATAGTTAAAATAAGTATTATTTTGCAAGATCTCTCTATTTGATCATTGTAACTAAATTTACAGTGCCAAATTTTCTTTTTGGATACTAGAGGAGGGCTACAATTCCTTAAGGGGGGAAATCATAAGTTATAAATGTATAATAATACATGGAAGTGTATCCCAGGAGAACCAAATATCAAAAAAAAAAAAAAAAAACAGGGATCTGAACATCAGGTCATAACAGGAGAAAGTAACTAACAAAGCAGCAAACAAAATCTCTTTGCTTTCATTCAAAGTCTCTAAATGTGTGAAAGTCTCAAGAAATCAATTTTGTCTGGTGCCTAAGGGTGAACAGTGGCACCAGAGTTCTGCAGTGCAAACTAGGACTTTAGCTTTGGCTAGTCATTACTTAAAGAACTGGGAACAGCTTTTTGTCTTTTAGTGCAGGTGCTGACACCTAAAACTATCATGGAAAATTTTTAGACAGCTTCCAGAAATATAAAACAAGGAACACTCATCTTATTATAAATGAGGGTTATACAAAAGCAATTAGTATTAGAATTTGGAAGTTGACATTCCAGATTACACTCTTCACTCCATGACTATGAATCCTCAACTATTATATAAACCCTTCTTATAATATACATCTGAATTCACTCACTATAGATGCTTCTCTCAAGATCTTAAGTCACAGAATGTGAATAATACATAAATACTTCTAATTTTAGCATGTGTTTTATAATGCAAATTACACTGTTGGCGTTAGCAGGGTCAGTGCCATGAAGAAATGCATTTCATATGTATTCATTTTATTTAAACAGACTAACACTTTGTAAATAATTGATTTTACAAAATGGAAAACACTATCAAGGGATTAAGAAGAGGTTGAGGAGTGTATTGATTATTCTAGCAACTGATTACCATTGGCAGTATGTCATTCAAAGCTGCCAGGCTGTCCACCTCATGGGCCATTTTTAGGAGCCCTGATGTCAATAATTCGGTTAGAGTCCAGTTTAAATCCTTTTAAATGAAAAATAATAAAGATTTTTAATATATTATTATAAAATTATAAGGGAATATTTACTAATCAAAGGACTTTAACTGGTCTAAAGGTATTAATGGTAGTTGAGTTACCTTTTAGAAGACTTTAACTGTAGAAAGCATCACACACATGACAACTCTAGTGTTTAGGGTTAGAGTAGTAAGCTGATCTCTCCAGAGGACTTTATTTAATAAGGAAATAATCTTCAGTGGCACTTCTAGTCTTCCTCTTTCCTGTATAAGTACTGAATTTAGTAACTGAAATATTATCTCATTGGAGCTTAGTGTTATGATTAGATGCCAGATATCACTTTCTTACATTTGCATATCCAATTATAATAGCCCATATATATTTATTTATATAATACATATATATATATATATATATAATTTACTTAAGTTTTTTATGAAAGTATGCATGAACAGTATAATTAGGTAAGTTTTTAAAAATCATAAATTGTAACAAAAGCTGAGATTCACATTAGCTTAATATTGGTAAGTGTATTAAATAAAATTAAATAAGAATTAAAATATCAACTCATTACCTCTTGGACTAATTTAGCAGTCTTATTCCTCTTTTCTTCTTTGAAAAGTAGTTTCTTCAGGATCTTCCATGCACATCATGCTGCAAACCAATAGTGTTTTTACTGCTTTTTTTTCAATGTAGATAGTTTATTTTATTTTCTTCCCTATTTTCACTGGCTAGACTCTGAAGTATAATGCTGAATAGAAGTACTGTAGTGAGAATAAACTTGTTGCATTTGTAAAAAAACATTTATTTTCCATTTAGCTTGAAATTAGCCCTTGAGTTTCACAAATGGCTTTCATCAAGTTGGCGAATCTCTCCTCTCAGATGAAGCTTTTTATTATGATGTAGTATCAAATTTTGTCATATTATATTTTCTGCATTTGTTGTGAAATTCATGTTTTTTTCTTTTGTTGTATTGATATGACATTATATTGTGGTTTTTATATATTAAAATCCATCTTATATTCCATGGCAAATATGTGTTCTTATTTTATAATATTTTATATGATATTAGATTCAGATTGCTAGTATGTTTTACAATGTTTCCACAATATTCATAATAGATTGCTTTTCATATGATATATTTGGTTTGGGTACTTGGGATAATATTATTCTCATAACATGGAATAGGTAGTGTTTAGTGTTTCTTTAATTTTTGGAAAATTTTGTAAAAATTGTTAGTGGTCATTGTGTAAGTCTTTTTTATTAGTGTGTGCTTATAGTACAGAATATTTACATTTCTTGTGTAGACTTAGCACATAAAGACCATTGGTCTGATCTCCAGAAGATAGAGCAGAAGTGAATAACAGAGAGGTCCTTTCTCAGGCTTCTTTATAAAAATTGAAGCCCACTGGAAAAGTGAAGAAAATCTCTGCAATGAAGGCACACCAGACCACTGTAATTGGTAAGTTGAAGGGATCACTAGCTCCCATCAGAAGCTGGGCTGTCTTCGGGGGAAGGGCAGGTGGAACCTGCTGTAGAACCTTACATAGTTCAATTGAGCAGGAGGTCAGGGAGCTCAATTTGGGCCTTGCAACCAAAAATCAGCCTGAATCTCAGTGGACTGCTGCTGGCTTGCTGAGAACTAATTGACTTAGATCTGCACACCGTTGCCCATGTTGTCTACTGTGGCAGCAGAGACATACCCTGAAGGGGTCCCTTTATTTTGATTTTGATTATTGTTTTTATTTTCAAAGTTTCTCTTTTTTTAATTTTTAATTTTTTTTCAAATTTATTTTTCTCCTTCTCCTTCCCTCACCCTATTCTTCATCTCTCTCTCTCTCTCTCTCTCTCTCTCTCTCTCTCTCTCTCTCT
>NW_022900916.1:47001794-47083460 GCF_012274545.1 Fukomys damarensis | reverse complement strand
CCCTCCCCCTTCTTCATCTCTCTCTCTCTCTCTCTTTCTCTCTCTCTCTCTCTCTCTCTCTCTCGCTCTCTCTCTCTCGTTCCTATTTCTGTCCTAATTCAGATTTCTTTTTTCTTTTTTTCTCTTTTTTCCTTCTCTCAATTGTCATTTGATTTATAGGAAAGTGAATACAATTTCTAGCTTCCTTATTGCTGTCAGTTTGTTCTGTTCTTGCCTTTGTTCTTTCATTCCACTTTTTCCTCTTGTCTTCAACCATTTCCTAGAGTTTGTGTGATCTTGTCTCCTGTGGCCTCACTTCTAACCTTCCCCTATCCTTGTACCCATCTATCCCTCTCTCCCCAACTACTTCTAAGTCCTCATCCTGAAGGGTAAAATTGCTACATTGAAGAATTTATTCACTACAAACATATCTTGGGATAGTCCAAATTTTTTATTTAATTCACACAGTTAAATGTGATAGATTAATAACTACCACTAATTGTCATTTTCTAAGCTGTGTTTGATACTGTCCTTGTTGCTGATTGTATCACTTGGGCTAAGGTGTTGCGATTGATCTAATCAGTTGCCCTTCTTGATATACTGAAAATGAGATCTCCTGAGTCATTAGAGACTCAAACTCTTAAGACTAGCTATATCTAGAAGACACCTCTGAGAAGCAATCATTCCATAAATGCAGGCAAAAAAGACAGTTATAAGCATATTGAAATATCAACCCAGGAATTAAACTAAAAACACTAACAACAAAAATAGAAATGGGAAGATATCTAAACAAGGCACAAACCCAGACTTCCACCTCCCTAAAGGCAAATTCTGGTGGAAATAAGGTGGGAAAAATCTGATAACTACCTGGACACACTGAATGGAGAGCACAGAAAGTTAAAAAAAAAAAAAAAAAAAAAAAAAGAAAGAAAAAGAAATGAATGAGGCTGTAGAAAAATTTAAAACAGAAATAATTTCCCAGATAATTACAGGGATGATAAGCAGAGTGAAAGACATGATTAGAGACTCTAGAACAGAAAGAAATTTTTAAAATAAATGATGTGCTCAGGACCATAATGGAAGCCATGCATGCACAGCATAGGGAAAAAATAGAAACCATGAATGCCAAACATAGGAAAGAAATGGAATCCAAGAAACAGATTCAAATAGGTATCCAGGAAATTAAAAACTCTATTGAAAGTATTCACAGCAGAATTAGCAAATGTGAAGATAGATATAGAAGATGGGATTGGAGTCAGTGACCATGAAAAGTAAGATCTCTTAAAAACAGTAAGAGATCATGTGAAATTGATCCAGCAGCTCCTAGATGATGCAAAGAAGAATAGCATAAGACTGATAGGTTTCCAAAAAAAAAAGGAGAAAGTGCAAATGATATAAAAATTTCACAAAATGAATGAGAGAAAACATGCCAAACAAAACAAAAGGATCTGACATACAGATAAGTGAGGCATATGGCACTTCAAATAGACATAACTAAAAAAATAAATCTACACCTAGACATATAATAGTCAAGATTCCAGAAACCCAAAAGAAGAACAAAATACCACAAGCAGTTAGAGAAAAGAAACAAATTGCATACAAAGGAAAGTCCCTTAGAATCACAGTAGACTTTTCAACATGAACCCTTAAGACAAGGAGAGCTTGGAGTGAGGAATTTGAAGCCCTAGAAGAAAATAATCTCCAACCTAGATTGATGTTCCCTGCAAAGCTATCTTTCAAAATTGATGGCAAAATAAGACACTTCAATGACAAAAGCACCTAAGAAACTTCATGCATACCAAACCAGCACTCCAAACAATTCTAAGCAATATCCTAGAAAAAGACAATGAAGGTCACAATTCTATGTGGTGCAACAGAGCAAAGACACCAGAGAAGGCAAAAAATTAAAGGGAGACAGGGGAAAAATAAAAAATAAAGATCCAACAACTGGAAAATAACAGGACAAAGATAACTCAATACTTATCAGTTATAATCATCAATGTTAATGGCCTCTATTCACCAATCAAAAGAAATATACTGGCAGAATAGATTAAGATGCAAACTCCAACAATATGCTGTATACAAGAAACATACCTAATTCAAAAAGAAATTCACAGACTGAAAGTAAAAGGATAGAAAACAGTTCTTTTTTTCTCAAAGAGAAAAAAAAGCAAGGGTAACTATCTTATTTGCATACAAAGTAAATTTCAAACAAAAGCTAATTAAGAGAGACAAAGAAGGTCACTACATCCTTGTAAAGGGAACAATCCAAGAGGAAGAGATTATTATCATAAATATGTATGCACCAAACACTAATGTCCCAAAATATATAAAACAAATATTAAGGCACATGACTGATACAAAGATAATTTAGGGGAACTCAATAGCCTGCTATCACAAATAGACAAATCATTTAGACAAAAAAAATCAACAATGAAGTACTAGAACTGAACCAGGCTTTTGAACACCTGGACTTAATAGATGCCTAAAGAGTGTTCCACCCCACAAAATCAGACTATACATTCTTTTCATCTGCACAAGGGTCATTCTCCAAAATAGACCACATGCTAGCTCACAGAACATGTTTAAGTAAATGCAAAGGAATTGAAGTTTTATCCTCTGTATATTAAAAGACCATATGGGAAATAAATTGAAGTTCAATAGCATAAGAAACTGCAAGAACTCCACAAACACATGGAAATTGAATAACACTCTCCT
Organism: Fukomys damarensis; assembly: GCF_012274545.1. Classification (NCBI taxonomy): domain Eukaryota; kingdom Metazoa; phylum Chordata; class Mammalia; order Rodentia; family Bathyergidae; genus Fukomys; species Fukomys damarensis. The sequence continues at coordinate 47,080,763 of NW_022900916.1, read as the reverse complement.
GAACAAACAATGGGTCACAGAAGAAATTAAGCAAGAAATTAGTTTCTACAATTAAATGATAATGCCAACACAACCTACAAGAATTTATGGGGTGCAATGAAAGCAGTTCTACATGGGAAGTTCATACAGTGTATGCCCACACTATGAAAACATAGTATGCTCAAAATAAACAATCTAATACTGAGCCTCAACTTCCTATAAAAAGAAGACCATGAAAACCCCAAATTTCATACAAGGGAGGAAATTATAAAGATCAGAGCAGAAGCAGATGCATTAGAGACTAAGAGAATGATACACAAAAGTAAACAAATTGAAAGGTTGGTTTTTTTTTTAAAGAATACATGAAATTGATTAACTCTTAGCCAACGTTCTCAAAAAAGGAAAGAAATGGCTCAAATCCATGCAATTCTTAACAAAAAAGGTGAAGTCACAACAGATCCAGCAGAAATCCAGAGGATCATCAATACCTATTTTGAGAAACTATATTGTAATAAAATGAATAACACAGAAGAAATGGACAGATATCTAGATATGTGTGATTTACCAAAGTAGAACAAAGATATAAAAATTCTAAACACTTCAATTACAATTAGTGACATAGAAAATGTAATTAAAAATTTACCAACAAAGAAAAGCCCAGAGGCCTGGGGATTTAGCTCAGTGGTTCAGTGGCCTGCCTTGCAAGTGCAAGGACCCAAGTTCAATCCCTGGTACCAAAAAAAAAAAAAAAAAAGAAAAGAAAAGCCCAAGTCCTGATGGCTACACTACTGAATTATACAAGATATTTTGAGAAGAACTATTGCCACAACTCTTTAAACTCTACAGTGAAAAAGAAAGGGAAGCAATACTTCCAAATTCATTCATTTCTGGAAGCAAGTATTACTTTGATTCCAACAGCAGAGAATGACCCAACCAAAAAAGAGAGGCCAATCTCCCTAATGAACATATATACATAAATCCTCAATAGAATACATGGAAACATTATACAGAGGGTCATTAAGAGATCATACACCCTGACCAAGTGAGATTTATCCCAGGGATGCAAGGATGGTTTAACATACATAAATCAATATATGTAATACACTACATTAACAGAGCCAAAGACAAAACCCATATGACCACCTCAATAGATTCAAAACATCTTTTGACAAAATTCAACATGTATTCATGATAAAAACCCTACAAAAAATGGAATAGATGATCTTTATTTCAACCTAATAAAGGCTATATATGAAAAAGCAACAACCAACATTATACTAAATGGTCAAAAATTGAAAACCTTCATGCTAAAATGAGAGCAAGACAAGGATGTCCATTATCACCTCTCCTATTCAACAGTTTGGGAAACATTAACCACAGCAGTGAGATAAGAGAAAGAAATAGAAGGAAAAAAGGTAGAAAAGGAAGATGTTAAACAGTCATTATTTGGTGATGATATGATGCTGTGCATAGAAGACCCAAAACACTCAGCCAAAAGAGTTCTAGACATAATTGACAGATTCAGTAGCTGGATACAAGGTCAACATTAAAAAATCAATAGACTTCTTGTACACAAATAATAGACTCACTGAGAAAGAAATTAGGGAAACAGTTCCTTTCACAATAGCATGAAAACTATGAAATATTTAGGAATCAATCTAACAAAGGAAGGAAAAGACCATTACATTGAAAATTACAGTACTCTGGAAAAAGAAATTAAATAAGGTGTAAGAAAACAAAATGACATCCCTTTTTCATGGGTAGGAAGAGTCAATATACTTCCAGAACAGCTTTATAGATTCAGTACAATCACTATTGAAATTCCAACAGTATATTTCACAGAACTAGAGAAAATAATCCAAAAATTCATTTGGAACAAAGACCTAGATTAACAAAAGCAATTTCAGGCAATGGAGCCATGACAGGGGGTATCACAATCACCAATCTGAAACCATACTACAAAGCCTCATGATAAAAATAGCATGTTATTGAAAAAGAAACAGATTTAAGGATTGGTGGAACAGATTAGATGAAGAAAGAACTCCAGACATACTTATCTACCTCATCTTTGACAAAGGAGCCAACCATCCTTATTGGAGGAAAGATAGTCTAATAAATGGTGTTAGAAAAACTGGATTTAAACTTGTCAAAGATTAAAACTACACCTGTACCTTTCGCCATGCACTAAGCTAAAGACCAAGTGGATTAAAGATCTAAATATTAAAACAAAAACTCTGAACTTTCTTGAAGATAAGTTAGGTACAACTCTTGAAGACATTGTCATAGGAAAAGACTTTATGAGCAAAGCTTCAATAGCATGTGAACTAGCACAAAGAATTTACAACTGGGATCTCATTTATTAAAAATCTTCTGCACTGCAGGGGAAAATACCAACAGAGCTAAGAGATAACCAACAATGTGGGAAAAAATTTACCAGCTGCTCCTCAGATAAAGGACTGCTATGGAGATATACAAATAACTTAAAAAATTCAGACCCCCCAAGTATAATATCCAATTCAAAAATGGGCATCTGGAATGAACAGACATTTCTCAGACAAAGAAGTAAAAACAGCAAATAAAAAATATGAAAAAATGTTCAAAATAATTGATCATTTGAGAGATGCAGATGAAAAAAAAAAAAGGCACTGAGGTTTCACCTTACCCCAGGAAGAATTGCTGCTACCAAGAAATCAATCAATAACAAATGCTGGTGGTGTTGTGGGGAGAAAAGTACCCTTTTCCACTGTTGGTGGGAATGTAAACTGGTTCAACTACTGTGGAAATTAGTATGGCAATACCTTAAAAAACAAGGATTAGAGGTCCCATTTGACCCAGCTATTCCCTTGCTCGGTATCTTCCCAAATGAATTAAAAAAATCATAACACAGTGATATATGCACACCTATGTTTATTGTGGCACAGTTTTTAATAGCTAAAGCTTGGAAACAGCCCAATTTCCCATCAACTAGATGGATTAAGGAGACACTTTTTTTTTTTAAATAAAATGGAGTACTATTCAGCCATAAAGAATGAGAAACGAGAGACATTTATAGGTACATGGATGCATATTGAGGCACTAATCTTAAGGGAAATAAATAGGACACACATATATAAATACTGAATTGTTTCTCTGGTGTGAGAAACTAAAAAGTGTAAATAAGGATCAAAATGTATAATTGATAATGTGAAATAGGAAGAAAAGGTCTTAAGGTGTAGGAGAAGTGGGAGGGATAGGGAAAAAAAAGAAGGGAAAGAGAAACATATGGAAAAAGGAAAAAATATATCTTCAAACAGACACGTGTGGAAGGGTTGAAAGGAGGGCAGGGGAATGGGGAAAATATAAGAACCAAGCTATATCATTCAAAGGTACAAGTACCCAATGATGAATGTAAGATTATTGCATACCTAAAATGTTCCGATAAACAATAAAACCCCTAAAAATGAAAGTAATAATGCAGTATTTCAACTTGTGTCCGATTGATTTTCCTTAACATTATAGTTTTGTTGTGTCTCCATTTTTCTACAAATTAATCAAGTTTATCTTTCTTTATGGAAGAGTAGGACTCTATTATATACAAAACTACATTTTCTTTAGCCATTCATCTGTTGATGGGCATGTAAGTTGTTTCCAACATTTAGCTATTGTGGGTGTGCTTCATTAAGATGTCTTTCAAAAATGATATAAAGGAACACTTGAGACCATTGATTGTAAAAACTATTGGACTTTATAATTCTAAAAAGTATGACCTCCAAGGCTATGGAACATCTTTGTTGAAGAGAAAAAAAAATTAGTAAAATTGAGAAAAATAGTACAATAGAGAAAAAATTTAGTACAATTGCAGATTTTTACACACATTAGCTAGAAGGCCATGTAATTTCCCTGAAAAGGAAGTAATTGCTGTTCTGATCTCTTTTAACTTGAGTTAGTCTTTATTGTACATACAATTAATAGTAGGCTCTTGGGAAAACCAGTGATAATAATGTAATTATTGTGTGTCAACTGTTTGGCTATTATATATTGTTTACAGTCATTTTTAAAATTAAGATGTAACTGAATATTCTAGGATTATCTGCAAACTGTGAATAAGTACAGGAGGTAATTATGATAAAATACTTCAAATGAGGCTTTAAAGAGTATATTTGTAACTAGATCTGTATCTAACTGCTTTTGAAAAATTAAATTTGGTGCAATATATTCCAGATTAGCAAAAGTAAGAAGTATTTCTGTCTGAACTGCTTTTTTCTTGGTTGTGAAAGTGACTAAAACCAAAATAAACCAAGAAAGCCCAATATTTATTGCTCTAGTAAATGGAAATGCTTATATTATATGTGATCTCCCTGAGGAGCACATGTGCCTCAAGTATGAAAAGATTGTAACCGAGAACTGAGCTTTTCGGTATGGCCAGACTGCATCAGGTAGGTAATAATTCTATGAGCTCTAAAATCTTCATTTGATTCATTGCAAGCAGAGGAAAGCTGTTTAGAGAAATGTTATATTTCACCTTTTCATTTGAAGGTCAGGACACAAAGTTAACCAATTCTATATTCTTTATTTTAAAATTTATCCAAAATATAAAGGAACAGCTAGAAATATCACTTAACCTCTCTTTACCAAGTGAAGCTGTTTAGAGAAATGCTATATCTCATTTTCTTTTGACGATCAGGGCACAGAGTTAAAAAGCTTTGTCTTTTATTTTAAAATCTATGCAAAGTGAGGCCGGGGATTCAGCTCAGTGGTTCCACTGCCTGCCTCACAAACTCAAGGCTGGAGTTCTATCCTGGTTAAAAAAAAAATGTGTATATAAAAGAACAGCTAGGAATATCAAATACCACATAAACTCTCTTTCTGAGAAAGCTTAGACATCTTGAATTGCCTGATCAGCAAATAGGCAGCATGGCTGGTTGCAGATGTGGCAAGCAAGAGATTCCCAGAGTGGGAGCAAAGAGAATCTGTACTGACCTCTCTCCAGGTGGCAGTGTAGTGCATTTCAGGAAGCAAATTGGGATTCCTTGAGGTCCAAAGCCTACCTCCTATATTTAAAAGTAGCTATGGCATCAGGAGTTGCCATGAAAATCTTCTCTAGACTTTATTTTACTACAAGAAATGAGATGAATATAGACAGCATCACAAAATAGTCATTTGCAAGTAGTCTGTTTCCAAGAGGAAATCATCTATAGGGAGAGAAGAAAATCTGTATTAACAGCAAAATCCATTTGCCTACCTTTATTATCGGGGGCAGAAGTGGAGACTAAATGATCTAACTGTAAGACCTTCTATCATAAGCCTGGAAGCCAGTTTTATCTCTTTTCTCCAGAAAACATATTTCAATAATTGTCTCAGGTTAAAAAAAGAAAACTTCCATAATTACTATTCAAAAAGATTATTACATACACATATATGTATAAATATGAATATGTGTGCCTAAAAGGAAAAAATAAGATCTGGCGAACACTCAGGAAATGTTTTTATGGAAAATTATAAATCCGTTTTTCATTATGAATTTAAAAAATAATGGACATTATATTAAAAGAAAATATATAGCCTTAAATATATATATAATAAAAAAGAACGCTTTCTATAATAAGAACTATTCAATTATTTCTAGGGATTCAGTATAAGAGAAAGTATGGCCACACATGGCAGCATGAGGGAAACTTTTGGTGGGCAGAAGTTATTAAACTGCCCCACATTGTATTATTGGTAGGAACTTGTCCCACTTCATTTCTTAACCCCACATTGCTCTGATTATTGAGCTCAAGCTATTTAGGCTTTTTTGCCACATCTCAAATAGCAAAGGTCATTCTACATCAGGCCTTGTAACTTGTTGTGTCTTCCCTTAAGAAATTGTTCCTTATATGCGGAACAACACTTCTTCATATGTTTATATTTCACATTCCATTTTTTTGAAGATTTTTTTTCAAATGCTACTTCTTCTCTAAAGCTTTTAGAGACCATTTCTAACATGGTACACCTGCCATTGTGTACTTCTCTGCCTGACTTAGTATTTCTTGTGGTAAGTAACTCTGGTGGTTTACATTGAGGCTACTTTTACTTGTTTATTAACTCAAAGCTGCAAAAAGACAAGAGTTTTTTTTTTTTTTCTGGATCTATCCATAGTACCTATTTAAGCACTTCCTTGAATGATATGATTAATAAATGCATGACAGCAATACAGAGATCAATCTATGAAACCCAACTTGTCTTTAGCAGATGAGAGAATGCATGCAATCTTATTCATCTACTGGCATGGCTGGTATTAGTTCTCTGCTCCCACATCATAGTTCCTCACTCCAGAAGCTAGAATTCTTGGAAATTTAAGTGGACTGCACATGGTTTTTTATAACATGATTCTTATTTTGAATATTCGTCAATTTATTGTAGCATTTCCCTAATCATACTGAAAGTACTGGTGACGTTTGTTACTTTGAAATAAAAGAAAGAGTTGTGTAATGATATAGTATAGTATAAACCTTAAAAATGTATGTTAGCTAATTATTAAATATTGAAGCTATCACAGTATATAAGAAATATTTTTAGTAACTTTTGATGTAAATGCTGTGAAATCTAAGGACTAAGGGGTTAAAATCTGATTCAAGAAAATATTCTAATATAAAAATATTAATTTGCCCAGGTAGTGACTTTTGAGACTATAAACAGTAAATAAAAATTGAATTCTCTAAACTCAAACTTGTGCCTTGTTTTCTCAGAATAGCATATTTGTAACTTGTAAAAAAAACTCAATAATTGTAGTGAGATTGTAAGATTAACAGGTCTTGGAGTATAGACAGATTCAACTTTCTTTGGTTGATCCAAAGTGTTTGCAGTACTGTCATTCTAGTTTTCATTTTGTTATAACTAAATCAACATTTTATGCTATCTGGATTTATATTTACAGTTCTTTTTTGTTTTGATGTAAATTAGAATTTCTCTCATTCCTTGTGATTTCAAGTAAATTTTATGTTTATTTATTTAGCAAATATTTATATAGCAATTACAGTATCTGGGTATACCCTAATTTCTTAATTTACATTAATTCAGTCAACTTTCTTTACAACCCATAATAATCAACCTATGGGCTAGATTTAATTATCACAATTGCATGTAAGGGAAAGAAAGACACAGAAGTTAATTAATCTATTCAATCATAGAGGAGAGATTCAAACTCCTGTTTGGATACAGGGCTTGTTTTTTTTAAACTTTTATGTATTTATCTATTTGGGTTTTCATGTATTTCTCATGTATAACTTTTATTTATTTTCTCTATTGATATTGACATGCCAGTGGACAAAACAGAGAAATTACTCACAATAAGGTAGGTAGTAAATGTTGGTGGGGGAAGAAAAGGAATGGAAAATGGATGCCCAGACATGTGAGGATTCAATTTCTCTGTAGCACTGGTTAGACAAAGAACTTCAGCTTTTAAGATATCAAAAAAAATGAATGAAAGAAAGAAAGAAAAATGAGAAAAAAATGGAGTAAGGAACCAGTACAATAACTAGATGAAAAGTTTTAGGTAGCAGGAAGAGATAATCACAAATCCCAAGGCTGGATCATGCATGAGGTTTAAAATCAAGGCCAACCAGTTGTGCCAAAATAGCATAGCGGTGAAGTTGGGTGGTGGAGATAAGAGATTCAAGAAAATACGTAATAGAGCAGCAGGTAAATTGCATAGCACCCTGCAGGCTTTGGAAGGACTTTGGCTCTTACTACGAATGACATAAGAAAGCAGTAGAGGGCTTTAACTGGAGATACAATATGGTCTTTAGTCTGCTTTAAAAGAAGCAGTACTGGTAGAGAATAGACTATGTAGAGTGAGATTAGAAGGAATAAGAAGTATAAGGTAGATGGGATAATTTCACAAGCAAGAGACAGATGATAGTGATATTGGACTTGACAATACTGTATGCTGTTGGATGCATTGTTGCGTAGAACTTGCTGAGTTCCAAACTATTTTTATCTTAAAGTTGATAAATCGATTAGCTGTAGTTGTTTTCTAAGTTCTTTTCTTAGTAGAATTATACTGAATTCATAACTCAAAGTGTACAACTCTTTACCTATGTTTAGATTATCTTTATCAAAAAGCAAAAATTAAATAAAATATTTGAAAGTCTGCTGAAAGTGACTTACAATACCATGTACACATAGCATTTGCTTCAGCAAAGTATGACTCCTATATTTATTTTTAATATCTATTTTTCCACTTTATTTCATTCTTTTGAACAATTGACATTTTATATTTTTAAAGGATTTTGGAAGCCGGGCGTGGTGGCAACACTCCTATAATCCCAGCACTCAGGAGGCTGAGGCAGGAAGATCACAGTGAATTCGAGACCAGTCTGGCCTACATAGTGAGCTCCAGGTCAGTCTCAACTACTTAGTGAAACCATGTCTCAAACAAAGAAACAAACAAACAAACAAAGAAACAAACAAACAAACAAAAAAGTATTTTGGTTTTTCTGTTTTTAAAAATGTATGTGTGCATGTAGCTATTCCAACATCTTTCAATCTGTTCTTTACGTCTTTCATTTTATTTTTTTTCTTATGGAACTTGCCTGAGTTTTATTTAATATATCCAGTTTTTCTGGTACTGGGGATCAAACTCAGGACCTCATGCTTGCAAGGGAGGCTGGCATGGCACCAATGAGCTAAATCCCTGTCCTTAATATATCCAGTTTTTAAAAATACCATTTTTGTTTTCTTCCTAGGTTTTATTCTCTAATGTGCTGCTTTTTATTTTATTGCTTTATTCTATCATATTTCTTTGATGCTCCTCTACTCCATTATTCCAGGCCGTTAGCTTGAATTCTAACTCTTTCTGTCTATGGTTTTGATAACAACATATTCACGATATATATCTTTTCAATAAATAATTCATTCAATGTTCTTTCTCCTGTACACACTACATTCATAAATTGTACAAAATTTTCCATATTTAAAATATGTAGCATATTCTGTCTATAATAAGTATTTCATATGTTTTCTCATGGGTTCATATTTTTGTTTCTGCTGTTATTCGTTTCCCTTATTAAATTTTAGAGCTATTAAACTTTAGAACTGTTATTTGCTTATGAATTCCTAATATTTTGTGGTACAGTTTTTTATTTTTTACTTCTGAGGCATGTGTTACAAAATAACATATTCGCCACTCTATCTCAAGTGCTGTTTTGTGTTTTCAACTACTTATTCCTATGTATTTCTTATATTGTTCTGAGATAATTTCTTGATTTTTTTTCTTTGCTATTTTTCAAAAGCTGTATCTACTGTGTTAAACCTCTACAAAATATTTAATTTCATTTATTTTACTTCACCCAGTGATTTGTCTTGTATACTTTTTGACTGTAATTCCTTGTATTTTCCATATTTTTCCTTATCCCTTTATATTGCCTTTATATTTATTTAAATTATAATTCTGCCTGATGCATCAACCTTACTTACATTTCCATACACTGTGTTAAAGCAAAACTTACGTCAAACAATATTAAGGAAATACAGAAGATTTTAAGGGTCTTACAGTTTGAGAATTCAATTCTGCAGAAACAAGAAGTGCTTTATTAAGTGGGATAAGAGGAAGATTTAAGGTGACCAGTAATTGTAATTGGCTTTACACAAAAGGAAAATAGACTGTCTTGTATCTTTATGGCAGGATGTAGTTTAGATCTTGGTACAAAAACCTTACTGAAGTTAAAGTCTCCCTTTGCACAAAAACAGGGAAACCTGGGCATTACCATCATATGGTTACAACTTGAAGAGACAGTTCCTAGCCCCTAAATAAAGGTATTTTCTGGTAAAACTAGCCAAAAGTTTTTAAAAATATTTGCATGTCAAAGGAACAGAGAAAATATTTATAATATAAAGTTTTCTAAAGTAATTACTCTAAGAAAAGTGAGGAAAGTCGGGTAGAGAGAGGAAATACCTGTCTAAAACTTAGTCAAAGGTGCAGTGATTATCAATGATTTAAGGAGTCAGTTAGTTGTCTCTTTCATGGTAGTCATGATCCCCAATATTTTGTTTTCTCTGGGACTGAATAATTATTTGAAAATAGTAGCTTCTTTATTAGATAATGTATTAAATAATGTGATTTTTAGGCATGCATGAAATTCCAGGATCTAATGTAGAAATAAAGTATTCTGCTGATGAGGGATTGGATCTGAGGTGAAACAGAAGGAAAACTTGAGTAAGGAGAGACAGATGCTTTCTCCTCTTCATCCTGAGAGTTTTCTCCCTGCTTCTCTTTGTAGGGATTGATTTTCTTTTCTAAGAGCTATGTTCATTTGAAATCATGTAATCATGATTATAGCAAATATTGTATACCACTCACCAAGCTACTTCTTTATTGCCTATGTTCTCTCTCTTTTTAACCATCCTAAATACCTTATTGTTCATTTTCATACTTACTTCACCAATACTCCCAGCTCTATTGTATATATTTGACAAAGACCTAAAATTGGCTTTACAGCTGTCCAGGAGCTAATCACTGCTGCAGAAGTAAAGTGACATACCATAGTAGAAAGTCAAAGGAAAGTGGAAACAAATAAATGACTTGCCAACTGTGCAAGAGTGGTTGCATAGGCTGTACACAACTGGGAAGATTGGTAATCATGGCTCTACAGTAAAAAATCAAATGCCCTGATACCTTACTAGTTTTGTGGTAAGTTCACTCTACCATTCTTTCACAAAATGATTTCATGTTTTGGCTTTTCAAAACTCTTACCGCTTGTCCCACAGTGATTTCAATTGTTGACCTTACATCATACTTCATTACATAAGAAGACGTACTACACAAGTGCTTTCGTGATTATCTGCATACCAGTGAGTGTTTTTAACATCTTTACTTCTTCATTTTACAATGAAGGAGGTAGTTCCTAACTCCTGAGAGTGGATTTCAGAGCACATTCTTATTAATCTTCTGATGGATTTAGCTATGCTTTTTAAATCTCTCCAAACTCTATTGTAACCAGATTTTCACTTTATAATATTTATTAGCATCTCAACATGTACAGTTTACTATCTGATGCATTTCACATTTCTTGGCATAGAATACAAAGAAATGTAAAATGTAAGGATGGATGCATGAAGAGATGCATCTGATGACAAGTTGTTGGGGTTCATAGTTATTAAGCATTGCCTATAGGTGACTTTCTATGAAGTATGATACAAATTTGACTGCATATTATATAGTTGTATCAGGTATAGAGACTACTCAATAAAATCACAGCAAAGAATACCTCTAGATATACCAGAGAAGAATATTCTAGAATACCCTAGAAGATATGTACCTCAAGGGGAAAAATGACTAAATGATTTGCCCTGTTTCTCATTAAGGCGACTTGCCAAAACCAATCTTCTGTAATCACGACATAAGGAGAAACATAAAATATTTTGACAAACATGTTTATCTTTAATATGACATGTTTTGAGTAAAAAACTTATTGAACAAGTTACAAAAGAAATAAAGAGAAACAAAACCAAAATCAATTAAGTTTAATGACCTACTAAGTTTTTATCTCATTACTTATTGTCCAGGTATATGAACTTGAAAAAATGTGAAGCCAAAACAATATTATAAAATAATTCCAGGTTGAGATCGCTCTATTAACATTTGATCAGATGGTGTTGTGTTTCAAGGGACATAGCTTGAGTGAAGTGTGTGCTGGCTGATTTCTTTATCTCATGCACATTGCTAGTGTGTTCTTGAATTGCCTTATGTCTAATTTTAAAACATTCTTGAAGGAAAATGTGAGCTTTCTCAATCTCATTCTAATTCACTTTCTTTTAAGGTTGATTTTTTAAATAAGGAGTATGAGTTGTTTATTGTGAATGATATTGCTGAGAAAGACCATGCAATTTCACACATTGTCAGTTTTAATGAGAAGGTAACAGTTTATTTATTTTGAATATTCTTTTTCCCAATACTGTTTGAGAATTCACTAAATATGCCCTCTTCTCTTCTCCAGTAAGGGAGATGCAAGAACAAAAACAAACAAAAAGCAAACTCAAAGTTGGCATATGAGTTTACAAGTTTATACAGTGCTAGTACAGTTTCTGCAGAAACACTTTGAGTCACCTAATCGTGACTGTATTTTCTTTCATATTGTCAGTGCCTTATCTATGAGAGCATGATGCCCTACAAACAGATGGTCAGGGAAGTAGATAGCTGAGAGACCATGTTATTTGTCAGATTTGCTTCTAGAGGATGATGTTCAGAAGGGTAAGTGCTACTCACTGAAAGTTTCTCTGCCTTTGAAATGACCACTCTTCTATCAAATCTGAGCCTAACTTGAAAAAAAATTAATTCTGGTTCATAATCAGGCCTGCAAAAACAGAGATTAAGTGAATTATGTTTTTCTAGTGGATTAGTATCATAATAAATGTTTGGATGATACTCATAGGGAGTTTTCACTAAATTTATTCATAAAAACAACTTTGAAAGAGATAGAAGTATACTTTCAATAAACAAAGATATGCAGAGTTATAAACGTATGCTGTCATTTCTTCTTCCCTGGTACGAGCACAAACCCTGCATTTCCCCTGTATTTCATCATTAATTCTCTGGAATTTCTTTCTTGAGTATTTCTTTTAAAAAACTCATTTAATTTATGGTTAATATGAAGAGAATGATTTGCTTAAGCTTTTTTAAAAATAAATATGGGACCAACATTTGTAAGTTGAGCCTAGTCTCACAGAGAATCATTACTTTTTATTAAAAAATCTGTCCTTCCCACTTTTCAAATTCAATAGAATACTTTCATAAAATGCAAATGTATTTACCTCATATTTGTCAACATATTTTAAACTTTTGAAGGTTGAAAATATTTATTTTAACATTCTACTAGAGTTAGCAATTATTTTCACCTCTTTATTATCATAAACATCGTTGAGGAGAACTTACCTGTTGTGCTGTTGAACACTGATTTTCAACTTAGCTGGACTAATAGTCTTCTGAGAGCTAACTGGATTTTGTGGGCCCTGGCCACGTCAATGGCTCAAACGGAATGGACTGTTTTGAAGTGGGGTCTATTGGGAGGAAGTGAATCATTGTTTCATAATCTCAGGGATGATATTTGGTGTCCATGCTATTGCCCCTTCTCCTCCTCTTCCACTCTTTTCATGCTTTCTTGTTTCTGGTTGCCCTTGAGGTGATAAACTTTCCTTTGCCATGATGTTTCTGCCAGGGTGAGTCAACAATAGACTATAATCTCTGAAATTTTGACCGCAGACCAACCTCTCCTCCATTAAGTGGTGGTTGTCAGTTGTTTTGTCTTAATAATGGTACAGCTAATATGGAAAATTGAGACCAGAGAAATGTATTCATAACTATGACTATGCTGGCAATGTGACTCAAAAGCCTTTGGAACTATTTTTTTGTTTGTTTCGGTGGGGTAGAAGGGCTTGGAGATTTATACTAAAGAAATCCTAAAATGCTGTTAAATAGAGCTTTTGGGGGTGATTTGTATGGTAGCTCAGACAATAGAATGCAGACAGGAAGCTGTAGAAACTAAAGATTGTGCTCATGAAGGTTCAGATGGGAATGAGGACTCTATTAGTTAGACATCATACATATTTCATTCTGTCAAAGAAGTTGCCCATGTCCGAAGACTTTGCTGGAAGTTGTGATTAAAGGCAGTGAACTAATTAATATGGTGGGAAGTTTCATGTCACTCCAAGGTTCAGGCATAACAACTATTTTTTGCTTTCAGCTAGATTTATAGTGAGAATTCAGAGCAAAAAACAGAGCTCAAAGATCTGGAAAACTTATAATTTGGCCAAAAAAGAAGTATATATAAAGTTGAAGCCAAAAGAGAGACAGTTGCTAAAGAACATCATGAGAAAGAAACCATTACTTTTGCAATGAGACAAAAAGAAAGTTATCTTGGGGGCATCTCAGAAATCAGCAAGACCCAACCCACTGTAGGCTCAAGGTTGTAAAATATAATCCCATTATTAGAGAAAAGGGCCCCCTGAGTCAGTATTTTAAATAAGCATTCGTTTCCCCATATTCAGCCTTCATGCCCTCAGAGGCCACTCCTCTAAAATATGCTCCTAATTATTTACAAAAAGTTCCTTTATTAATACACATTTTATAACTAATACAAATATGATATTTTCTAACTTTGTTCTGCTTACTACTGGAGTTAAGATTTGAATTGTACGTATTTTTACTCTGTTTTGAGAATTATTTTCAGCAATGAAAATATATTAAGCCATTGCACAATTACAAAATATTCTATTTGTTTGTCAACAATTAAATTTGCGCAATGTATAGTGTTTACAAGTATCATAAGTGATTTTCCTTTTATGAGTCCTTCACTTCTAGAAATAAATTATTTAAACCTCAAAGGAAAGTATGCTGGCCAAGTATATAACCATTCATTCAAGAAGCATTAAATGCTCTATAAGTTGTACTTTATTACTGAATAAAGCCTATTGGAAATGACAAATCATTTTAGACAATACAATTGACTATAGTATAAAATGTGATTTTGTATCACCTATTGTAGGTTTAATAGTTTTCCACAGGTTATTTAATAAATACTATTTTTCTTTCTTTTTTTTCTTATGGTACATTTTTTACTCTTTGCTCTACCATGATAAATGTGTTTCTTGACACAATACAGTATATTACAAAGCAAAAAGGAAAGATTCTCCCCATAAAGTCAGAAAATTTTCCATAAAATTTATCAATTTATTAATTAAACTAGGAACACCACTGTATTATATTATTTACTCGGTAAACCTCATTTACCTCTAAAAAGTAATTATACAGCCTTCATTCAAGTTACTGCACTAAACCGAAGATGATGGGATTCATTATGGTAAATAAACATTGGCAAGGGATATTCAGTCTTCATATGAGTCACTGGCAATCAGTAGGGAAATATCTTCTAGAACTAGTAAGGGGAACCTTTGAAGTATCAGATATCTGCTTGAAGTTATTGGATAGAAGGCTAAAGAATACAAATTCCTTTCTTGTCTAGCTACATGTAGGATTAGCCACAGTGTAATTTGATGATTGGGCGTACTGGGCTAAGATTTAGACAGGTAAACAAAATTAAATTTATTAGAAGAATGGGTGAGGGAGTCTAATCCATATGTGGAGTAAAGTGTGGCTGTGAATATGTAGGAATGTGCAATGGAGCATATCACTGGGAACAAAGAATTCTAGGGTTGAGATAATAGGATAAGGTCAAAATTTAGAAGGTGAATTTTAGGACTAATGCCAGGAATTCAATTTATATTGAAAATGAAGTATTTGGTAGCTTTATTTCCGAGCTTACAGAATTTGAATGTGAGTAAATTTCCAACTGGAGAGGTGAATAGCACAATATAGCAGAAAGAAGAGCTTGTATGTCATCAGTCTACAGATTAAGCCTCAGTGTATAAATGAGATGGGATCTATTTAATGAAACTGCACAGGATTTTGAGATAGATATGAAAAACTTCATGCCCATGTGTCCTTTCTCTTTTTATTTAAAATAGTATGAGTATGTATTATGAGTACAACACCTACATCATATAGGGGGCAATTACAAACTATAGTTGTGTTCATATTTCTGGGGATTAGCTGGATATGGCAATCAGCACACCCCAGCACACCTCGATACGTGCTCTAGTTTTAATAACAAAAACTTCCTGAGAAAACTGATTGAAAGCACTGAATCCTGTCAGTACCATGGATTGATATCAGACACATCATACGTGGGCGGGGCTTTCAAGACTGGGCCTTGGCAGACAAATTCTGACCTCTCATCATTTGTATTCCTTTTCTGACATCCCTTTCCACGGGGCACCCTGAAATTCTTATTAATTAGAACCAAATTCCTTTACTCTCTTAATCTCCTCCCTCTAACTGTCCCTTTTCCTTCCAACTATAAAACATGCTCCTGAAATGCCTTCAGTCTATAAAATGGTATCGTACAACAATCAGCTTTGTGGCTCAGCCCAGCGGCTTGAAGAGTCCTAAACATCAACATCC
Organism: Fukomys damarensis; assembly: GCF_012274545.1. NCBI lineage: Eukaryota > Metazoa > Chordata > Mammalia > Rodentia > Bathyergidae > Fukomys > Fukomys damarensis. Next base: position 47,064,811 of record NW_022900916.1, on the reverse strand, counting down.
TTTCTGCCTCCGATTCGTATTAATCATCATAATGACCATGATTACTAAAACCTGTACATATGGTGATTTCATACTTCCCAACACGTGCTCCTGTCCTCCCTCTAATTCATTTTCTTCTTTTTTTTTCCAAAACTTCACAACTTTTCTCTCATTATTTTATTTTGCAATTTTATTTTATTCTTTTCATGTAAAAGCGAAGTACTGGGAACCATCAAATATTCTTTGAAATGGTCTGTTTATCAGAAAAAACTTGTCTTGTCCAAGGTCAAAAGTTTTCCAAGGCAGCGTACCCTTGGTGGTGGAGCAAAGTATGTGTACAATGACTAGGACTTCCTCGTTCAATGTGTGACATATCAGTGAGCAAAACTGTTACTTCTTATTCACTGTCTAATGGGCCATCACCTCTAGTCCTTATGGCCGTTTCTCCTCCCCATCTCCTCAATGCTGTTTTCTCCCTTGCCATTGACAAGCAAGGATCTCTGAATAGCACCTTGCTCCTATTTACTGAAACTGGACATTTTTAAAACACAGAAGAAATTAAAAAAACAAGAGGAGGCAAGCACAGTGCTAAGAGGAGAAAAATTACGGAGAAATCAAGAAAAGCAGTAGTCATGAGTAGTAGCATCAAGATTTGAACTGAAGTAGTCTGGCTCCTGAGACTGTTCAGAATTACACGGAGTAAAACCTACATAGGAAAAGAATGTTCATGAAAGGGTTCAACCACAGAAAAGTTATACTTTTTAACAAATTCATCAAATTGATATAAATAAAGAAGCAAATGAAAACCTTTCCAGTAAGCTACAAAAGAATAATTTACTTTATGGTGGTTTTATTGTTTAACCAAATGTATGCTGCCAAAATATTAACAGCCACAGGCATTGCTTAGGGCAGAAAAATTCTTATTTGCCTTCTTTAGGAGAGATAATTTGTATTTATTCCTAAAGGGAATACAATAAATCATACAGGTTAGAGTTTCTGTCAAAATGATATAAATATTTTCTCTATTTTCTAAATCCCACACTAGCCTTATTGTGGCGTGCACAGCTGCTAAATCATTATTCACTGCATGAGTAATAGGTGCAGATGTTCCTGCTGATTAATGAGGTATGGCTATATTTATGGTGGTTTCTGTGTGGTAACTACACAATTATTGATACTGTCAGGATAAGGGAACTCTTTTGTGATAATGGGATGCAGAGCTCCTAGAAATAGTGCCACTGGCCTGTCCTTGTTTTCTACCTTATCCCTTTATGTGTTAGATCTTTGCTTGTACCAACCTACCTCTCATCTTCTACACCCTTCAGCATAATAGTCCCTGTAACACATACATTTTGTGTGCTGCGGAAGAGATATATCTTTTTTTCCCTCTGTTTTGCAGCATTTCACTTAACTTGTGGTCTCTCTGGTTGTCTGAAATGGTAAATAAAGCCAACTGTGGTATTTGATGTCCATATATATTAGGGGGAGCTCTTCTTCTTCTCCCAATTTGGTGACTCTTGCTAATTTATTAAGAAATATTTTTAGGTTTTTGGAGTTTTAGGAAATCAATTTCAAGAAAAGACTGAAGAAGTGAACAAATCAGACCAAAGAATGTGTAAAGTATATTTGATGAACTTGATGAGGTCATTTTCTGCTGCTTTAAGTATATTTTTATTTAAATTTGTACTGATTCTTACTGAAATTTGGGGGGTTGGTTGTTTGGTACCAGAGTTTGAACTCAGGACCTTGCACTTGCAAGGCAGTCAACAGCACCACTGAGCTAAATCTCTGGGCCTCTTACTGAGACTTTTGGGCTGATTGCTTAAGTTATTATTTTTTTTTTCAGTAGTGGGAATTGAACCCAGGGTCTGCTCACAGAGCTACAACTCAAGGCATTTTTTAAAATTCTTTTTTAATTTTTTAAAAAAGTTGAGATAGCATCTCACTAAGTCCCTGTATTGCCAGGGTAGGCTTGAACTTTAATTCTTCTGCCTTAGCTTCCAAGAGTTATGGGATGACAGGACTAGACATACCTGGTTATAAACTTATTTTTGTGTGTGTTCAGGTTTCTAACCTGTAAAATGAAGAAAGGCCTTTTTGTTGTTGTTGTTGTTTTGTTTTATTTTTCTTTTAAATTGAATTTATTAGTACATTCTAGGTAGACAGAAAAGTTACATTCATTACTGGGATCTTGTACCTTTACATGCCAGGTCTTGGTTCTCATTTTATCCCCTTGTCCCCACTCTCCCTTCACCCCCTTCTCCCCTCCCAACCTTCAAACACTTTAATTCCATTTTTACATTTTCTCATATTTTTTTTCCTTTTCCCCTATTCCCCTTTCCCTATCCTTCTCACTGTCCCTACACCTTTGGTAAGAAAGGCCTTTTTAAGTGTACAACATGGAAACTTGAACATAATAGGTATTTTAGTACATGCTAAATCCATTTTAATTTGCTCCAATTTCAAGGTGGTTTATGCCCCTGGAAAGGTAGGAAGTAAAACCTGTTGTTTGCTTACTGTTCCATCACTGTAAAAATGTGAACCATCCTATAGGCTGTAATTGTATCTATGCTCAAGAGGTCCTTGATAAATGGTTAATGAATAAACATAGTGATGTTATTTTCATTGTGTTTGCTGTTTCATGTATCTAAGGGGTTGGAAATTAATGCTTTATTATACTTCTAATTTAAAAGAAAGGGGAAATGGCTTCTAGTTCTCAGATATTGATATTTCCTCTAATCAATCAATTCAAGGGTCTTGAACTTAAATTATATACTTATAAATCTTAATGAATGAGAGTTCTCTAGTGGTATAATCGTATTTTAAGAAAGACAATTCTGACACTTTATGGAAGATTACCAATCACATGTTATGTGCTTCTTACTGAGCTAACTGGCAGCAGAGATGCAGAACCCTGTAGCTTACATTCTGGAGAAGGAAACATTATGACCACAGAAAGCAATTTGTGACAAGGAGGGTGAAGAGCAAATGTGGTTGGTACAAATACCAGATTTGAGGATACAGAATTGCTTTTCTATTATTATCTATGTGCCCTTGAGGAAGTCTGTCAATTTTTGGCACCTCCTTTCCTTATCTCTGCAGTGAGAATAATAATGACTCTCCAATTTGCAGCAGATTTAAATTTAAAGCAGATTTTAAAGCAGAAACGAGACAGTGCAGGTGATTGCACTTTGAAAACTGCCAAATATTGCAGAAACATATACTTTTTTTACAAAACAAAAGTGCTATCCTTCTTTGGAGTAGTGGAAGAACAGCATGAGATGGAACCATTGGAGCAGTAAAACTTGGAAGAGAAAAGCATGACCCAGACTGGGAAGTCCTTGCCCTTACAGAGGTTGCTGTAGCCTGAGATCTCTGAGCAAAGGTGCTGTCTCCATGTGGTCAGAAGGGGAAAGGATTCTGAACAACTGGGGGAGAACAGCCTGAAATGCTTTGTGAGGAGGGTGGCCTGAAGTAAACACAATTCAACTCTCTTCCACAAAAGAAAGAGAGACGGGCTCTTGAGAGTATTATTTGAGGAATTCTGAAGTAAATTTTAAATGATCTTTTAGAAAAGAAACAATCTAATTTCAGATTTCAGATATATATAGGAACATGGAGTAAAACATGGAATAAAAGCACTCTATGTGTTTCCTGTAATTAGAAAATTGAGAAAACAGAAGCAAACTCTGCCTGAGTGTTGCTGGCATTAAGGCTTACAGCGGAAGCAACAGCTGCTTTGGTCAGTGGGGATCCCTCTAGATTATGGCGATTCTCTCACAACCCAGCGAGCTCTTCCAATTCCATGGGTTAATCCTTTCATTCTAACCTGATCCTGACAGCTTTGCCCACTGACACTGATCAAGCAACCATAACTTGGCAGTCATCACCTGACTTACTTGCCTGTTGTGCACATTGCTGTGTTATTTGCTATGTCAAGGGCCCGATTTGCTGGCTTATGTCCTATTTAACATTACTCCTGGATCTGATGTCCTTGTATCAAATGAGGATATGCACAAATTTGCCTGACTATATTTTCCATTTAGAGACTGAGTCTATGCAGAGGGGAGGAGACAGGTAGTTGTCATCACTGGATAACAGATGGGTACTTCTAGCTTAAGCTCACAGATCCCTCAGCAAAGTGGAAAGGTACTTGGTAAAACTGGCCAGGAAATAACCTCAGCAATTACATCTGAGCACTTAAAAATACAATGTTTTAGAAGTAAATCAAATTTTGCTAACTTCTAAAACATACTAGGGAGGCCCTGTAGCTGTTTTTTATTTCCAAATTTACACACCAATTTTTTCATCTTTTTCTGTTCTTTTCTGAAACAGCAGACTATTTTTTAATGACAATGAGGACTTGTTTAGATCAAAAAATGGGTGAAGAAAAAATTACAAGTATGCACAAAAAGGAAACTCTTTCTGTGGGAAAACTGTACAAATTTCTGTGAGTTAATTGTGGAGGCAGTATAAACTATTGATTTCATTTAGAAAACCTGACTCCAGATATCGTGGGTATGAATTATAGAGGTACAGTCATTAGTTATGAGAATTTGTGAAATTATAAAACTTTAAATTATCCTTTCTTCACCTAATAAATGGGCATATTATTAAGTAAAGAACCATAGGGTTCTTGGGGAAAATTCACTACATTATGAAAGTTCTTGAAAGAGTGGCTAGGCCAAAATAATAAGAATTTTGTACATTCAATGTTAATAAAATGCCTATCTTCTAAAGTAAATATATAACTGTTTTTCTTATCACATCAAATATTGTGAAGAGGTATGACTTTAAAAAATGACAATAATATTGCTCTAAATCACACTTAATAATGGTGCCTTAAAAAAATACTTTGAAGAGACAGGATTATTTAATGCCTTCCTTTGTAAAGCAGTCTGTACAGTTTATTTCCTTGTGGTTTCTATTAGGATTTTTAAAGGATGTTTGTTGTTATTACATTGCTGATAAGGAAAATGTTTCCACAAGTATTATATATTCCCAGATGTCTCTAATGGCCAAAGGAAATATCACACCTCCTTATATTTCTTTGTAATAATTTTCCCTTTGAGTCTATATTGTTCAGATTTTATTTTTACAACCTCTATAGGGATGCTTTCTGTGTGTAGAAATTATGTAAGTCAGATATTCACTTACATCTAGGTATCCCCCCAAAGCCTCGTGTGCTCACGGGTGAAACTTTTGGGAGGTGGCTGGATCTAGGGTGTGTGAATATGGATTAAGGGTGCATGATAACTAAATTAATTCACTGATCGGGTTATCATAATTCCGGGTGTAGGTAATGGGAAGGCCCCTGGGTGTGAGTGGCACCAGCCAATAGGCTTCTAGCCAGAATGGAAAAAAGGGAAAGGGAAGCTTGCTACTAGCTGCTTCTTGGCTCTTGACTGCCATGCTTGGCTTGCTTTTCCTCTGCGATGCTCCTCTGCTGTCCATTGCCTTGGACACAGCCAACTATGGACTGAAACCTCTGAAAAATGTGAGCTGAAATAAATCTTTCCTCCCTTAATTTTGGGTGTCAGATATTTAGCCCCAGCAAAAAAAAATAATTAAGATAGCTAAGCATAATTATAAATTAGTGCTTTCTAAACTTTTCATCCCAAATGCTGCTAAAAGAATTTGTGCATCCTTGGAACTGGGATTTCAGTTCAAATAGTTACTTTAAAACCTACGTTTTCATCTGCATCTCTCGAATGACCAGGGCTGTGGAACATTTTTTCATATATTTACTTGCTGCTTTTATTTCTTTGTCTGATAAATGTCTATTCATTTCAGATGCTCATTTTTGAATTGGGTCTTTATATTTGGAGGGGTGATTGTTTTGAGTTCTTTATATATTCTAGATAATAGACCTTTGAGAAGCAGCTTGTCAAATTTTTTTCCTACATTGTAGGTTGTCTCTTAGTTCTGCTGATGGTTTCTTTTGCAGTGCAGAAGCTTTTTAATAAGATGAGATCCCAGTTGTTGATTCTTTCTGCTAGTTCCTGTGCTACTGAGGATTTGTTCATAAAGTCTTTTCCTATGCCAATGTCTTCCAGAGTTCTGCCTAACTTACCTTCCAGCAAGTCTAATGTTTCTGTTTTAATATTTAGATCTTTAATCCAATTGGATTTTAATTTAGTGCATGGTGAAAGATAAGGGTCCAGTTTTAATCTGTGGCAGGTTGAAATCCAGTTTTTCCAACACCATTTATTAAAGAGGCTATCTTTCCTCCACTGAGGATGGTCAGCTCCTTTGTCAAAGATGAGGTAGCTGAGTACATCTGGATTTGTTTTGTGTCTTCCAGTCTGTTCCACTGATCTTCAGTACTGTTTCTTTGCCAGTACCATGCTGTTTTTATCACAGTGGCTTTGTAGTATAGTTTCAAATTGGGAATTGTTATACCCACTGCCATGTGTCTGTTGCCTAGGATGGCTTTTGCTATTCTAGGTTTCTTATCCTACCTCACCCCACAAAGAATGGCTGCTATCAAGAAATCACACAATAACAAATGTTGGCAGGGTTGTGGGGAGAAAGGAACCCTTCTCCATTGTTGGTGGGAATGCAGACTGGTGCAACCACTGTGGAAATCAATATGGAGATACCTCAAAGAGCTTGGGCTGGAGGTTCCATTTGACCCAGCCATCCCTCTGCTGGGTATCTTTCCAAAAGAACTAAAAGAATCATATCACAGTGATGTATGTGCACCCATGTTTATAGCAGCAGAGTTTTTATAGCTAAAACTTGGAAAAAGCCCATTTGCCCATCAGTTGGAAACTGGATAAAGAAGATGTGGCTTTTTTATAAAATGGAATATTACTCAGCCATAAAGAATGAGAAAATAGATTCATTCATAGAAAAATAGATACATATTGAATATATACTCCTAAGTGAAATAAATAAGTCACGCATGTAAGTACCAAATAGTTTCTCTGGTGTGAATAAACTGCAATAATACATAAGATCCTAATAAGAGTACTGACATGGTGAAATGGGAAGAAAGGGGCTAAAGGTGTAGGGAAGGTGGGATGGATAGGGGAAGGGTAAAAAGGGCAAAGAAAAAAATGTGACATAAAGAAAAGATGGAAATAAAGTGCTTGTAGATGGGGAGGGGACGAGGGGGTAAAGGGAGGGCAGGGACAAGAGGAAAAAATGTGAACCAAGATCTGTCATGTAGAGGAACAAGATCCCAACAATGAATATAACTGTACTGTATCCCTAAAATGTATCAATAAAGTCAATTAAAGCTGAAAAAAATAAAACCAAGTTTTCAAATTTCCTATTTTTGTTTAAAAAAGTATATGAAAGCACACTTTTTAAAGTATGTACATATATTTGTTATGCTTTATTATATACATAAATTTAAATTACTTGGTTTCATGATTGATATTTACCTCCAAAACTTGAGATATAATCGACATTTTAGGCTGATGAGATATATTTATCCTAAGGCTTTGACAAACTTTATCAAACTGCATATGTTAGGTGAAAAAAAAAAGATAATAGGTGAACTATCTGTAGTGACCTTACTAGTTTCTCTTCTTCTTAAAGACTTACTTGTTACCCTAGCACCTTATTCCTAATTGTATATTCTCTGCAGATTCTTCACAACCTATACCAAGCTTTCATATTTTTCCTAATAATCAAATCACTGACACTACCTAAAGGGAAAAGAGCGCTCTAATCAACTAGTAAATGTTGAATGTTTACAACTGTGGTTCATTTGAACTTTTCTGAACTTCTCATTGGTGTCTACATTTTTAAGGAAAGGTGCCAAAGTTAGTCATGTGTGTGTGTGTGTGTGTGTGTGTGACTAATTTGACTAATTTGTGACACATATGTGATATATAGGATACATGTATGACTTATATATGACATAGTAACATATGTATGACCTATATGGCACATATATATTTTATCTTGCACATTTCATATACTCGTTTTGTTTTGGAGATTGAATTCTAGATTTTATGTCATGAGGCAGTTAGTGGCACCACTGATCTAAATCCCCAGCCCTCACCATGCACATCTCAACCTTCTATTATAACTACTAGTTCTGTGAGGAAGACATAAAAAATTCTAGTTTCCTTGCCCATTTATTCTATACTCAACTCCTGTTTTCTCTCCACTACTCCAACTCTTTCATCTTTCTCTCCTTAACTACTAATTTAAATAAGTTTAAGATTCACTATACAGGTATACCTAGACATAGAAATTTGTTTTATTTTTTTAACAAAGAGATATATAAGAAAGAAATTCTCTCATAATTAGCTCTCAGGACAAGTTTTTATAGCTGTGAAAGACTATTGCACGTAAGAGAAACTAAAGAAACTCACATTCAGTTAGTGAACACAGTGATTCTATGCTTATAAAGTTCTCTGATAAACCAGTGGAGAGTTTTTAAATGTCATGGTCACTCTGATTGATAGCATAGCTGAGACTTTGAAATAGTGAAATAGTAAGAAATATCTCTGCAAGAGAAATGTTGATCCCTACCATTATTTTTTTATTTTAGTGGTACATGTTTGTAGTACATAATGTTTATATTTCTTCTGTGGTGCTGTTACATGTCCATAACACATTTTAATTCCTCTTTCATCTCCTTTTTCTCCCTTATTGTTCTCTTCCTGTCATCTCTTGATCCTCTTCATATTTAAGGAAGATCTATCTCCCTATTTGCAGTACCTATCTTTTATTGGCTACTCACTGCAAATTATCCTTCATAAGCCTCCTGAGTGCTGGGATTACAAGTTTGAACCACCATGCCAGTCTGAGTTAGATTTATAACTTGCAAAGCAAAGTTGGTCACAGTGTACCTTCTGCTGCTACTTTTGGACTTTTATTTTATCCAGAAATTCATTAGATAGGAACTAATACAATCGGTATCACTACCTTTCCTACTTTTTTATTGAACTCTTTATTTTGTTCTTATTCTAGTTTTTGTCATTTCTTGGAGGGATTTGCATTGTTAAAATTTTTTCCTTTAAAAATCTATTTCTTCATATTCAATATCACTCTTATTTTTATATTTTATTATATTTTATTTTTTTGGTACCAGGGATCAAACTTGAGAGCTTGTGCTGTGAAGCAGGTGACAGAACCACTGAGCTAAGTCCCCGGCCCCCCAACTCTAATTTTTAAAAGAAAATTAGATCTGAAATAAAAATAAAGGTTTATTTATGTTGGATTGAAATTATCTAACATAACCAAATTTATTTTGAACTGAAATACTGTTCATCACAATATGTTATTATAGAGAAGGTGATGTTATATTTTGAAAAATTCCAGGCTTTACCATGAATCCTGTATTTAAACTAATAATTTCACATTCGCTGAGCTGAGTTTTGGTGCCTGTCTGGCACGGAGCCTGGTACATACTTTGCCATTTAATGCATAATTTTGAATGTATTTGGAGCTCTAAAACTACCAATTAAATCAATTTAAAAGCAAATTTTTATACTAAATTTTTCTCTTTTTTTTTTGGTACCTGGGATTGAACTCGGGTCCTTGAGCTTGCAAGGCAGGCCACTGAACCGCTGAGCTAAATCCCCAGCCCTATACTAAAATTTTCTCAAGGGTCTTGAGAGGAAAAGGAAGCAGGTTGTGTTTGATAAAGATGAAGAGGCAGTAGAATTATAAATCTTTCAGTAGCATAGTATTGTGATGGTCCTTTCAGAAAATATCAGCATATTGCTTTTCTGTTGTTATTTTGTTTAATTTTTTTGACTTTCTATTTGCTTTACAAGTGCTTAAAAATTCAGCACGCAAAATTGTAATATTATAGTTGAAAAGGTTCACAATTTAAAGGTCTGTACATTCTGAGGGCCACACTAAGTGGTAGTACTGTGCCAACTTCATGTGAAGTCTTATTGCTCAGGGAGTGAAATGTGCAGATATTGGTTTCAATGTTCATAAGCAGTGTTCCAAGATGGTCCCAAATGACTACAAGCCAGACTTGAGAAGGTGTACAGTTGTAACCTCACGATGCTGGGGAAAGCACACATCACTAAGTGACCCACGGTGGTGGACATGTGCATCAGAGAGAATGAGTCCAGAGGTCGTAATTATGAAGGACTCTACTGAGTATCAGGATTGAGTGACCTAATTGAAGATGTCAAGATGGCCTTTGACAGAGATTGTAAGAAAGTAGATATGTCTGTGAACATGTATGAAGATATCAACATTATCACTGTTGCACTTTAACTGTACTTTGAGGATTTGCCAATTCCACTAATAACATACAATGCCTACCCTAAATTCAAGTCTGCCAAAACTATGGATCTTGACTATCAATTGGAAACCCTTCACAAAGCCCTGAAACTAGTGCCGCCTGCTCAGTGTGAAACCCTGCAGTACCTCCTGGCACAACTAAAGAGAGTGACTGTCCACAAAAAGGAGCATCTTATGAATGTGGAGAGCCTTGTAATCACCTTTGGTCCAACTCTTATGAGGTCCTGAGAACAAGATGTGCAGGTGCACTGAATGATATAAGACATCATAGACTGGTGATGGAGCTGCTTATCAAAAATGAAGACATTCTATTTTAAATTGTTAATTTGAAGAAAACAAATGCTTTACAGATGAAGAATGTTTTATAGTAATTTAATTGGCTACATTACCTGAATTATTTCTTGGTTAGTAGTTTGGACAAATAACCAGATGAAAATGAAGGAACTGTCATTTTTGTAGTGCCACTCTGCTGTCCTTGTAAAACAGTGAATACATGTTTTCTTGTTCTAGTAATCCTGTTTATCATGTTACAAGAAACTCAAGCTATATTTCATGATTACCCCATTTGGTAAGGCAACCCCATGCAACAAACACAGACTGCACCTGCTCCGCCTCCATCCCGGGTAGCCTGTGGTTGTAGCCCAGCATGTTTCACAGGGTAAACCTGTTGTGATTTTGCTTTTGGGGTCCATGTCATTGGTTTCTGCTGCTTGTACAAACATGCACCACATATGGATAAACTGCACCCCCTGCTGTTACATTCCCATAGACAATATCATCATACACTGATTTTTCACAAACTATTTCTAGTTTCTCTCAAGCTCTTCTCTAACATGGTACTTTTTCCCAGCAAAAACAAAATGTGCTTTCAGATTTGTTACTTTAACAATTTATCCTATCAATAAAATGTACAACCAAGAGCATTCTGTCAAATATTTGGTTTTCAGCTGTAATTTTGTATTTTTATCTGGCATGCATTAATTAATTTACTAAATTTGGTTTTTGGAAATAAAAAATTATTTTCAATTATATTTCTTCTATTTATTACAGAGAATTCTCCAGAGCATGGATCAAGTAAACTATTTTATAATTCAAGACATGTATTTATGAATTATGGCTATTCAATTTTAATTTTATCCTTATAAATGATTTTTAAAATAGCAATTTGATTTGTTTCATAAGTTTAATTCATCAAATTTCAACAAATTTTAAAGTCTCTAGAGGAATGCCAGTTTATAAATTATAACAGTATTCTTCCTTGCATGTATGCCTATTAATTTATTTCATTTAGCATTTATATCTCGACTACTTTCATAATCATACTTTCAAGAACTGAGTTACCTAAGTGCCATGTTTTCTTTTATTTAAGCTATATTTTTGTTTCATAGTTTTAAAAATAAAAGCATCTTTATAAGAAAAAAATGTTTATGCTAAGTAGATTCTATTTTCTCCCAAAAGGTTTTAGAAACTAAAACAAACATGTTACTTACTTTATGCCATTCTCATTCAGACAGGAAAATAATGAATAATTAACTTTGCCAGTAGCTTTAAAAGTTGCTTTTTAATAAGAAATACAAGTCATAAAGTAAGTATCTTAATTTCAATTAATTAGCACATTTTCATTATTCTATGAAGCCTTTAATATTGTTGTGAAATTCCAAAACAAATATAATTTGGAGCATCCAGCGGAAGGCAGAAGGCAGACTTCTAGGACAGCTGCTCGAAGATCTGTTCTCCCTCAGTCCTGCCTGGGACCAAAAGGTGAGGACTGGGTAGCCACGCCCTCACTCTGCCTGCACCGCACCAACACCCAGTGGAAGGTGGAGGTCTGGGACAGCCGCTCTGAGATCCTTTCTCCCTCCAGCCTGCCTGGGCCCAATCAGTAAGGACTAGCTTGCCACGCGGGTTCCCCTTCAACACCCCTGTCCCCCATCCCACCCAACCCCCTTCTCTCAAGCTCCTGATTGTGGCAGTCCTTGGATCCACTCTCAAGAGTCACAGGTGCTAATAAAGGGCATTTTTCTGAGCTCCAGACTTTGGAAATCTTCAAAGAAAGGGCAGAGGGAAACTATTGTAGAACTTAGAGCAGTTCAACCCTGCAGGAGGTCAGGGAGCTCAATTTGGGCCTTCCAGCCCAAAATCAGGATGCATCTCAGGGGTCTGCTATTAGCTAGTTGAGATCAAAGGACTTCGATCTGCACATGGCTGAGCACATTGTATATTATGACAGCAGAGATATTAGTCAGAAAGAGGCCTTGCAAATTCTTTTTCTTCTTTCTTTTCCTCATTCCTCTCTGCAAATTCTTTCTTATTTCTGTCCTCTTTGTCCAACTCAGTCACTTGCTCCCCCATATTATTCCTCAACTCCTTTTCTGTTCTTGTTCCTGCCCTAACTCGGATTTCTTCTTTTATCATTTTTTCTTTTTTCTTTATATTCTTTTCTTCCCTCATTTTCCTTCACTCAAGGGTCAGTAGTTTCAAAGAAAAGTCAGCCCATATTACTGTTAAATTGTTATATTCTTGTCCTTATTCTTGCACTCTTTCTAGCCCTTTTTACTTTAACACTTTCCTAAAGATTGGATGGTCACCCTATGTCCTCTGGCTTCACTTGAAACCTTCTCCGATTCTTTTACTTATCTCCTCCTCTCATCCTAACTGTTTAAGCCCCCATCCTAAATGGTAAAGATGCTATATTGAAGAGTTCATTCACTGCAAACATATTTTGGACTCCTTCTTGATTTTAATTTAATTCACATGGTTTAAAGGTGATAGATTAATAACTACCACAAGTGGTCAATTTGTAAGTTGTGCTTGATCCTATTGTGTTGCAGATTGTATTAATAGGGCTAAAGGATTGTGATTGATTTAATGAGTTGTCTTCTCTGATATGAAAATGAGAATGCCTATGAGTCATTCATTAGAGAATCAAAAGGTAAAGCACAACTATATCAGATAGATTTAAGTAATAATTCAGGAATTAAACCAAAGACAGCCGACAACAAAAATAAAAATGAGAAAACACTTAAGCAAGACACAAAGACAGACTTCCAGTTCACCAATGGCAAATAGTAGGGCAAATGAAGTTGAAAAGGCTGACAGTGAACCACCAGGACACACAGAACACATAGCAGAGGAAGTAACAAAATAGATCAATCAGTCGCTAGAAAAATTCAAAACAGAAATAATATCCCAGATAACCATAGGGATGGTGAGCAAAATGAAAGTCATGATTAGAGACTCTAGAAAAGAAACTGACAAAAAAAAAGTTTAGCTCAGTATCAGGATAGAAGCCATGTAGGCCCAGCTTAAGAAAGAAATGGAAACAATGAATGCCCAACATAGGAAAGAAATGGAATCCTTGAATCAGATTCAAACAGATATCCAGGAGATTAAAAAACTTTATTGAAAGTTTTCACAGCAGAAAAACAATTTGAAGATAGAATTTCATATATAGAAGATAGGATTACAGTCAGTGACCATGAAAAGAGAGCTCTCTTAAAATCAGTAAGGGGTCATGAGAAATTGATCCAACAACTCCTACATGATGCAAAGAAGAATGACAAAAGACTCATAGGAATCCAAAACTACCAGGAGAAAATACAAATGACTTAAAAAAGCTGTTCACGGAATTGATGACAGAAAACTTCCCAAACAGAGGGGAAGAATTTGACATACAGATAAGTGAGGTATATAGGACTCCAACTAGCCACGATAAAAAAAATCTACACCTAGACATATAATATTCAAGATTCTAGAAATCCAAGAGAAGAACAAAATACTACAAGCAATAAGAGAAAGAAACAAATCAAGTGCAAAGGAAAGCCCATCAGAATTACAACAGAATTTTCAACACACCCCCAGGTCAAAGAGAGCCTGAAATGATGTATTTCAAGCCCTAAAATAATACAACCTCCAACCTAGACTAATGTATTCTGCAAAACTTTCTTTCAAAATGGATGGGGAAATAAGATACTTCCATGACAAAGAACACCTAAGAAACTTCATGAATACCAAAGCAGCACTACAAGGAACTCCAAACAATATCCTAGAAAAAGACAATAAAGGTCACAACACCATAAGGCCCAACAGAGCAACAAATGGGGAAGGCAAGAAAGTAAAAGGAAATGGGGAAAAAGTAAAAAGAGTCAACAGAAGGACAATAACATGACAATAATAAGTCAGTACATATCAGTTATAACCATCAATGTCAATGGCCTCAATTCTCCAATTAAGAGAAACAGACCGGCAGAATGGATTAAGAAGCAAAAGCCAACTATATGATGTATACAAGAAACACACCTAGTGCAAAAAGAAGCCCATAGACTGAAAGTGAAAGGATAGAAAATAGTTCTCTATGTGACAGGAAAACAGAAAAAAGCAGGAGTATCTATCTTATTTGCAAATAAAGTAAATTTCAAACCAAAACTGATTGAAAGAGACAAAGAAGGTCACTACAACCTTATAAAGGGAATAATTCAAGAGGAAGAGATGACAATCATAAACATATATGCACCAAATATTAATGCCCCCAACTAGATAAAAGCAATATTAGGAAACATGAAAAACCAAATAAGCACTAATACAATTTTAGTAGGGGATCTAAATACCCCACTATCACAAATAGGCAGATAATTTAGGCCAAAATTCAACAACAAAATACTAGAACTGAACCAAGGTTTTGGACATATGGACTTAATAGATGTCTATAGAGTGTTCCACCCCACAAAATCAGAATATACATTCTTTTCAGCTGCACAGGGGTCATTCTTCAAGATAGACCACATACTAGCTCATAGAACAGGTGTAAATAAATGCAAAGGGATTGAAGTTATCCCCTGTATATTATCAGATCATAGTGTAATCAAGCTGGAGATCAGTATGAAAAGAAACCATAGGAACTTCACAATCACACAGAAATTGAACAACACTCTCCTGAATAATCAATGGGGAACAGAGGAAACAAAGAAGAAACTGGATAATTTTACAAATAAATGATAATGCTAATACAACATACAGGAATCTATGGGTAACAATAAAAACAGTTCTATGTGGAAAATTCATAGCATTGAATATCCACACTAGGAAAACAGAGCAAACTCAAACAACCTAATGATGAATCTTAGACTCCTAGAAAAAGAAGAACTAGAAAAACCCAAAGCTCGTACAAGAGAGGAAATCATAAAGATTAGAGCAGAAATAAAAGCAATAGAAACAAAGAAAATGATACAAAAATAAATTAATCAAAGAATTGTTTTTTTGAAAAAATAAATTAAGTTGATAAACCCTTAGCTAATCTTATCAAAAAAAAGGAAAGAAAAGGATCAGATCCATGCAATCAGGAATGACAAAGACGAAGTCACAACATATCCAAAAGAAATCCAGAGGATCATCAATCCATACTTGGAGAACCTGTACACTAATAAAATGGAAAACACAGAATGGACAGATTTCTAAATACTTATGAATTACCAAAGTTGAACAAAGAAGATACAAAAATTAACACCCCAATTACAATCAGTGAAATTGAAAATGTAATTAAAAATTTACCAACAAAGAAAAGCCCAGGTCCTGACGGATTCACAGCTGAATTGTACAAAACAATTAGAGAAGAACTACTGTCACTACTCTTCAGACTTTTCAATGAAATTGAAAGGGAAACAATACTTCCAAATTCATTCCTGGAAGCAAGTATTACTTTGATTCCCAAACCAGGGAAAGACCCAAATAAAAAAGAGAACTACAGGCCAATCTTCTTAATGAATACAGAGACAAAAATCTTTAATAAGATACTAGCAAACAGAATATAGAGGATCATTAAGAAGATCATACATCCTGACCAAGTCAGATTTATTCCAGGGATGCAAGGATGGTCACCATATGTAAGTCAATAAATGTAATACCCTATATTAACAGAGTCAAGGACAAAACCCATATGATCCTCTCAATAGATGCAAAAAAAGCATTTGAAAAAATTCAACATCCATTAATGATAAAAACCCTGCAATAAATTGGAATAGATGTTCTGTATCTCAAATTAATAAAGACTATAAAAAGCCAACATCCAACATCATATTAAATGGCCAAAACCTGAAAACCTTCACTTTAAAATCTGGAACAAGACAAGGATGCCCATTATCACCACTCCACTTCAATATAGTTCTGGAAACATTAGCCATAGCAATTAGACAAGAGAAAGAAATTAAATCAATAAAGATAGGAAAGGAAGAAGTTAAACTGTCATTATTTGCTGATGATATGATACTCTACATTGAAGATTCAACATACTTCACTAAAAGACTTCTAGACTTAATTGACACTTTTATCAGAGTAGCTGGATACAAGGTCAACACTCACAAATCAATAGCCTTGTACACAAATAACAGACTCACTGAGAGAGAAATTAGGGAAACAATTCCTTTCACAATAGCATCCAAACAACTGTAGCATCTAGGAATCAATCTAATGAAAGAAGCAACTACACTGAAAACTACAGCACTCTGAAAAAAGAGATTGAAGAGGACAATAAGAAAATGGAAAGATACCCTCTGCTCCTGGGTAGGAAGAATCAACATAGTGAAAATGGCCATACTACCAAAATTGCAATACAGATTCAATGCAATGCCAATTAAAATTCTAACACTCTATTTCACAGAACTAGAAAAAAGAATCCAAAAATTCATTTGGAACCAGAAGAGACTTAGAATAGCAAAAGCCATCCTAGGCAACAGAGACATGGCAGCGGGTATAACAATTCCCAATTTGAAACTATGCTACAAAGCCACTGTGATAAAAACAGCATTGTACTGGCAAAGAAACAGACCTGAGGATCAGTGGGATAGATTGGTAGATACAGAAACAACTCCAGATGGACTTAGCTACATCATCTTTGAGAAAGGAACAAACCATCTTCACTGGAGGAAAGATACCCTCTTTAATAAAGGGTGTTGGAAAAACTGGATTTCAACCTGCCAAAGATTAAAACTAGACCCTTATCTTTCACCATGCACTAAACTAAACCAAATGGATTAAAGATCTAAATATTAAAAAGAATCACTAAATTTGATTGAAGATAAGTTAGGCATAACTCTTGAAGACATTGGCATAGGAAAAGACTTTATGAACAAATCCTCAGTAGTGCAGGAACTAGCAGAAAGAATCAACAACTGAGATCTCATATTTTTAAAAAGTTTCTTCACTGCCAGAGAAATCACAAGCACAGCTAAGAGACAACCCCCAATGTGGGGAAAAAAATTTAGCAGATGTTCCTCAGACAAAAGTCTGCTATCTAGAATATATAAAGAACTTAATAAAATAAGACCACCCAAATATAAAGACCCAATTCAAAAATGGGCATCTTTAGTAATAATGCTAGTCAAAAACATGCATAATGAAATTTCAACAAAATATAAAAAATATAAAAACTCAGGAAAAATTATACATTCAAAATCAATATAAAATTTGCATGAAAACAAGAGAAGTCTATAAAACACATTTTTCTTGGGTTTGCCTTTTTAATTTTAATTACCACACTTGTTAACAGAGATTATACTACTCTTAAATTTACTGGAACCACTGAAGTTCTTCTTGATTTTTTAGGATTTTAAATTTTTTTGTACCATGGATGGAACTCAAATCCTTAGGCTTGCAAGACAAGCAGTGGAACCACTAATCTAAATCCCCAGTCCTTGATTTTTAAATTTTTATAAATCATAGGTAATGATTGTCATTCAAACAATGATATTCACATATGCTTTCAATAGGTAGAGATTGAAAATATATTGATATGACTATTATCTCTATTAGCCTCAAATATTTTATTAAATTAAGAGTGAACATTTAGAAATGACTTTACTGATGTTTTCAACAAAAATTGAGTAAGTCGTACATTGCAACATAGTGAAAGACCCTGGAAACTAAAGAATCAAGCCTTGCTTCCATTTCTGAAATAAAAAGGTCTATCTCCTATTAGCAGATAAAAACAGTAAATGTATTTACCATATAATACACTGTATATTTCTATTATACCCCTTTGATATTGTTCTGTCTTACTTATGAACTTTAGATTTACTGCACTGGATATGTACTTGAGTACATATTATGTATGTACCATAAATGAATGGATGTACTCTACAGTGTATGTGTATAGAGATGTTGGCACACAACTTAGTTCATTGAATTATGCCTACTTTACAGAAGAAAAAGTATTTTAAGTGGATAAAATTTGCTTATATGTATTTTTATTGGTACATTTTAGGTATGCAATACAGTTTAAAGTAGTAGTAGTAGTAGTTTGTGCTAGTAGGGATTGGATTATTGGATTAAAATCATAATTTTCAACTAGGTAACTTGGCTCCCAATTTTTTTTTTTACTAGGGATCGAAGTCAGGTCCTCGCACTTGCAAGGCAGGTGGCAGAACCACTGAGCTATATCCCCAGCCTTGGCTCCCAATTTTTAAAAATAGAACACATTTGAAACATTTGACAAGGGGAAATTGCTTTTAAGTCCATTTTCTTTTTTCTCACAAATATTATTCTATATCCCTTCCTAGAGAAATTACATCTATTTAAAATTTAAAGCTTAGCACCCTAAAATTAAATATTATGAAACCAATATTATAAATATTGAATTTCTGTTAAAGTTCTGAAGTAACAATTAAAAGCAACTATTATTCATTCAGATTCAATTGATGGGTTTGTTTGCTTTTGGTTTATTGGTTTTTTGAGATGGGGTTTCCCTAGTTAAAGGTGGCCTTGAATTCGCTATATAGCCCAGGCTGGCCTCCAACTCAGAGCAATTTCCTACCTCTGCCTCCCGAGGGCTGGGATTACAGGAGTGCACCATCATACTTGACAGATTCAGTTAATGGTTTTATCAGTTACTGTAATAAATGCTTTATATGTATTATCTCATATAACACTCATGGCAACATTTTGACACAATTATACACAACTTTATGCTTCCTTGGGTGTCCTTGTTTAGAAAGTTTGATTCCAAAACTTAAGATAGGGAACTGACATTTAGGAATTAACTTTCTCTATCTGACCTAAACTTATGCTCGCATTTCCAAAAAGGTACACAAATTTCTAATAAATGCATGAAAAGATACTTAACATTACTAATTATTAAGAAAATGCAACTCAATTCTACAATGAGATAATACCTTATACCTATTAGGATGACTCTTACAAAAATATAAATGAAAATTAGTAAGTATTGTTGAGGAGGTACAGAAATGGTATCTCTTGCACAGTGTTGATAAAATGTAAAATGGTACAATGCTGTGGAACACAAGTCTTTCAAAAAATTAAAATCTAAATTCTCATATGATTCAGAAATTCCACTCCTAGGTAAATAACCAAATAACTTGAGCATAGGGTCTTAAAGAGATATTTGTATATCCATTTTCATAACAGCATTAATCACAACAACCAAGCTGTAGAAAAATGTCCAAACTTTCACAGATGTATAAACAGATAAACAAAATGTAATATGAGTTCATGGAATATTATCTAACCTTAAAAACATGAAGGAAATTTGTACATATGTTACCACATAAATAAACTTTGAAGTTCTTTACTGCAATGTGATATAGATCAGATACAAAAAAAACAAATGCAGCACAATTTCACTCATATGAGTTAACTGAGTAGTGAAAACCATCAAAATAAAAAGTAAAACAATAGGGCTAGGATAATGGAAAATTGTGCCTTATAGGCATGGAGATTTATAATATTAATTTATGGAATTGGATGATTCTAATGGTTATTCAACACTATGAATGTATTAAATACTACTGAACTAAATGATTAAAATTTATTGGGATTGTAATATATTGTATACATATTATCATGATAAAATTACTGGAAGAAAAGTATAACCTACTAGTTTCTAACATACATTTATTTTTTTTTTTTATGTTTTAGAAAGACAGAGATTGCATTGCATATATTGGCCAACATGTGACAGATTATTATAAATATTAAGAGATAAACCACTTATTCTAGTTTTTTTGTTCAATTTTCTCAGTACTTCCTAAATAAAGCACCATGATGGTGATACACCATACTAAGGGCAAAGCAATTTCATGATCAATGCCTTAGGATCAGGGACAATGTTTATATCCCTCCTTTTCACTCTTAGCTGCTAGCAGTCTCTGCCTATAATTGCTGCTCAGTACCTGTATTCTTAAACACCTTTAGAACATGTTGGCCTTGAATTCTATGCATTCTATCCACAAGGTTACTGGTTGGTGGTAGCCCTAAGTTATACAATGGTCCTTTTGAATGCAGCACTATTATATAACAAGTTCCCTTCAATGGGACTGCCTTTAGTAGCTCAATGCAATTTTCTATTTCTATTGGCAACAGATAAAAACATTCCCATAAAATGAATTCGTGTAGTTTCTTTTAAGCATTCACAGGATTTAAAGCAGTATTCTACTTTTTTTTTTTTTTGGTGAAAAAAAAATAATGCTTTTACACTGACTGCACTCTATTTTCCTGAGCAAAGAATCAGAAAATCAAGCACGTGAATAAATAACCTTAAGGTGAGAGGGGGTAAAGTGACCTAAGTAGGCTTCCTTATTGCTGCCAAATTTATATTTTCTAAAATGATGAGATGCCTCTATCAGTTTCTCTTTGAACTTGGACTACAAGCTTGTTCTTGTGTCTTTCAAATTGAATGTTTAGAAACAATTTTGTTTGAAGCTCTTAAAGCTACAGACCGACAGAGCTGGCAAAAGAACATTGTCTACCTAAAAACACACTGATAGCTATCACTGGGAAATTAAAAACACAAAGACTTGACTTCCTACCTATGTGTCCACTCAGCTGGATTACTATTTCTATTTGTTCTACTGGTTTTCCATTGTTGTGTTTTGACTTCATTTCTCGATAATGTCATGCTTTTCTTGATCATATCTCTTCCTATTATATTTTTTTTCTCTGCTTGTCTTTTCCCTGCCTCATAACTCCTTGAAGACCAGGGATATTTTTTTCTATTCCCTATTCCTCTCTTAGAATAAGAATATTCATGCCATGCCATTGTAATATGGAACTGTGTAACTTGCTTTGAAATTTTATGGAGGATCAGAGCTGAGTTTGCCTTCAGTCTCAAAAGAGAATTGGAGTTTGCAAAAAGTCCAGAGCTGTTAAGACTGGGGAAGAGTTTATTGTGTTTAGGTTATATGTGGAATAATTGTATTGTTAAATGGAATTCTGAAGTTGCTACTAACTTTATCTGAAGATTAAGTATGGCTTAAATAAATGTGTTTAGGTATAAATTTGACAGGTGGATTATGAGCATGAAACCTAATATTTCAACCTCATTAGATTAAGAAATGCCTCAACCACCCTTCCCGTGTGTTGTGGTGAGTTATGGAGTTTGATATCTGGCACTATATACAGTCCCGAATCCATTTGATTCTGGCAATGTCCCTTGTTCTGTTTCACTGTCACCGTGTACTGAGCAGCTTTGTACCTCCACATCTTACCTCCGTGATGTTTCCGCCAGTGTTCACAATGAATACTGTTCAACAAGCTGGTGTATTATTGAATAGAGTTGAGAAATAGGTACATTCAAAGTTATGTTCTGAAATGAAGATGACCCTCACTTGTCTTAGTATTTCAAAAATAATCTTTTCATTTAAAAGTCTTATCATCATTTTTCTCTATCTCTTCTCCTCTTTCTTTCTGTTTTAAATATTGGCTTTGTGCTAAACTTTCTGGATAAAATTGTATGATATATATTTCCTCTAATAGCTTACAGTCTAATAGGGTAGGCATATATTATAACTTATTAATTCAGCACAATAAGCATGGTAAAATGTATATGAACAGTGTATAGCAATTACAGTCAAACTGAATACTCATATATGAGTAATCAAAGCCCAAATATGCTTCCATTTACAGTAAGGCTGTTATTCATTAGACAGTGATATCTTGAATCAATACTATTTGTTTATGTAGTTGGTAATATATAAATATACTACTGAACGAAAATTAATGTTTTTTTTCTCTCATTGATCTTATTGGTACATTTAGTATACAGTACAGTTACACTCATCATTGGGATCCTGTACCTTTACATCACAGGTCTTGGTTCTCATTTTTTCAACATCCCCCTGCCCTCCCTTCACCCCCTCTTCCCTTCCCTATTTACAAATACTTTATTTGAATTTTTTAATTTTCTCATATTTTTTCTTTTCCCTTATTTCCTTTCCCTTACCTTTCCCACTTCCCCTACACCTTTAGCCCTTTTCTTCCTATTTCACATTGTCAATTAGGATCTTCCATTAGGATCTTATGTACCATTATAGTATACTCAAGTGAAATAAGTCACATGTGTAAATACCAAATAGTTTCTCTGGTATGAAAATTAATGCTTTTAAGTAAAAATAATACATTCTACCAAATGCAGTTTAGGAAATGTGAAAAACAAAAGAAAAAAAACAAAAATTCACCAGAATACTGTGAAATACCAAAAAAGAGTTATTTTTAATATTTTGTATGTATTAACAGATGCTTATCTACATAACGTGCAAAAAGACAAAATAAATAACCTGACATGACATTTATACTATATTTAATTTTAAAACTGAAAATATTAGAATCATTGTATTTAATGAGGTAAAATAAACCTGAAGAAATGCTGATAGATGAAAAGAACCATTACTTTACCTAAAATAATTATATTTTTCCAAATAGAGTTTTCAGGTATGAAAAGCACTACACAATTTATTTCATTAATATTTGAATCTCATGTTCATTGAGAAAACATCAAAAGAGGCTGTATCAATTTGAAATCTAATTGGTGGATATACCTTTCTTCCATCAATTTTTTTTATTAAAATGACATTGTCATGTTACAGTTTTTATAGCTATTTCAAGTTTATTACATAATATATCAACATTTTTCATGATGCAGGTTAAAATTTGAATCATTGTCAACTTGTTTATATTTTATTAACAAATTTTTAAATGATTATACTTTATGTATTCTCCACTAGGTTCCTAGAAACTTTGACCACCTGATTATTTTTCACATATCCAATATTGGCATGGTTATGTATTTTTTTAATAGTTCCATGGTTTATTTATTTAAAGGTTGTTAGTCTGACAGAACATGAAGATGGAATTGCCCTGGAGGCCTGACATATTACATGTGTCAGAAGATTGGATCTAGCACTTGGTTTCTTTAATTTATTTCACACTGCTAGTTTAAATTATAAAAAATGAGTGAAAGCAGGTATTCAGAGCAACTAATGCCAGCAAAAGTTTCCCCTATATTAATTTATGCAGAATAATATTATTATAAAGCAAAATAAATTGTAACCTTTTATGGATACTTTTTACATGTTTAAAATTTTTATTAGTACATGCTAGCAGTGCATAATGATTACATTCACCATATGGAGTTGGTATATGTACATAATACATCTTAATTCTTTTTTCATCTTTTTTCCCCTGTCTTCCTTTTTTTTTTTTTGTACTGGGGATCGAAATCAGGTTATATTTTGATAACAGATTTATTTTTCTTAGACAACTATAACACTCTATTTTCTTCTTGAATTTCATTTTGTTATGAAAAAAATCTGTTTTTCATTATGTGTCAAGAGCAACAATTTAATAGATGCCAGTTTTTATTCTGGAATATAAACTACACTTTTTAACACATTAAGGACATTTTGTGACATAAAAATTTTAATATTTTTCTATTTTTGCTTCTTTACCTCAATCTATTTATGTTTTTAGCTCTACTTGTACTTTATAGAAGTTACTTTCCCTAAAATGTATTTTATTTTGTATTTATTGTAATTAGTTGAAGAAATTATTTTCTGTCAACAAGTTTTCTTGCAGCAGTGTGTATTTTAATTAGCTTTATTTTATTTTACTTTGTTCTTTTTAAATATTTTACTAGTGTAGTTTTGGGCTTCAGTTTGCTATGTCCTTTGTCCCTCAAGAAATAAATTTCATAGCTCATTTTATAAATATAGAAACAGCAAATAAGGAAGTAACATGTCTAAAACCAAAAATTTTAACAGTAGAGTTGAGATATGAGTCCAGATTTGCCAGAAAACTATTAATGAGAATCGTTATTTCTTGTTGTTAGGCCAAATTAAATGAGGCTATAATTTTACTTCTCCATTATATCTGTGCATTTGGTTTCCAAAATATTACAAAAATAGTTAATTTGAGTATTAGTACAGAATATTCAACCAAAGGAATCTTCTAGTTACACAGATAGATTAAATAAATAACTCAGGAAATCATTCATGAAGTTCAGGAAAAAGGAATTCAATTTAGTTGTTGGGAAAAACTTGAACTGATGTGAAAATTTCCAGCTACATAACATATATTCATTTTGATTGCATACTTATTTTCTTTATTTGTATATATAGTAGGATTGCAACTTATACTTAAAATATAGTGTGCTCATTTAGTTGCTCATTTATTTAAGTATATTTGGACATACAAAAGTGAATATGTAGTTGAGAGAAGACATTGCAATGGATGATCCGTTTCAGAATATTAGATATATGAATATAGTTTCAATTAAAGCAGTTTCTAAATTGCAAAGATTTGTTGAGGATGGCAGTACACAATGTTTAGTATAATTTATGTGGTGTCTTGCTTGAAAAGAATATTGTTCCAAGCAGTTATTTTTTGCGTTCCCTGAGTAAGTTTTGACCTTGAAAAAGCAAAAACCTGCTATCCACAGAAATAAACACATAATCTTCAAAGCCTAAGAACAACTAGATTAATTTTAAAAGATAAAAGCATCTCCAAGGTTAAAAAATCCCATAACTATTGGCAAAGACTAAACTTTCAGAAAAATTCTGGTGTATCAACCTCAAAAATCAGATGCCACTGTCCAGAGATCGAGCCTGAGACCAATCTAGAAAAATGGAATATATAACATTCCTTTGTCAAACACATATTCCCCTTTCTTCTCGTGAGAAAGTGAATCCTTTCATTAGAAAATTTGAGTAGAGAAAAGTCAAGGACATTGGTTGGAAAATCTGGTTGAACTGTCTTGTATCAAAGCAAAATGATTAGTATAGAAAGTATTTACAATGAGATAGTAAATGTAAAATTTTCATCTGTGTTATTAGAAAATTAAAACTATACCTACTTTTCACAATTTTTTGATTTGTTTAAGCATGTAATAAATATTTTTAGGATATTTGTGGATGGTTAGTTTCAAATATAGACTAAATGAGGAGAGGGGGAGACACACACACACGCACACACACACACACACCCCCCACACACACACCCAGAAAGCCAGAGAGAGAGAGAGAGAGAGAGAGAGAGGATGTTTGAATAAATAATGAAAGGATATTTCCAACACTAGTAGTGGCTCAAAATGTCTCTGGGCACACTACAAGTCATCCCACATTTTGAGGCTCAAAACTGAATATGCAGACCTCTAGTTGAATCTCACTCTCCACACCCTACTTTACATAAATGTAAATTACATAAATGTAAATAAATTTAATAAATTCAATCAGTTCTAAAAAAATCAACTATCTTAATTTTTTTTCACATTTGTATCTTGCAATTCATGCAATAATATCCTTTGAGTTAGAAAAGACAAGAAAAGGGAGGGAGGAAGGAAGGAAGGGACAAGAAATAGTGAAAATAGAAGGAAAAATGGAAACAATGCTTCTGTACATGGGGAGATTTAAGGGAGATAGGATTAAATAAAATAAAATTTATTTAAATGGTTAGTAAAAGAGCAAAAGACAAGAAGATCACAAATTTTTATTGCATCTTGATCATCATTAAAATATTTAGGTGTTTTCAAAAGTGTGTTTATCTAATGTTTATCAAATACTTTCAAACTCTCATATCAAGCCAATAAATGGAGATTTTGTTTTGAGTCATGGTCTTGTAATGCAGCCCAAGCTTGCTTTGAACTTACTACAGAGCCCAGGGTAGCCTCAAATTCATGGTGATCCTACTGCCTCTGCATTTGGAATGCTAGGCTTGGACCACCATGCCTGGTTAAATGGAGATATTTTTGAGCAGCCTTCAAGAAGCTCATTTAGACCTCTCAAATGATACCTAGAATGTGGATGGGATTTTCTTCTTTCTTTAATGCAAAATTTTAGAATTGACTTTTATAAACCTTTTAGATTTAAACACTAAATTAATATTTCACAGAGCCATATGCTCTGCTGATCTAAAGCTTCTGTCTCACCAGAGATGTCCTACATCTCTCCTCATGTCCATATCCTATATTTCAGTGGCTTCTGTGGAATATTTACTACTTAGTGATAATTTTAGCTCATTTACAGACATGTTAAGAAACAGGCCCATCCTGACTGTGACCTCAAGTGTCCTTTTTCCTTTCCTTAGGCACCTCAAAGAAAAATTCAAGACTTCACACTATTTGTCTCAGTTTTGATAAGAAGACCCAGGAGAACTTAATAAGCAGTTTTTCATTGTGTTAAATAGGATTGTCAGGATTTTGAGTACAATCCATTTTTTCTAAAGAACCAATTTTATTTTGCAGTAATGAATGGCTAGACTATTCCCCAAACAACTGCAAAAGTTCTTTGTCTGTGCCAAATTTAGAATCAAGAGTTTCTTCTTTTCTTTGTATACTGTTTTATTTCTCTTTTCTCTTCTATCTGTAAATACAGCAATTTTTAGAACTGAAGATAGTAGTGACACTTGAAGAATTACATTTTATTATAATTGCTTTTTAGCACAAATAATGTGTTTTGATCATATTTATTCATCTGGAATTCTTGGACATATTTATTCTGTGAATAAATAAACAGGTTGATGAAAGGCACTATTGCCTGAACATTTCAATTTAAATATTTACATTGAAGTTTTATAATTGTGTTCTACTTCATTTTTCAATAAAATGAAACACCAAAAGATAGGCAAGAAGAACTCAACATTCTTTTTCCTAGCAAATATATACATATATGTTTTATTGGAGGCAGAAGTAAACAAAGACAAAAACATTCAACTAATTACCAAAACTAATTTTAGCTTACAGTTCCTAGCTTCTTATCTTTGAGCAGAATAATGATTTTCATTCATCCTTTTATTTAAACCAATGGACAATGACATGCATTAAACATACAAAAGAAATGCTCATCAGTAATTTGAGTGCAGCCAGGTATCATGGCACCTGCTGTGAGTTCGATACCAACCTGGGCTACATAGTGAGTTCCAGTTCAGTATCAATTACATAGTGAGACCTTGTCTCAAAATAATAATAATAATAATTAGAATGTGCACAGAGGGTCCAAAAAATGACCATGTATTGAGACCAACTTGAGCATATATTGTTCTGAGAATATCCTTTGAGCTAACATAACCCTTTTAGATATAGGCTGGTGAAAATATTTCAGGGAAGATGTAGGCATTAAGTATTAAAATACAGGAAACTGTTACCAAAAAAGTGTTTGTTACCAGACAAACTTTAATTTCCTACTATGTCACTCAATAGCTGAGTAAACATTGTAAATTTCCCTACCTTACCTGACAAGTAAAAAATATTACCATACTATATTGCTAAGAATGGATTAATAGCAATATATTCATATGTGTCATATACAGTTTTCCCTCCAAATATTATGTTAATGCCAATATGTACTTATATATGTTCACAGCTGTTCTTTTCATATATATCTATCTGCTTTTGAAATTATTTTAACTAAAATGTATAGATTTTTTTGCTTTTTAATAGAATAAATATACATTTTTAGATCAGTTTCAACCTAGACAAAAATGAGGTAGAAGGGAAGGGTTCCTTATTGATGTGGAAGGTCTGAGGTGAGCGATTCCATCATTTTATAACTAGATCCCTGTGTTTTAGCAAGCTTATATTCTAACTCACAGATGTTTAAATATTTCTGGTAAGTAAAATGTTGGTATCCCCCAAGGTATAGTAAAATGTCATGTATGTGTTCTTAAACTTTTTTTTTCAGCTACCCTTTGAAGAACTCGAAGGCAAACAATGTAAAGGGTGCTTTGGATTTTAAAATTTTATTGATAGCTTGTTTCAACTCAAGTTTGTGTTACCAATTTACTGAAAAGTTGTAGAGTAATAAATTATCCAAGTTAGAATATTTTGAATTCTGATTTTCAAGATGATTAATGTACTATTGGTAATTCATGTTTGACTATCTCTTGATTTTTCCTGAAATCTCTAGGAAATACATGTAGTTTGATTGGGAGCTTTTGAAATACATAAATATCTTTATCTTAAAGTTTTCTACTGTCCTTAAACTCATGCTACAAAATAAATTTTGATAAAATATTTTGAATACCCTTTATAAGCTAAAATAAAAACTTCAGAGGCCATATATTTTATGAGCTTTCATACAACAGTTCATACACTTTATTTAAAAAATAATCTTTTGTTATGATTTAGCTCTAAAATGTTTTCCCATGTCTCATATGTTCAGAATTGGGGCTTCTGGAAAGCAATTGGATCGCATGGGTGCTGTATTCCTGATTAATTCACTGATGAGTTCTTAGCTAATGTGCTCTTGGGAGTTAGAGTCTGGTCAGAAGAGGCAGGTCATTTGGGACATGACCTACAAGAGTGTGTTCTTCTCCCCAGTCTCTCATCCCATCTCTCTTTCTCTCCTTCCTGGCCTCAGGAGGTCAGTAACTTTCTTCCATGAGGACGTTCTACCATGCCCTTGCTGCACTGGAGCCAGCCAGTCAGGGAATGACTCCTTCAAGAGTGTAAGCCAAATTAAACCTTTTTCTCTTTCAAATTGTGAGTGTTGGGCCAGGGATGTAGCTCAGCGGTTCATTGGCCTGCCTTGCAAGTGCAAGGACCCGAGTTCAATTCCCAGTACCAACAACAACAACAAAACAACAACAACAAGAAAATAAACCAAAAAATAAATTGTGAGTGTTGAGTATTTTGCTCCAGAAATGGGAAAGTGACTAATAGAATTCTCCAATCCTATAATCAAAATATGCATTTTACATATTCCCAACAAGTTGTTTATCTAATTTTCCTAACCAATAACAATTAATCAGAATTGTTTAACAAAGCTCAGAAAGGAAAGTAGAAAACATCTCAAACCATGACAACATACCCAAAAAGTACTGCATTATATCTTGGTGTGGCACACTGGTAAACTACTTAACTGGTTAAATTGTTTCTGCATTACTATAATACATAAACAATAAATGATTTTGATGGATGATTTAAGCTTTAGAAAAATAAATAGATATGTCTGTCATTGCATGGGCAAAATGTTAGAATTATTTCATCTGCAATTATATAAATAGTGCTAAGACTCTTTGGAGAGTTTAATTTAAGACAAATTCCTGGATAATAGTGGAAATAATAAGTCTTATGAAACAGAGTAGCTTGGTTTGCACAAATTTTGACTTGTAACAAAGGTAGACATTTGCAAAACATCACAAAATTACAACAGTAGAAAATAGAAAAACAACTATTAATAATTAAAGTGACAAGGCTGGGGATTTGGCTCAGTGGTTCCGCTGCCTGCCTCACAAGCACAAGGGCTTTAGTTCAATCCCTGGTACAAAAAAAAAAATCAAGGTGACATTTTGTTTTACCCAAAATTAGTAGATCCTAGTTTTGGTTTTTTTTTTTCTCCTTGTGATATTATTTTAAATTAAATTTTATTTTATCCCATTCCCTGACTCAAGCCCTTCCCCTTTCTATGTACAAAAGCTTTGTTTTCATTTTTCCCTTTTTTTTGTCCTTTCCTTCCTTTCACCATTCTCCTCCTTTGTTTGCTTTCACATTTGAACATTTTCTTCCCATTTTCCCAGTATTTTTTATACATTTTATACATAGTGCTTATTTCCACTTTTGGTTTCTCACACCAGAGAAACAATTTGGTATTTAAACATATGTGTCCAATTTATTTCACTTAAGAGCATTGTCTCAAGGTCCATCCTTTTAGCTACTAATGTCTGAAGCTCATGCTTCTTTATAACCAAGTAGTACTTCATTGTACAAAGAAAAAAAAGAGGCTTCTTTATCTAATCACCAGCTGATGGACATTTGGGCAGTTTGCAAGATTTAGCTCTATCAGAGGCGTTTCAATCCCTTGCCTAGAAAGAGAGATGATAAGGGCTAAAAAAAAGACAATAGAGACTTGCATAATTTCAAAGTAATATGGCGGTTGAGAGGTCGGTTCCTCAGAGAGGGCAAATAATAAGACACTCTGAGCCTGCCACCATTTGTTGGATTGGTTCATAGGGAGTATCAGATGACTCATAGGGCAGTGATAATCCTAAATTCATGAGGATTTTATAGTCTGAGGGAGTATTAGATGTCTCAGAAGGCAGTGATAATATTGAGTTCACAGGATCTTATGCTGATATAATCTTGCCCCTCAGCATTACAACATCATGGGACCAGAATGGCTCCCAACATAGCTATTATAAACTGTATTGCTATAAACATGGATGTGTATATCTCACTGTGATATGGTGCTTTTAATCCTTTTGGGAATATACCCAGAAGAGGAATACCTGGGTCAAATGGAACGTCTAGTTTTAGTTTCCTTGAGAAATCCATAGTGGTTGCACCAGTCTTTACTCCCATCAAGAGTGGAGAAGGGGTCCCTACAACCCCACCAGGATTTGTTATTGGTTGATTTCTTCATAATGTTGTGGACGAGTGAGTTTGATCAATGGAGATGCACCACACTCTGTATCAGATTAGGATCCATTTATTGAAGCCAGAAGCTGAGGCAGACTAGAGCCCAGAAAGTTCTCTCAGCAACAGAAAGTGGTTTGATTTCTCTTTTTAAATCATGCTTTCAGTTGGTGAGGACTCAAGGGAGAACAAGGAGAATCTTACAGAAACAGAACCATACCAGGTTAGTGGAGTGGGCACGAGGAAGTTTCACACACTAGGTAGGATACAGAACATCTTGCAACTGGAGCAAGATTACAGTCACTAGGATGTGGCAATTTTGGGTGCTTTTTCCAAGCACAACAATAGCACCCACTCTTTCTGCAGTGAGATGGAATCTTAGTGTTGTTTTCACTGGCATTTTGTAAGTGACCAGTGATGCTGGATGTTTTTTCACTTCACTTGTTTGATGTATCTAAATCTTCATCTGAGAAGAGTATTTTTATTTCAGATGCTTATTTTTTTCCTCTCATTGAATTTATTGGCACATTCTCGGTATACAGTACAGTTGCATTCATTACTGGGATCTTGTACCTTTACATGACAGGTCTTGGTTCTCACTTTTTTCCCCTTGTCCCTGCCCTCCCTTCACCCCCTTTTACCCTCCCATTTACAAACACTTTATTTCCATTTTTTCATTTTCTCATTTTTTTCCTGTTCCTTTATTACCTTTTCCCTACCCTTTCCACTTTCTCTACACCTTTAGCCCCTTTCTTCTTATTTTTTTATTGGGTCTTTAAATTTTGGAGATCAGATTTGTTTTGAGTTCTATATATTCTAGATAGTAGTCCTTTATCTGATGAGTAGGTAACAAAATTTTTTCTTGTGCTGTGGGTTGCCTCTTCACTCTATCGGTGGCTTCTTTTCCTGTGCAAAAGCTTTTTAATAAGATGAGATTCCAGTTATTGGTTCTTTGTAGTGTTTCTCATGTGGTCCAAGTTTTGTTTATGAAGTCTTTGCCTACTCCTAAGTCCTCAAGTGTTCCATCAGATTTAGTGTTTCCATTTTAATATTTACATCTTTGATCCATTTTAATTTTAGGGTAGTGCATAGAGAAAGATATAGGTCTAGTTTCAATCTTTGGCATGAAAAGCCAGTATTTTCCATTTATTAGAATACAGCTTCTCAAAGTAGGTATTGGTGATCCTCTGTATTTCTGGAGTCAGTTCTGATTTCACATTTTTCCTTCCTAATTGCATGGATTATAGTCTTTTTTCCCCCTTTTTTATAAGATTGGCTAAGGATTTGTCAGTTTTATTTACTCTTTCAAAGAACCAAATCTTTGATTCATTGATTCTTTGTATTGCTTTTTAGTCTCCATTGTATTAATTTCTGCTCTTATTTTTATAATTTATTCCTCCATATGATCTTTAGTCTTGATTTGCTCTTTTTTTTACAAGCTTGGGGTACAACATTAGGCTGTTTATTTGAGTCTGCTCTGTTTTCCAGATATAGGAATTCACTGTTATATATTTTCCTTGTAGGGCTGCTTTCATTGTGTCCAATAAGTTCCAGTATGTTGTATTGTCTTTATCATTTTTCTGATTTCTTCTTTAATTTCACTTGTGAACTATTGGTTATTCAAGAGGGTATTATTTACTTTCTATTTATTTATGAAGTTCTTGTGGTTTCTTTTGCCATTGATTTCCATTTTCATTGCACTATGGTCTGATAATATGCGCAGGATAATTTCAATTCATTTGCGCTTACTAAAGCATGAGTTTAACCTTCTAAACTTCTACTAGTGCCTATGAGTTAGTGTGTGTTCTATTTTGGAAAATGTCCCATGTGCTCCTGAGTAGAATGTGTAATGTTGTTATGTGGATGGAACACATGTACTGTACACATCTACTAAGTTCACTTGTGAAAAAGTTTGATTCAATTATAATATTTTATTTTATTTTTTTGTCCAATTGCTCTATTTGCAACAATGGTGCATTGAGGTCCCCCATAACAACTGTAATAATGTTTATATAATCTTTCATATCCATCAATATTTGTTTTATGTAGTAGAGTGTACTGCTTTTTGGTGCATATATATTTATGACTGTTATCGCTTCCTCTTAGATTGTCCTCTTCACTGGGATGTAGTGATGTTCTTTGTCTCTCTTACAGTCTTGGTTTGAATTCCACTTTGTCTGCAAATTGAATAGCTATCCTTGTTTTTTTTCTGAATTCTTGTTGCATGGAATATTTGCCATATCTTGACTCTCATTCTATGAATTTGTTTTTTAATTAAATATAACTCTTGTATGCATTATGTTATTGGATCTGGCTTCTTGATCCATTGTGCTGGTCTATTTCTTTTAATTGGTGAATTGAGACCATTAATAATGATGGTTATAACTGATATATATTGCCTTATCTCTGTCATATTATTTCCTGTTTTTGGTTTCCTTCTTTCTTTTTCTGTATAATTTCTTGCTTTGCGTCGTGGATTTATTCTGTTAGCATTCATGGAGCTGCAATCCTTGTTTTGCTGTAGAATATCCTTCAGTACACTTTGGAATGCTGATTTGGTAATCTTAAAATTCTTCAGGTGTTTCTTGTCAGGCAAGTATCTTATTTCTCCATCAATTTTAAGGGATAGTTTTGCAGTGTACATTTATCTGGGTTGAAGGTTATTTTCTTTTAGAAATACTTTACTCCAAGCTCTCCTTGACTTGAGAGTTTATGTTAAGAAGTGTTCTGTGATTCTGATGGGATTTACTTTATAGGTGATTTGTTTCTTTTCTTGAACAGCTTTTAATATTCTGTCCTTGTGTTGAATTTAGTATATGCCTTGAGGAAGATTTTTTTCATTGTGGCTAATTGGAGTTCTATCTGCATGTCAAATTCTTTTTCCCTGTTTGGAAAGTTTTTTGTCATTACTTCTGTGAAAAGATTTTTTAATGTTATTTGTGTTATCTTCTGCTTTTTTATTGACTCCAATCAATATTATGTTGTCTGCATCATCTAGTGGCTGCTGGATTGATTTCTCATGGTCCCTTGCTATCTTTTTTTTTTTTTTTGTACTGGGGATCAAACTCAGGACTTGCACTTGTGAGGCAGGCAGTGGAAGCACTGAGCTAGATCCTTGGCCCTCCCTTGCTATTTTTAAGAAATGTCTTATTTTATGATCACTAACTATAATTCTGTCTTCTATATTTGATATTCTGTCCTCATAGTAGCTCACTCTGCTGTGTGTACTTTCAAGGGAGTATTTAATCTCCTGGATATCTGTTTGAACCTGCTTCATGGATTCCATTTATTTCCTATGCTGGATGTTGATGGTTTATATCATGTTCCTTGGCTCCTCTTTTTTTTTTATTTATCTATATCTGTTCTAGAGTCACTAAACATGTCTTTAATTCTGCTCACCATCTCTGCAGTTATCTGTGAAATTATTTCTGCATTGATATTTTCTGGAGCCTTGTTCATCTGCTTTGTTACTTCTGCTATTACCACTTCAGAGAGTCTAGGTGGGTGGCTTTCAGATTGTTCCACTTAATTTCTTCCAAGAGTTTGCCTTTGGTGAGTTGAAAGTCTGTGGGTATTGAATCTTATTTAAGTGTATTGTCATTTTCTATTTTTTTAAGTTTAATTTCTGGGTTGATGCTTGTTGTAAGTTTCTTATGGGAGTAGCTTTATGGCCAGTATTCAGAACACTTAGAAAATGACTGCTTCTTGGAAGCTTCCAGTTGTCCTTGGCTTTTGGATTTTGAGTCTGTTGCAAGATCCTAGCTCTCCAATTTATAGGGGTGAGAAGTTTCTGCCTATTTGGGTCAGTGGCCAGTTCTTTGGCACTGGTTTTTATTTTTTTAAGACCCTTAGGCAATATCAGTCTTGATCTACCAGGAGGAACAACTGATTAGCACAATTATGTCACCTTAGCTAAAGTAATACAATAACAATAGCATCAAGCATAGTTTAGAAAATGGAAAACTGTGGAAACTATTAATTTGCTACCTCTAACTATATGAACTAGATTTGTGGTTATAACATAAATCTAGAATGAATCTGAAAATTGCATGCAATATGGCAATTTTACCCTAAGGGGAGAAGATTAAAAAGGGCTTAGAGTGTAAGAAACAGAAATAGAACTAGAGGAAGAGATCAGAAGCAAGGCTACAGGACAAACTTTAGGAAACTGGTGAAGAAAATAGATGGGAAAGATAAAACAAAAAATAAAAACAAAACACAGTAACAGAAAAAAAAAACAGAAACTGTTCAAACAATCAAGTAAAAAGAACAAGAAACAGAAAAGAGAAAAAAATATAAAGAAAAAAGATAAAAGAAAAGAAAAGAACAACAAAAAAGGTTCAATTCAAGCTGTATCTCTGCTGTCACAGTTAGGCAGTGGGAACAGAAACTAGAGCCAAATTGATTAATTCCAGAAAGCTAGCTTCAGCTTCAAGGTGGGGTAATGCATAATCCCAGTCAACCTACCCCTTTAATTCCTCTGAAGTTCAGACCAGTTTCTGGCTATGAGACTTGAAATGGGTTCCTTGAGTTTACAATAGTTTAGGTGTCTCTGATGGGTTTAAACTGCACTCCTTGGCCTCCTACTAACTTGAACTCAGCACCTACACGAAGGTATCAGGAGCCACTAGATGGAGTCAGCCCACAGCTATTCTGAGTTATGGGCTAAATTTGGCTCTCTCTAAATTAGCGACCAGCCAATCACCCTCTCCTGGTGAGGTCTAAACCCAAGTAACTCACCAGCTACTGCAGTCCAATACATTCACTGTTCTGTTCCACTGGTGTGTATCTCCATGGGGCATCTGGGTTGCTAATGATCCCCATTCATCTGCAGGTTTGGCCTCTTGTTCCCTCACTGAGGGTCCAGGTTCTGGGAGAGAGTTCTGCTTGTTACCTCCCTCCTGTTCATCAAAGTCTCTTTCTTTTCACTCTCCTCCAGACTTTAATTCTTGCCTCAGTTACTTTCTGGGTCCCAGGGACACACTTTCCTCCTTCTTCTACTTTTCCTACCACTATATTCCAGGGTCAGGACACAAAATCTCTGAGAGATTCTCTCCTGCTCATCAATCTGCTTTCTTCCCTGAAGTGTCTTTGGTTTTTATCATTAACATTTTTCTAAAAATGATTTTTGATAGTTGCCTTCCTTCATGCTGAGGACTGCAATGTTTCTATTTGGGAACTTGTATTTGTTGGTAGACTGAAAGGATTTAAAAACTGTTTCTATTTTTATGACATTTGATAAAACTCTGTTATAATAAATTTTAAAAGTCAATTTTGGTTGTAAACCTTGTATTCAACTATTTTTTAACTCACATTCTCTAACAAAAATTGATAAATCCAATGTTCATTCAAATTGGAACATTAACTTTGTTCTCACAATATTTTATCCTTAAACTATAAATCTGTCTTTTAGTAATTCAGATTTAAGATTCATGAAATCAGTTTTCCTACCATTGAGAAAATGCCTGGCACCTACAATTTAAATGAGGAATATTTATTTTGACTAACAGTTTCAGTCCATGGTTGACTGGGTCCAAGTCAGAAAAAGCATGATGGAAGGACACAGTAAAAGACAGCTGCCATGGCAGTCAGGAAACAGAAAGAAGGAGCCTGGGAAAAATATATACCCTAGTGGGTGATGTCCCCAATGACTGCTCTACAGTCCAGAATACAACTATAAACATGAGATTTTAAGGAAACATTTTATATCAAAATCATAAAATTCCACCCGATACACCTAAAAGGCTCATGTTCATCTCTTTGTTCAAAATGAATTTAGTATATCTCTAAGAGCTGCCAAAGTCTAGTGGTGTAGAAAAGTGCAATTACTAAGTCTCTCAATCTCAAGGCAAACTCTTAGTTATGAATTCCTATAGCAATAAATAAGAAACATCTGTCATGTAAAGGTACAAGATTCCAATGATGAATGTAACTGTACTGTATACCTAAAAAGGACCAGTAAACTCAATTTAAAAAAAACAGTAAAAAAAAAATAATAATAAATATGAAAGTTAAATACTTCTTTCTTGGGCTGACACCACTCATTGCCTGCAGCTTTCCTGAACTGATTCCCCATTTCCCTTGCATTGTGAACTTCCATGGTTCTCCAGTTCACTTTGGCTTCATTCTAACAGTTTCATTTATTGCTCTTTTAAGATATTCTTGCCTAGTATTCCTCGGCTTATTTTGAATTCTGGTTGGAAACCTCTTTGACTAAAACTCATGGATTCTGCATAGTAATAAAGTCAGCATTATATAGATGATATAAAATTTTGTTGTGAGCAGCAGTAATAGCCAGATACCTTGGTATCATGATTATAGTGATTTGTCAATGTCTGGATGGCTGATTCCCCAGGGAAACAATTCCCAGAAGGCCCTTATTGTGCAAGAGTTCAAGGGACTCTTCAAATGAAACCTTGACATATTGTGCCCTTTAGCCTACAGTCAGTGAGGCCTGACATCTGAGGTACCTTTCTTCTTTTCCCTGTAAAAAACATTTGTTTGCTTTTTTAATGACTCCAATATTTTTTTTAATTAATTACTTTTATTGGTACATTTAAGGTATACAATGTAATGATATTCATCATTGGAAATTGGCACTTTTACCTAATACATATTGGTTCCTTTTTTTCCCATTCCCTGCCCTTCCTTTACCCCCTGCACCTCTCCCTATCTACCAAAATGGACTTTATATCCATTCTTTTCTAATGTTAATTCTATTCCCATCTTTCTTTTCCACTATCCTCCTACTTCCCCTTCCCCTTTGTACCTTTTCATCTGATTTCACATTATTTATTATACCTTTTAGTCCTCTTTACATGTTCAGTTTCTCACACTGGAAAAACTACTCAGTATTTACACATATGTGTCCTATTTATTTCTCTTAAGAGTATGACCTCAATGGGCATCCATTTAGCTATACATGTCTTTAGTGTCTTATTCTTTATAGCTGAGTAGTACACCATTTTATTAAAAAAAACACACACGTTTGCTTTATCTAGTCACCTGTTAATAGAAAATTGGGCTGCTTCTAAGTTTTAGCTATCATAAATTGTGCTGCTATGAGCACCAATGCACGTATATCACTTTGGTTATGATTCTTATAATTCTTTGGGGAATATATTTAGCCTGGGGATGATAAAAACCTTTCAAAAATCGGGAGTCTCCACCTCAATCTGATAAAAGCCATCTATGAAAAACCAACAGCCAATATCATACTAAATGGTCAAAAACTGAAATCTTTCACACTGAAATCAGGAACAAGGCAAGGATGTCCACTATCAACACTCCTGCTCAGTATAGTTTTGGAAACATTAGCCACAGCAATAAGGCAAGAGAAAGAAATGAAATAAAGATAGAAAATGAAGAATTCAAATTGTCATTATTTGTAGATAACATGATACTCTATTTAGAAGACCCCAAGAACTCCACCAAAAGGCTTCTAGACTTAATAATCAAATTCAGCAAAATAGATGGATATAAAGTCTACACAAAAAAATCAATAAATAGCTTCCTTCTACATGAAAAACAGACTCACTGAAAGAGATATGGGAAAAACAATTCCTTTCACAATAGCAAAAATATGTTTTTCATGAAATATAATTAAATCAGATATCAGAACATGAGAAGCTGAATGATCTATAAACAATTCATAGATTTTAGAAAGTAACACACTTTAAAATAATCACCACAAAATATCACAGGAGAACAAAGAAAATATCTCAAAGCTGAACTAAAATAAAATCACAGTATGTCAAAATATTTGAGCTGCTCCTTTTGCAAAACAGGGAGAAATGTCTTTCTTCAAATGTACAAAGTAAAGAATAAGAAAGATCATAAATGTATGGCCTACATTTATGCCATAAGAGCTTAGGGAAAAGAAGCAGGTATGGTGGCACATGTCTAATCCTAGCACTTGGGAGTCTGAGGGAGATTAGCCATGAGTTGGAAGCCAGCCTGGGTTAATAAGTTCAAGGCCAGCCTGAGCTGCATAGTGAGAACCTGTCTAAAAACAAAAAGAAAAGAAAATGAAATTAGGAAAAGGAGAAAATATTAAATCCAAAATTCATAGAATAAAGAAAAAATAATCCAAGGATAAGAAATTAAACAAAAGAAGAAGGGATAATGAAAACATACAGAGACAAAAAAAAAAACAGTGAAATGGAAAACTAGTTTTTCTTGAGATCAGTACCACATATGTTTCTATCCATACTCATGATGAAAAATAGAGAAAATCAATATCAGGATCAAGAAAGATAACATCAATTAAATTCTATAAGTATTTAAAGGATAATAGAAAATTTCATAAAAATGTACATGCCAAACATTTCATAATAATGATGAAATAAGTAAAGTCCATAAAAGAAACAAATAATCAAATTTAACTCCAGAAGAAATAGAGAACTTATATAGATATTTATTTATGAAAGATGTACATATAAGTATAAACCTTCCCACAAAGAAAAGCCCAGGAAAGATGACTTATATCTGTTAAAATTTTTTAAGGAACAAAGGTTCTATATAGATATTTTCTAAATTGAAGAGTATGAGACATTTTTCAACTTACCTGTAAGTGTACCAAAAGACCAAGAAAGATGACTTACTTAAGTAAAGTTGCTAAAATTTTTTTCTCATTGAGTTTTTTTGGTACTTTTTAGGCATACAGTACAGTTGTATTCATACTTGGGATCCCTTGTACCTTTACATGACAGATCTTGGTTCTCATTTTTTTCCTATACCCTTGCCATCCCTTCACCCCATCCACACTCCTCTATTTACAAAGACTTTTATTCCATTTTCTCCTTTTTTCATATATTTTCTTGTCCCTTCTTTCCTTTCCCTAACCCTTCTCACTTCCCCTAAACCTTTAGCCCTTTTCTTCCTATTTCACAGTCAGATTTACAATTTGAATCATATTTACACTTTCAGTTTTTCACACCAGAGAAACTATTCAGTATTTACTCATGTATGTCTTCTTTATTTCACTTACACCTATGGCTTCAATTGTGCATCCATTTTCCTATGAATGACTCTAGTTTATCATTCTTTATGGCTGAGTAATACTCCATTTTATAGAAAAACCACATCTTCTTTATTCAGTCTCCACATAATAGGCAACTGGGTTGTTTCCAAGTTTTAGCTATTACAAACTGTGCCACTATATACATGGGTGTGCATATATTGATGTAGTATGATTCTTTTAATTCTTTTGGAAAGGCGCCCGGCAGAAGTATAGCTGGGTCAAATGGAACCACTCACTAATCCTAGTTGTTTGAGATATCTACATATTGATTTCCACAGTGGTTGCACCAGTCTGCACTTCCACCAACAATTGAGAAGGTTTCCTTTCTCCCCACACCCCCACCAGCATTTGTTATTTGTTAATTTCTTGATAGCAGCCATTCTTTGTGGAGTGAGGTGAAATCTCAGTGTTGTTTTTATCTGCACCAGTATGTTGAACTGCTTTTCATATATTTATTTGCTGCTTTTACTTATTTGTCTGAGAAATGTCTATTCATTTCAGGTGCCCATTTTTGAATCAGTTCTTTAATTTTGGGAGGCCTGATTGTTTGGAGCTCTTTATATATTCTAGATAATAATCCTTTTTCAGAGAAGCAGCTAGTAAAAATTTTTCCCACACTGTAGATTGTCTCAGCTCTGTTGGTGGTTTTTCTTGCAGTGCAGAAGCTTTTTAATAAGATGAGATCCCAGTTGTTGTTTATTTGTGCTAGTTCCCATGCTACTGAGGATTTGTTCATAAAGTCTTTTCCTAGGCCGATGTCTTTGAGAGTTCTACCTAACTTATCTTCCATAAAGTTTAGTGTTTCTGTTTTCATATTTAGATCTTTCATCCACTTAGATTTTAGTTTAGTGCATGGAAAAAGATAAGAATCTAGTTTTAATCTTTCACAGGTTGAAATCCAATTTTTGAACACCATTTATTAAAAAGGCTCTCTTCCACTGAGGATGGTTGGCTCCTTTTGCAAAGATGAGGTAGCTGATTCTGTATCTTCTGATCTATTCCACTGATCCTCAGGTCTTTTTCTTTGCCGGTGCTGTTTTTATCACAGTGGCTTTGTAGTATAGTTTCAAGTTGAGAATTGTTATACCCCTGCTATGTCTCTGTTGCCTAGAATTGCTATTGCTCTTCTAGGTCTTTTTGATTTCCAAATGAATTTTTGGATTGTTTTCTCTAGCTCTGTGAGATATACTGCTGGAATTTCAATAGGGATTGCACTGAATCGGCATAGAAATTTTGTAGCATGGTCATTTTCACTATGTTGATTCTTCCTACCAAGGAGCAGGAGATATCTTTCCATGTTCTTATATCCTCCTTGATCTATTTTTTTCAGAGAGCTATATTTTTCAGTGTAGAGGTCTTTTGTTTCCTTCATTAGATTGATTCCTAGATACTTCATTATTTTGGATGCTATTGTGAAAGAAATTATTTCCCTAATTTCCCTCTCTTCAAGTCTGTTATTTTTGTACAAGAAGATTGTTTTTTGTACCAGGGATCCAACTTGGGCCCTTGCACTTTCAAGGCCAGTGACAGCACCACTGAGCTAAATCCCTGGCCCCATGAAAGCTATCAAATTTTTAGTGTTGACCTATATCCAGCTACTCTGCTGAAAGTGTCAATTAAGTTGAGAAGTCTTTTAGCAGAGTTTTTTAGGTCTTGTATGAAGAGTATCATGTTGTCAGCAAATAAAGAGAGTTTAACTTCTTCCTTTCCTATCTTTATTGCTTTAATTTCTTTCTCATGTCTAATTATTGTGGCTAATGTTTCCAGAACTATATTGAACTAAAGTAGATTCATCTATTTTTCTTCATCTGTTTCTGTTCTAGACCCTCTGATCATGTCTTTCATTTTGCTCACCATCTCTGCAGTTGTCTGGTAAATTATTTCTGTTTTGAATTTTTCTGGAGCCTTATTCATCTGTTTTGTTACTTTTGTACTATAAGTTCAGGGTGTCCTGGTGGTTTATTGTCAGATTTTCCACCTCATTTCCCCTAGAATTTGCCATTTCTGAGCTGGAAGTCAGTATTTGTGTCTTGCTTAAGTGTTTTCTCATTTTTATTTTTGTTGTTGGTACTGTTCTTAGTTTAATTCCTTGGTCAGTACATTGATCCTCCTCATAGAGCTGCTCTTTTGGTTTTGATCTCTAATGACTCAGAGACACTCTCATTTTCATAATATCAGGAAGGACAACTGATTAAATATCAATTTTAACCCCTTAGCTCAATTGATACAATCAGCAACATAACAGCATCAAGCACAGTTCAGAAATCGACAATTTGTGGTAGTTATTAATCTTTAGCCATGTGAATTAAATCAAAATTGAGGACCAGCCCAAAATATGTTTATAGTGAATAAACTCTTCAATATAGTAACTTTGTCCTTCAGGATGGGGGCTCAAAAGGAGTTGGGAGGAGAGGAATAGGTAGAAGGATAGGAGAAATTTTCAAGTGATGCCCGAGGACACAGGGTGATCATGCATACTCTCAGAAACTGTTGAAGACAAGAGGGAAAGACAGAGTGCAAGAACAAAGACAAGAATAGAACAATTTAACACCAATAGGGAATCTAGAAATTGTACTCACTTGCCTTTGGAACAAATGACAATTGAGAGAAGGAAGAAGAAAAGAAAAAGAAAGAAGAACTCCAAATTAGGGCAGAACAAGAACAAAAAAGGAAATGAACAATGTGGGGGGAAAAGATGGAGTGGGAAAAAGAACCAAGAAAAAGGGAAGAATTTGAAGCATGGAAAAAAGAATTTTAAAAATGAAAATTAAAAATTAAAATTAAGAGGAAAAAAATAGATTGAAGGACCTCCTTGGGGATATATTTCTGGTATCACAATAGACAATGTGGGGAGCAATGTGCAGAACTAAGTCAGTTCATCTCAGCAAGCCAGTGGCAGACTCCCTGAGATTCAGGCTGAATTCTGGCTGTAAGGCCCAAGTTGAGCTCCCTGACCTCATGCAGGGTTAAACTCTGCAAGGTTCTATGGCAGGTTCCAGCTGCCCTTCCCCTGAAGATAGTTCGGCTTCTGATGCAAGGAGGTGATACCTTCAACTTATCAACTAAAGTGGTCTGGTGTGCCTTTATTGCAGTTGTTCACTTCTATTCTATCTTCTGGAGCTCTGTACAATCACCTTTATGGCCACCTGTGCCTCTGCAGTGTGGATCCAGCAACCAGCACATCGAGGAAGCCTGAGAACATTGTTCTGGGGCTGATGCTGCAGGGACACCTGCCTGGCTGGGCATCTGCCATCTGCTCTGATGAAGGCCCAGGGTACTAGGGTGTGGGGGTGGGGAAACAGCCTAGCTCCCCTAGTTGGCTGGGAGGTCCTCACTGGTCTTCTTTGATGGAGAATGCTAAAATATTTAAGGAAAAATAACTGATTTTTCTATAAATGTTTGCCCAAATTTAACAGTATAAGACATTAATCAACTTACTCTGTAAGTGTAGGTATCAAGATTATGTTGTAATTAGACAATGCAAGTGTAAGAATAGGAAGCTATTCCAAGACAATAAATACAGAAATTCTAAATGTCATTTCAAAAAACTAAATCCCAGGCCAGGGATTTAGTTAGTGGTTCTGGTTACTGCCTTGCAAGCACAAGGTCCCAAATTCAATCCCCCACAAAACCCAAAACAAACAAAGAAACACAACTAAAAGTATAATAACTCAGGACAGGGCAAGATTGATAAAACGTTTGAAAACTAAATAAAATTCATTATATTAACAAATAATATGAGTGAACAATTTTGGGTGAAGGAAATATTTTATATATTTGTTTTAGTGGCCATTAAACAACTGTCCAACTTTGCTAAAATTTGTAAAGCTAAAAGTATAACCCTGAAAAATAGTGGCTTATATTCTAAGTAAATAATATTTCAATAAGTATAACTAAAATAAAAGTACCTCCATAAAACTGAAATTTAACAGTTAACAAAGATGTTGCTCAATGTACATAGCCAGATATCTTTATAATAATGATTTTGATATTTCACTTAAATAGTGTGTTGTTCCTTGATTCTCTGAACACAGAAATTTATGATGGATATCAATTAGTCAAAGTGTCTGTGTTGAGGTACACAGCTGAACATAGTGTGTACTGCAATAAATTTTTGTCCATATGGTAAAGGTAAAATATTGGCACTGGAGCCTAATGTCCATCTGGACAGAGATACATTTATTTCATGAGGCAAAACTTTCAAAATCAGCCATCTGTGTGCATGCTATTTTCTAAAAACCAAAAAACTGTAACTAAAATAAAACAATATGTACATGACAAAGTGATCAC
Source organism: Fukomys damarensis (assembly GCF_012274545.1). Lineage (NCBI taxonomy): Eukaryota > Metazoa > Chordata > Mammalia > Rodentia > Bathyergidae > Fukomys > Fukomys damarensis. The sequence goes on along the minus strand of NW_022900916.1, from coordinate 47,020,667 downwards.
AGTGCTAATGTAGCTTTTATTTATTGCAATGAAAACTTTCAAAAAACATATGTTGCATATCGTAATGAGAATTTTGCTGATTTGAAAATACATATGCTTCTTACTGTGTTTTGAGTAATAGCTAATATTTTTACTGATCAAGTCTAAGAGTGTCTTACTTAGTTACCACTCCTTTACCTAATAATTGTTGAATTATACCAAAACAGATGTTTAGCTCTCATTTAAAACTATTAATACTACTTACGTTTTTTTGCAAATTTCTGTATGCCAGTTGGTAGACAGTCAGATATGTGAAGGGCATGGCTTGTGGAGAATTGGTAAGCTACAATTGCATGTTCTTTCCTCAAAGAGCAATGTGAAAGCATTAATAGCACAAATTTTGGAGTCATATATATACCAGGTCTCACATCATGTTTTTTTTCTTTTTGTCAGCTTGGTGATCTGAGATAATCTACTATATCTGCGTGTCTGTTTCCTCTGTTAAAAAGCCATAATAATGTGGGCCTCTTGGGTGTTGTAAAGATTAATTGAAATCATAGGAAGTTTAAGTCAGTTCAGGATTCTAAAACAAAGGGCCATAGACTGGGCTCCTTCTAAATACAGAAATTTATTTTTCACAGTTCTAGAATTTTAAAAGGTGTGATCCAAGTCCAGTATTTTTGGATTCTACTGAGACCAGATGTCTCGACTGTAGACTGCTGACTTTTCACTGGTGTCTTCCCATGGCATAAAAATGGCTAGTCCACTCTCCCTCCTTTTGAAAGGGCACTGTTGTCATGTGTGAGGCTTCTGCTCTTATGACCAATTACCCACTGAAAGCCTCGATTCCAAGTGCCTTCACGCAGTGAAGAATTCAGCATATGAATCTCAGGGAGCACTGATATTCAGTGCATTGCATTATAGTGGAATTATCACTTGTAAAAAATTTTTATTACTATGGATCTTTTCTTAAAATACTTGTTTCCTATGTTTCCCATGTGTTAACAGGAACAGTGAACAGTAATAAATTAAACCTTTAGATTTTCTAACTCCACTACATCTGCAAAGATTTTTTATCCAAATAGGATCATGCTCAAAGTTTCTAGATAGAATGGTTCCTCAGGCAGCTACCTTCAAACCACTGTGCTTGTTTAATTGTTTGTGGTTTTCCTTTCATGTGCTCCTTCAAAAGAAAAACATCTCACTTTTCAGATCATACTTATTTTGCATTCAAGTTTCTACATTATTAATATTCAGTTGTTTCCCATATTATTCTGGATATGTTCATATTAAATCTTGGTGCACTAATGATATAATTGACAATGTAAAATAGGAAGAAAGGGGCTAAAGGTATAGGGAAAGTGGGAAGGGTAAGGAGAAGCTAATAAGGGAAAAGAAAAAAATATGAGAAAATGAAAAAATGGAAATGAAGTGTTTGTAAAGGTGGAGGGGAGGAAGGGGTGAAGGGAGGGCAGGGGCAAGGGGAAAAAATGAGAACCAAGACTGTCATGTAAAGATACAAGATCTCTATAATGAATGTAACTGTACTGTACACGTAAAATGTACCAATAAACTCAATAAGGAAAAAAAAATCTTGGTGCAGATAAACTAAAGATTCCCTTGTGCAAAAAGTGATTCTCACTGGAAGTGAGGTTGCAATTGACAAAAGTGCTTTGGATTTAGTGATTTGGATTTTATCTATAATTAACAGAGTTGGAGGAATTTGTCTACAAAGGCTGTGAAGTCAGTTTTAAAATCAGAATAATTTTAATTTTAAAAATATTTCAACAACACCAAGGAGAAAATTGAGCATTAATCACAGGAGAGGGAGATTTCATTTCCTTGTTGAGAGAAATGACTTTTGCTCTTGTAGAAGACCTTGTCTGCTGTATATGTGAGTTACTGGGTTTTTCAGTTTATGAAATGAAGAAATTCATTTTTTTTATGTACTCATATCAAAAACATGTTACAGACTCTAAACCTCTTCTGCTGAGACATTTCTGATATTGTCAAATGATATTTTTGCAAGCTATAGAAATACTAGTAAAATTTTTGCTACCATATAAGAAAGAAAATCCTACAATAAATATATAAGTATTGTATAGATATCTAATTAATGGTGAATTATTTTGTAACTAATATATTTTGGAGATAAGATTTTAATGCAAATTAAGAGTGTTCAGAAGATATACTTTCAGGCTTATGATTATTTCAATGGCAAGCTTCCAAACTCAGTAAGTTTAAGAAGTATATAAAATTATTAGGTTTAAATATATTACATATTATTACTTTATAATATTCATATGAAAATATTGTAATAATAGTGACTATTTTTATGCTTTTTGGTATTCTTCATCCATTTTATTATTTATTTATTTATGTATTTATTTATTTATTTTGGTACCGGGGATTGAACTTGGGTCCATTAGTGTAAGGCTTGATTACATAAACCTAACACATCTTATTCCTTTCTCCCTCTCTCTAGTCATAGTTGTTTTAACAACTATGCAAAAGAATATTCTTGGGGCACAGACAGTAAGTTTGAATCTGATTTGTTTCTCATATAATGAGTTTGGAATAAGTTTCATGTCAAATATGAATCTTGGTTAATCTAAAAATGAAAGTGTTCATTAATATCATGTTTCATGAAACAAAAAGAGAACATATAAAATATCACAGAATGGTCCTTATGTACTACAAAGTCAACAGTTTCATTTTACCTTTACTTTTAATTGATAGATAATTATATATTTATGGGTATAATATGATATTTTGTTACATATATATATATATATTGTAGGTGACCAATTCAATTAATAAATCCATAGCCTCATATATTTGCCATTTATTCCAGTAAGAAATATACAATCTATCTATTTAGCAAATTTGAAATATAAACTACTGCATTTTAACTCGTCTCCATGTTATATACTGTATCACTGTAACTTTTTCATCCTATCTGAAACTTTCCATTCATTTGCCATTATTTCTCTTTTATCTTCCTACAACCGTTCCTTCTAGTAAATAATATCTACTTTCCCATTTTTATAAATTTGACAATTTTAGTTTTATGTGTAAGTGAGATCATGCAGTATTTGTTTTTCTGTGCCTGGCTTATTACAATGACCATAATTTCCTCCAGATTGACCACTAGTATTACAAAATAGAGTGTTATTTTTTTCTTTGATAAAGGTATATGGCATTACAGTGTAAACATGTCACGATTTTTTCATTCATCCATTGATTTGTTGCTTTATATCTTGACTTTTGGGAATAATGCTGCACAAAAATATGAGAAATAAAGTTATTCTTTTACAAATAGCTTTTAACACATGAGTTAAAGGTGATACATTAATGACTACCACAAGTGGTCAGTTTGCAAGCTGTGCCTGATCCTATTGGCTGCTGAATATATCAATTGGGATAAAGGGTTGTGATTGATTTGAAGAGTTGTTTTCTCTGATATAATGAAAATGAGGATGTCTATGAGTCATTAGAAACTCAAAAGCTGAAAAGCAGCTATATTAGGAAGATTTAAGTAATACCCAGAAATTAAAGAAGGACAACCCAACAATAAAAATAAAAATGAGAAAACACTTAAGCAAGACACAAAAACAGATTTCCAGTTCACCAATGGAAAATAGTAGGACAAATGAGGATGAAAAGTCTGATAGTGAACCAACAGGACACCCTGGACCCATAGCACAGGAGGTAACAAAGCAGATCAATCAGGCTCTAGAAAAATTCAAATCAGAAATAATTTCCCAGTTAACCAGAGAGATGATGAGCAAAATGAAAGTCATGATTCGAGACTCTAGAGCAGAAACTGACAAAAAAATAGATGAGCTCAAGACTATGATAGAAGCCATGAAGATTCAGCATAAGAAAGAAATGGAAACAATGAATGCCCAACAGAGGAAAGAAATGGAATCCATAAAACAGATTCAAACAGATATCCAGGAGATTAAAAACTCTATTGAAAGTGTACGGAACAGAATAAAAGATTGTGAAGATAGAATTTCAGATATAGAAGATAGGATCGCATTCAGTGACCATTAAAAAAAAGAGGTCTCTTAAAAACAATAAGGGATCATGAGAAATCAATCCAACAACTTCTGGACGATACAAAGAAAAATAACATAAGACTGATAGGAATTCATGAAAAAACAGGAGAAAACACAAATGACATAAAAAAGCTCTTCACAGAATTAATGACAGAAAACTTCCCAAACAGAAGGGAAGAATTAGACATACAGATAAGTGAGGCATATAGAACCCCAAGTAGCCACAATCAAAAAAAATCTACACCTAGACATATAATAATCAAGATTCCAGAAATCCAACAGAAAAGCAAAATACTTCAAGCAGTAAGAGAAAAGAAATAAATCACATGTAAAGGAAAGCCCATTAGAATCACAGCAGACTTTTCAACACAAACTCTTAGGTCAAGGAGAGCCTGGAGTGAGGTATTCCAAGTCCTGAAACAAAAGAACCTCCAACCTAGACTGATGTATCCTGCAAAACTCTCTTTCAAAATAGATGGGGAAATAAGATACTTCCATGACAAAGAGCACCTGAGAAATTTCATGAACACCAAACCAGCACTGCAAGGAATTCTAAACAATATCCTAGAAAAGGACAACGAAGTTCACAATAACATGAGGCCCAACAGACCAAATCAAATAGGCAAGGCAAGAAACTAAAAAGAGATGGGAGAAAAAGTAAAAAGATTCAACAAAAGGACAATAACATGACAAGAATAAGTCAGTATATATCAGTTATAACAATCAATGTTAATGGCCTCAATTCACCAATGAAGAGAAACAGATTGGCAGAATGGATTAAGAAGCAAAATCCAACAATATGTTGTATACAAGAAACACACCTAGTGCAAAAAAGTCCATAGACTGAAAGTGAAAGGATGGAAAACAACTCTCCATGCGTCAGCAGCCCAGAAAAAAGCAGGGGTAGCAATCTTATTCTCAGATAAAGTAAATTTCAAACCAAAACTCATTAAGAGAGACAAAGAAGGACACTACATCCTTGTAAAGGGAACAATTCAAGAGAAAGAGTTGACAATCATAAACATATATGCACCAAATATAAATGCCCCCAACTATATAAAACAAATATTGAGTAACATGAAAAACCAAATAAGCACTAATACAATTGTAGTGGGGGATTTAAATACCCCACTATCACAAATTGACAGATCATCTAGCCAGAAAATCAACAATGAAATAATACAACTGAACCAAGTTTTGGAACATAAGGACTTAATAGATGTTTATAGACTATTCCACCCCCAAAAATCAGAATATACATTCTTTTCGGCTGCACATCGATCATTCTCGAAGATAGACCACATACTGGCTCACAGAACAGATCTAAATAAATGCAAAAAAATTGAAGTCATCCCCTGTATGTTATCAGATCATAGTGCAATCAAACTGGAGATCAATAGCACAAGAAAATATAGAAACTTCACAAGCACATGGAAACTGAACAACACTCTCCTAAACAATCAATGGATTACAGAGGAAATTAAAGAAGAAATTAGACAGCTTTTACAAATAAATGAGAATATGCCAATATAACATACAAGAATCTTTGGGACACAATGAAAGCAGTTCTACGTGGAAAATTCATAACATTGAAGGCCCACACTAAGAAAACAGAGCAGGCTCAAATAAACAACTTAATGATGAAACTTAGGTTCCTAGAAAAACAAGAGCAAGAAAAACCCAAAGCTCGAACAAGAGAGGAAATTATAAAGATCCAAGCAGAAATCAATGCAATTGAAACTAAGAAAATGATACAAAAAAATAAATGAAACAAAGAGCTGGTTTTTTGAAAGAATAAATAAAATCGACAAACCCTTAGCTAATCTTATCAAAAAAAGGAAAGAAAAGGCTCAGATCCATGCAATCAGGAATGAAAAAGGCGAAGTCACAACAGATCCAAAAGAAATCCAGAGGATCATGAACACCGACTTTGAGAACCTGTACTCTAATAAAATGGAAAACACAGAAGAAATGGACAGATTTCTAGATACTTATGAATTACCAAAGTTGAACGAAGAAGATAAAAACATTTTAAACACCCCAATCACAATCAGTGAAATTGAAAATGTAATTAAAAACTTACCAACAAAGAAAAGCCCAGGCCCTGATGGATTCACTGCTGAATTTTACAAGACATTTAGAGAAGAACTACTACCATTACTCTTCAAACTTTTCAATGAAAGGGAAGCTATACTTCCAAATTCATTCTTGGAAGCAAGTATCACTTTGATTTCCAAACCAGGGAAAGATACAACTAAAAAGGAGAACTACAGACCAATCTTCTTAATGAATATAGATGCAAAAATCCTTAATAAGATACTAGCAAACAGAATACAGAGGATAATTAAGAAGATCATATATCCTGACCAAGTTGGATTTATTCCAGAGATGCAAGGGTGGTTCAACATACGAAAGTCAGTGAATGTAATACATTATATTAACAAAGTCAAGGACAAAAACCATATGATCCTCTCAATAGATGCAGAAAAAGCATTTGATAAAATTCAACACCCATTCATGATAAAAACCCTGCAAAAAATTGGAATAGATGGTCTATACCTCAATTTAATAAAGACTATCTATGAAAAACCATCAGCCAACATCATATTGAATGGCCAAAAATTGAAAACCTTCATGTTAAAATCAGGAACAAGACAAGGATGTCCATTACCACCACTTCTCTTCAATATAGTTCTGGAAACATTAGCCACAGCAATTAGACAAGAGAAAGAAATTAAAGCAATAAAGATAGGAAAGGAAGAAGTTAAACTGTCATTATTTGCAGATGATATGATACTCTACATTGAAGATGCAAAAAACTCCACCAAAAAGTTCTAGACTTAATTGACAGATTCAGTAGAGTATCTGGATACAAGGTGAATACCCAAAAATCAATAGCCTTCTTATACACAAATAACAGACAGACAGAAAGAGAAATAAGGGAAAAAATTCCTTTTACAATAGCATCCAAAAACATGAAGTATCTCAGAATCAATCTAACAAAAGAAACAAAAGATCTCTACACTGAAAACTACAGCACTCTGAAAAAAGTAATTGAAGAGGATATAAAAAAATGGAGAGATATCCCCTGCTCCTGGATAGGAAGAATCAACATAGTGAAAATGGCCATACTACCAAAACTGCTATATACATTCAATGCAATGCCAATTGAAATTCCAACACTATATTTCACAGAACTAGAAAAAAAAATCCAAAAATTCATTTGGAACCATAAGAGACCTAGAATGGCAAAAGCCATTTTAGGCAACAGACACATGGTACCAGGTGTAACAATTCCCAATTTGAAACTATACTACAAAGCCACTGTGATAAAAACAGCATGGTACTGGCAATTAATAGGCCTGAGGATCAGTGGAACAGACTGGAAGACACACAAAAAAAATTCATATGTACTCAGCTACCTCATCTTTGACAAAGGAGCTGACCATCCTCAGTGGAGGAAAGATAGCTTCTTTAATAAATGGTGTTGGAAAAACTGGATGTCAATCTGCCACAGATTAAAATTAGACCTTTATCTTTCGCCATGCACTAAATTAAAATCCAAATGGATTAAAGATCTAAATATTAAAACAGAAACATTAAATTTGCTGGAAGGTAAGTTAGGCAGAACTCTGGAAGACATTGGTATAGGAAAAGACTTTATGAACAAATACTCAGTAGCATGGGAACTAGCAGATAGAATCAACAACTGGGATCTCATCTTACTAAAAAGCTTCGTACTTCAAAAGAAACCATCAGCAGAACTAAGAGACAATCTACAATGTGGGAAAAAAATTTTACCCGCTGTTCCTCAGACAAAGGACTATTATCAAGGATATATAAAGAACTCAAAATAATCAGTCCCCCAAATATAAAGACCCGATTCAAAAATGGGCATCCAAAATGAACAGACATTTCTCAGACAAAGAAGCAAAAGCAGCTAGAAAATATTTGAAAAAAATGTTCCACATCACTGGTCATTTGAGAGATGCAGATGTAAACAACACTGAGATTCCACCTCACCCCACAAAGAATGGCTGCTATCAAGAAATCACATGATAACAAATGTTGGCGGGGTTGTTGGGAGAAAGGAACCCTTCTCCATTGTTGGTGAGCGTGCAGACTGGTGCAACCACTATGGAAGTCAATATGGAGATACCTCAAAGAGTTTGGACTGGAGGTTCCATTTGACCCAGCCATCTCTCTGCTGGGTATAGTTCCAAGAGAACTAAAAGAATCATATCACAGAGAAGTATATGCACCCATGTTTATAGTGGCACAGTTTGTAATAGCTAAATCTTGGAAACAGCCCATTTGCCCATCAGTTGGAAACTGGATAAAGAAGATGTGGTTTTTCTATTTTCTATAATATTACTATCAGCCATAAAAAATGAGAAAATAGATTCATTCATAGGAAAATGGATACATATTGAAGAAATACTCCTAAGTGAAATAAATATGTCACACATGTGTAAATACCAAATAGTTTCCCTGGTGTGAATATTCTGCAACAATGCATAAGATTCTAATAAGATTACTGACATTTAGAAATGAGAAGAAAGGAGCTAAAGGTTTAGGGAAGGTGGGATGGGTACGGGAAGAGTAAAATGGGAAAAGAAAAAAATGTGAGAGAATGAAAAGATGAAAATAAAGTGTTTGTAGATGGGAGGGGAGGAGGGGGTGAAGGGAGGGCAGAGGTAAGGGAAAAAAATGAGAATCAAGACTTGTCGTGTAGAGGTACAAGATCCCAACAATGAATGTAACTGTACTGTATTGCTAAAATGTACCAATAAACGCAATTAAAGCTTAAAAAAAATAACTTTTAATTCCTTTGGATATATAACCAGAAGTGGAATTTCTGGATCATATTAGAGTTTTATTTTTACTTTTTTTATACACCTCATAATGATTTGCATAATAGGTGTGCTGATTTGCATTCTCACAAACAGTAACCTTCCTCCATATTTTCCTCAATATTTTTCATCTTTTCTCTTCTGATGATAGTCCTTCTAGTGGGTGTGTGGTGGTATCTCATTGTGATTTGAATTTGCATTTCTCTGATGATTAGTAATATTGGGCACCATTTCATTTCTGTGCTAGTAATTTGTAAATCATTTTCACAAAAATGTCTAGTCAGGTCCTTTGCTCATTTTAAAGATTAACTTAGTTATTTTTCTACTAGTTATGTGAATTCCTGCTATATTTTAGACATTAACACCTTATCAGATGAGAGATTTGCAAATATTTCACTCCGTTCCATGAATTGTTCATTCATTGTATTGTTTCCTAGGCTATGAAGAAATTTTAAGTTTGATGTATTTTTATCTATTTTTACTTTTCAATAAAGTGCTTTTAGAATCATATCCAAGAAATGATCACCCTGACTAAAAATGCAAAGTATTTCCCATTTCCATCTGTCAGAATTTCAATATGTGCATATTGAATTTTATATTATCATTTGCACAATTCTTGATTATATAAAATGTTAATAATTATCAAAGTAATAAATAGTAATTCATCTATATATTTAATTTAATTTTTATGACAAAATATGTTTTTCTTAAAACAAGTTTAAAATATTTTTTTAATTTCCCCATTTCAAATCATAATAAAAGAAAAAATTATTTCTCTTACCATTTCAAAAAAAAATCTTTGAATTAAGATACTCCTGGTACAGAAATCCTGAAGCATACAGCTGGTCATGAAGTGGAAAACAATCTCGCTTATGTTACTGATTTGAATACCTAGTTTGTCACAAAAAGGTAAAATATGTGGAAACTTTTCAACTTCTTATTTACGGCTGGCCTTGTGGAGAGAATAGCATTTACAATGTATCTCATGCTTGATTAAGAGTTGTACATTTTAAAAACTTCACCACCCCTGAATATTATTTTAGTTTAGCCTAAGTATTAATAACATAGAGGATACAGAGGTAATTTTAGCACTGAAAAAATATGTTTTTTGTTTCATCAATTATTCATTTCTCTGTGAACCTAAAGAAATTATCCAATTTATTCTAGAGGGAAGGCCTTAGTTTCATGTCTCCTAATTTATTCTAATAAAAGATTATTCATTTTAATGTGATTTTCTGAATAGTTGTTGATTATATATGTGGTCAGGTACAAGTATAGATAATTTGGAAGAACATGACATGAATTTGCCTCCAAGAAGCTTAAAATCTACTCTAGGTCTGGTACAAGAAGTTCAATGAACATGATATTTAAATTAATTTAATAGAATATATTAGATAATCTATATTTTTGGCCTTCTGATAAAATTCAGATTAATGTGAATAGCGGGAGTTTCAGAAAATTATGAATGTTGTAAAAAAGTTCACCCATGTTGAATATTAAAGTATGAGTAGGATTTAAATAGATGAAAGACAAGTCAAGTAAATTGAAAATGTTGAAGGTCATGATTGAGATAGATTATAAGATGGAGCATTCTAGTGAATGCACAGAGTTCCTGTTAAATGGTGAAAAATGGTTGGTGGAAAATAAGAGACAGAAATACTGAAAGAGCTGTGTAAGTATAATTCTCCTGACAGTGGTGTAGTGGGCAGAGACAGGTGGAGAGTCCCCTTGATCCTGGGCCTGACTCTCCCAAAGATGCCTAACCTTGTGGAAGAATCAGATAGAGATTGAAAGTGTGGAAGCAAATTTTGTATTTTAATTCAGCATGCATGTGAGTGTACAGCTGCGTTCTCTCATAGATACAAGTAGGGGTGCTTGAAACAAAATGGATCCACCACTGAAGTTGGGCTTAAGGTGTTGACCTGGTAGTCTGGGAGCCTATCCTTTCTCTTGGCTTAGGGCACTCCTACTTGATTGGTCTGTTGGCTTCTTACTAGGGAGGATGGGGAAGAATCTTTTGGGGGTTTTTACACTCTATGGCCAGGTTTTCTTTTTCTTTTAACTTTTGCAAACCAAGTTTTGTAGGGTACAGATACACTGAAAGTGTGTTTGCAAGCTGTTAGCTCTTCCTAAATGGTTAAGCTTGTTTGACAATCTGTCTAAACTCCTTGGAGAGGGTAGGGTCTTTCATTTTTCTCTTTTTTCCCTACCTATAAGTTTCTATCACTATAGTGGGGATCAATGTAGAAGTTTCAAATATGCAATAATTTACTAAAGAAATATTCAGAAAGTTGTTCTGATATCAGAGTTTGATTTAAAAGGGTACAGAAGTTGTTTCCATTTTTCTTTTTCTCATATTTATTCCTTTTTCTCCTTTCCTTTTCCCTATCCCTCCCACTTCCCCTTCCCCTTTGGGCCTATTCTTCCTGCTTCACATTATATATTATATATTTGATCCTGGTTGAGGAGCTGAAGGGAGGACATGGGAATGGGGGAAAAATGAGAACCATGATATATGATGTAAAGGTACAAATTTCCAATAATGAATGCCATTATATTGTATACCTAAAATGTACTAATAAATTTTTTAAGTTTTTAAAATGGTAAACTACACAAGAACCTGAAAGGCCATTAATTTTTTTAACTAGGAAGATATATGCAAAAATTTAATTTGGTAGAAATTTTTATTTATATAAATTTTCATCACTAATACTGTTTCCCACTTTACTCAACGTTTTCATTATTTGCTCCTTTCATGTAAGAAAGCTTCAACAAATAAGCTATTGAGGTACAAAACAAAGTTGAAAATAATTGGAGTTTTTTAGCAATCACAAATACTGTTTAAATTTTCAAAGGATAATGTTAAGCATGAATTATTGTAAAGTAACTATCATACTGCATGGCACATACCACTGTGAGGTATTATAATTAAAATACATTTGTATGATTCCTCTATAGTTAATGAGTATAAAAGGAAGTCAAATTATATGAAGCAAAAATAAAAGGTTAGGGGAGGAGCTGTTTAAAATAAGGAGTGGACCTCCTACACCATACCATCACTACATTATTTACCTTGTTCATTTTTTGGCCCCTTTGAATAGGTACTGGAGCTTTTCTATAGGATTAGAAGTGTGTTTGTGACAGTCAGGATTGTCCTTTATTGTGGGAGTGCTGTGTGGGTTTCTGGATCATTGGTTTTATCTGGTCCCACATGGGAGGGGAAGTGACTGAAGATCCAGAGTCAGCATTATTGCCCTTTAGCCATATGTGAGCAAAAAAGAGATTGTTGCTCGAAAGACACAAAATCAACAAGGGAAACAGCTCTAAGGGCACAAAAAAATGAGCTTAAGGCATAAAATCAAAAAGGGAAAAACAAATTTACAATGATCATATACACAATGTTTTCTTTGTAAGTTTTACCCTTCAAGAACTTTTTGCAGCTATGCTAATACTTCCTGTAACTTGCATTAACTTTCTGATTTTGTCCTCATCTTTCTTTTCTAATTCTGGTAATACAAAAATTTAACATGCAAAATATTTTCTTATCCAAAATATTCTTTTCCTTTCCCCCTCTTTTTTAAACTAAAAATTTTCTCATATGCATGTCTTTCTCTGTTTTCTACTTACTGCTTAAATGTGCGCCTTTGCTCAAGAGGCTGGTATTGTAGGTCTGGTTGACTTTCACAAGTTGGATTAACAATATCAAGACAGTCATCATCTTCAGTGTTATTTTCCTCCTGGTAAGATGGTTTGAACTCAGGAGTAGGAAACAAGTACCAAGACTGAGATGAAATCCTTTAAACTGACAAGAAAATCTGCTGATGAGAAGTATATACAGCAGAGATAACAAAGAAATCTTAAGAGATTCCCTAATAGAAGTGACTTTTGCATTGATATATTTTGGTCATCGCTGAGTACTGCATCTACCCACTTTGATAAGTATCCTGAAGGCCTTTCAATAGGCTCTAGGGCTTGGGTAGGGGTCACCAAAGTCACATCTTGATGTTTATTTACTAAATTAATTATAACTAGTTTGTGTGGCTGTGATACTCCCAAAGCTCACAGGAGCTTTGAGGAGAAACTGATTCTACTCTACAATAAGCTTTTTGTTCCTGTTTCCATAAATAAATAGTTTGATTGTTGTTTCTTTTTAGGGCTTTATATAGGGCCTAAGCCATTGGACATGCTATTCTTAGGATTTCATGGCCATCAGTAATGTGTTAATCTTAAGAAAACACAAATTTATTTTCCTGCTTCCAGGGCCTGGGAAGACTTGGATGGTCTCTAGATGTTCTCCTGAAAGAGCAAACAAACCCTAAATAGTGGACTATTTGGACAGAAATTGAGCCTAAGTTTTAAAACTCAATATCTCCTATCAGTTTAAAGTCAGACCAAATGATCTGGAACATCTGTTAGAGAAGAACACATAAGAAATTAAACCACACATTGTGTTGTTATGATTAGGTCACTGAGGTCCCTGGCTAAAACATGACAAAATGTTGGGACTATCCCTGAATCACTTGGGAAGAACAGTTCAGATAGGCTGTTTGTTCCAATCTAGCTCATTACTCCACCCAAAGGCGAAATAGAATTGGGACTCAGATGATGCTGGAATGTAAAATAAGGCATCCTTGAGATCTAGAGCTGCAAAAGATTGGGATGTGAAGTATAATATTGGGGTTAGGGATGACTAGGAGTATAAGAATAATTGCTTCATTTATAGCATTGAAGTTCTTCCATTAAAGAGTAACCACCACTGTGCTTCTTAATGGCTAAGATTTCAGTATTAAAGGTAGCTGACAAAAACAATAAATGTCAATGGTGAAGGCACATATTTATCAGACACTGTACCTCGCTTGAGTTTTAGGAAAAAGGAAATACTGTTTATGGTATGAATAGGCATGCATATTCTTTTGCTTACTCGCTACTAGAATGGAAATAATCCTCTCAAGCATATCAGTGGCCCACATCTAGGCTTTACTAGGAAGGTCTGTGGGGATAGTCTTAATCATAATTCTTGGGAGAGGCAACAATTTTTATAACTGTGGGACTATTAAGGGAGCTAAAAATAATTTGTGCCCTTAACTTTGTTAGTAAGCTTCAGTCCAGTAAAGGAAAAGGACATTGAAGCATTGCCAATAAAGTGCATGTAAGAAAAAAGTATTCCATAAGCAACATAGAAGAGGAGTGAAGTCTTTGGTCACTAGAGTCCCATTGGTGCCTATAACTTGATAAGAGCAATGAGATAATTGTGTAGAATAAGAAAGAAGAGTATAATAAAAGGCTTTACTGTTAAAGAGCAAGATTACAATTTTACCTGCAACATTCAATGATGGGCTCAGTTCCACTGATGGTTATAACTGGGATGGGGACTGACCTGACCCTTCAACTTCCTCATTAAAGGACCAACAACTTGAACGCTGAACCCAAGTTCTTTCAATATGTAGCACAGTAAGTCTTCTGGTGTTCAATTTTGCTTTACTTAATGCAAGGTGACTTAGGGAGTCTTCTTGCATTCGGGTTGTCTCTCTTCCAGAGACCCATTTGTTAGCTGACATGATATTTTTAGTTAATTTACTATCTTTGAGGAAAGAGACATCAGGTAACATTTGGTCATCCCATAATGCAGTAAGAAGCTCCATTTGATTTTTGTCCGCTTGTTCTCATTTAATTTAGGTTCCCTTTTTTCTTCTTTATTCCTCCTTAATATCCCAGTTATGTTAAAAAAAAAAAAAAAAAAGCAGCACTTACCAATTCAGCATTGGGAGTTCCAGGTCCCAAAGGCTTTTATTTTTGTAATTTCTTCCTAATATCTGGAGCTGACTGGACAAGAAATCTTTCTTGAAGGAGGACTTGACCCTTATAGGAATGAGGGATTAATCATAATGTGTGTTTGCATAGCCTCCTTAAATTAAGAAATGCTACTGAGTTTTCATTTGTGCCCTGATCAGTGACAGCCAGCCTAGTATGATTCACCAGGTTGATTTTACTGGTTTTTAGTACTTCTAGAATACAGAGTAAAGAGTGTCTGCATTTCCATATCATCAGGATCACTATAATCCCAATTAGGGACGTCTACAGGGACAGGCTGTAGCATATTTTTATCCAAAATATGTAATATATAAGCATAATGTATGGCCTGGGGTTTAGTTGTAATGTATCTTGCTTGACTTCTGGGTCTGGGCCACTAGAACACCTACTGATCTTTGTAATTGATCTTTTTGTAACTTGTTGACAATATGCAGTGCCTTTCACAAAATGAGAAGTAATCATTCCTTCAGAGTTTTAAATACTAGCAATAAAGATACTCACAATAAGCAATATAGAAATATCAACCAAGGAATTAAACTAAAAACACCAACAAGAAAAAAACAGAAATGAGAAGATACCTGAACAAGGTGCAAACCCAGACTTCCACCACCACAATAGCAAATTGCGGGGAAAATGTTGTGGAAATTTCAGATAGTCAACCACCAGGACATGCTGAACTGATAACACAGGAAGTAACAGAACAGATGAGAGAGGCTCTAGAAAAATTCAAAACAGAAATAATTTCCCAGATTACTACAGATATGGTAAGCAGAATGAAACACATGATCAGAGAAATAAGAACAGAAAGAGATAAAAAATGAGGATCTCAGGACCCCAATGGAGGGCATGAATGCCCAGCATAGGAAAGAAATGGAATCTCTGAATAGATTCAGATAGATATCCAGGAGTTTAAAAATTCCATTGAAAGTATTCAGAGCAGAATGTATCAATGTGAACACAGAATATCAGATATGTATATGGAAGACAGGATTTTGGTTAGTGACCATGAAAAGAGAGACCCCCAAAATTTCACGAAAAGATATTTAGACTTAATTGCCAGATCCAGTAATGCTGCTGGACACAAGATCAGTACTCAAACATCAATAGCCTTCCTGTACATAAATAATAGACTCACTGAGAAAAATGGAAACAATTCCTTTCACAACAGCATTCTAAAAAAATGAAATATCTAGGAATCAGGAAAGGAAGGAATATAACTCTACTAAAAACTACAGCACTCTGAAAAAAAAAAGAGATGTCAGAAAATTGAAAGACATCCCTTGTTCTTGTATAGGAAGAAACAATATAGTGAAAATGGCCATACTTCCAAAAATGCTATATAGATCCAAAGCAATTTTGATTGAAATCCCAACAGTATATTTAACAGAACTTGAGAAACAATCCAAAAATTCATTTGGAATCAGAAGTGACCTAGAATATCAAAAGCAGTTCTAGGCAACAAAGACAAGGCAGGGTTTATCACAATCCCCAATATGAAACTATACTACAAAGCTACTGTGATCAAAATAGCATGGTACTAGCAAAGAAATACACAGAAGGGTCAATGGAACAGATTAGAAGGTACAGAAACAACTCCCAACATACTCAGCCATCTCATCTTTGATAAAGGAGTCAAACTCACTCACTGTATGAAAGATAGCCTCTTTAATAAATGGTTCTGGGAAAACTGGGTTTCAACTTGCCAAATAGACCACCATACATTTTCTAAAATTTGTAGGTCTTTCACCATGCAGTACACTAAGATCAAAGTGGACTAAAGATCTAAATATGAAAACAGAAACATTAAACCTGATGGAATATAGCATAGGTAGAACTCTCTAAGACACTAGAGTAGGAACAAAATTTGGTAGCATGGGAACCAGCTCAAAGATTCAACAACTGTGATCTCATGTTATTACAAAGCTTCTTCACAGCAAAAGAAATCACAACAGAGCTAAGATACAACCCACAATGTGAGAAAAAATTTTACCAGCTCTTCTTCAGACAAAGACTACTACTAGAATATATAAAGAACATAACAAAAGGATCCCTCAAATTTAAAGGCCCAATTTAAAAATGGGCATCGGAAATGATGAACAGACATTTCTCAGGTGAAGAAGTGGAAGCAGCAAATAAACATATGAAAAAATGTTCAACATCACTTGTCATTCAAAAGATGCAGATGAAAATAACATTGAGATACCATGTCATTCCAGAAAGAATGTTTTCTGTCAAAAAAATCAACAAACAACATATTCTGATAGTACTGTGTGGAGAAAGAAACACTTCTCCACTGTTGATGCGAGTTTATACTGGTGCAACCACTGTGGAAATCAGTGTGAAGATTTCTCAAAATACTAGGAGGTCCCGTTTTACCCTGCTAGTCCCCCACCGGGTAAGTTTGGAGGTGTTGGTGGTATAGTGGTCAGCATAGCCACCTTCCAAAAATAATTAAAAACAGCATACCACACTAACAAATGCACACCCATGTTTGTAGGGGAATGGTTTTTTAAAGCTTAATCCTGGAAACAGTCCCAAAGCCCATCAACTGGTGAATGGATAAAGACGATGTGGTTGTTTTCTTTTTTTTTTTAAATGATATATTGTATTGTACTACTCAGCCATGAAGAAAGATAAACTTGAGACATTTATAGCTAAATGGATATACCTTGAGGCCATACTCATAAGTGGAATAAATGGGACACACATTTGTAAATGATGAATTGTTTCTCTGGTGTCAGAAACTGAAGGTGTGAATGAGGATCAAAATATATAATAGATACTGTGAAATAGGTAGGAAATGTTCAAAGGGGAAGGGGAACCTGGAAGGAGAAGCTATGGAAAAGAAAGAAGTGAAAGAAAAAAAATTAAGGTAAAAGAAAAACGTGGAAACTGACATGTATATGGGGGTGGAGGGGTTGAAGGGAGAGTAGGGGAATGGGAAAAAATAAGAATCCAGATATATTATGTACAGGTATGAATTCTCAATGATGAATGTGATCATAAAGTAAACCTAAATGTACCAATAAACTAACTAAATAAAAAATAATCCAAATATTTTTCATCAGGACAATAGGAAGAGAGCTGCAGTTATCTTAGAAATTAGCAAGATTTCTGTATCAGAGGTTCAAAATTTGCAAATGAAAATTTTTACTTTGAGAAGAGAGCCTCATGGAGCCCAACTCATTCTGGGCCACCTAGGAGTGTGTTTCTCAGTGTTTACCATCCAGGCACTCAGGGAACACTGCAGTGGAATCCTAAGCAGGGCCAGCTACTGATTCCACTTACAGAAGACCGTGATGTCATCCACATGGGGATTTTTTTTTTTTTTTTTGGTACCGGGGATTGAACTCCGGTCCTTATGCTTGCAAGGCAGGCCACTGAACCACTGAGCTAAATCCCCAGCCCCACATGATGATTGTTTTCAAGAATGTAGAAGGGAAAACTTGTGGGATCATAGAGGCTCCCACCCAGATTTCAGATGGGTTGGGTAACCAGCCTTTCACATTTTACTGGCTAATATTAGCCTCTACTGAGCTAATGTAAGTTTTTTTAAAATTTATCATATCACTCCTAATATTTGTGCTACCTATTGTTAGCACTTTAAAAAGTAAGAGTATGAATTAATATCTGAGAGTTCTGCATTGTTTGCAATCTACCTTGAGATTGACACATACTAAAATATTAAGAACCAAGTGTTGAAATGTTTTTTTCATCAAAATGTGAGTACCACGTTTGACAAGAACTGAGAGATAATTGCTTTTTTTGGAGATTCAAAATATTTCTAAATTCTCTTCTGATTTGTTCTTTAACACATAGAACTGCACAATTTAATTTCCAAATATTTTAATGTTTCTAATTTTCTCTTTCTTTCTCACTTGAATATAATATTCTGTGATTAGAAAACATAGTTTGTTTTTTCTTCATTTTAATGCATGGAAAATTGTGAGGTAAAATATTATCTACCTTAAAAATATTCCATGGAAATTTGAAAATAATACTTTATCTGCTAGTTTTTTCTCTATTATTATATATGTGTATAGTTTCAGTTGTAAATTGATATGGTATACATATGTACATATTCACATCACATACATGTATATTTATAAACAGAAGACATTGTTGTTTTGTTATACTTCCTTTTCCACTGACTAGTTGAGAAGCTA
>NW_022900916.1:46970802-47001778 GCF_012274545.1 Fukomys damarensis | reverse complement strand
CAACTTCTCCTTTTTGCCTTTATTTTGTTTTGTGTTTTTTGGCAATGTTATTATGTGCATATACATATGTGATTTTATATATTCTGATTTTGCTAATCTTTTATGCTTATTAAATATTGTTGGTATTTTCCTCATACTGTTTCTTATTTTGAAGTTTATTCATCTGACCTGAGTTAGCAACTCCAGTTTTCTTATGGTTCATGTTAATCACCTTTTTGTTACAGTGACAATATACATGAGAAAAACAACACAAAGAGGATCACAGCTTCAAAGACTGCGATCCATGGTAAGTCAGTTCCATTGCTTTGAAGCTGAGGCAAGGCAGAAAGTCCTGGTAGAAGGGCTTGGTGAAGCAAAGCTGCTCACCTCCTGGCATTCAGGAAGCAGTGAGAAATACGATTTTGGTTCAAGATATACCCTTCCTAGTTAGCACCCAGTATCATACTTCCTCCAACTAGGCCCCCATCTCCTAACAGACCATTCACCTATGAGGATAAGGGCTTTCATGAAGTTAGCATCTCCATGATCTATTCAGCTTTCAGAAGTCCAATCTGAGCCTTTATGGGAACATTTTAGATTCAAATCATAATATGGTTTCTACTGGTATGAGATACATTTTAGTTAATTCAACTTCAATTGCTTTGTCTCACTAAATATATTTGCTTTTTTTGAATTTATAGAGTCGTGTATTGCTTTCTTTATGTAGCTTCATAATATATGACTTTTGCTTTATATTTTGAACCTGCTAATATTAAATAAATATGATTAGGATTGGAGTTGCCTGTAGTAACTTGCATTCTCATTCCTATACATCTTCCTTTGGTTCATTTAATCCTAATTCTCATGTTTCCATGGCATACGATTGTTTTCATGAACTGTTTTAATTTTCACTGATATTTAAGTATAAATTTGGGCCACTTTCTTAATGGTTCACCCCCTCCACCCTTCCCTATTTACAAAGAATTTGTTTTGAAATTTTTCCTTTTCTCATATTTTTTCTTTTCCTTTCTTTCCTTTCCCCTACCCCTCCTACTTCCCCTACTCCTTTAGACCTTTTCTTCCTATTTCACATTATCAATTATACATTTTGATCCTTATTGTAATTCTTATCTGGTAGAATAATATTTTGCGTCTAACTTCAGAAAATTTTGAATATTTTAACATATTTTTATGATTGTTCTTTCTTTTCTCCTTCTGCAAAGTCTATAAGCATGTTTATGTACTACACATCACCCCGTGATCTTTGAGACTATCAGTTTTAAATATATTTTCATTTTTAATGACAATTTTTGTTAATCTGTCCTCAAATTAATGGATTTGTTCTTTGCAAATCTCCCATTGAGCTCACGTAGTGAACACTCTTTCAGTTTTCCTAATTTTCAATTCTAGAATGTAAGTTTGGTTTCATCTTTTCGTAGTTCCAATTTTTGTGTTGAGATTCCCTATTGCTTGAACTGTGTTCATCACATTTCCCTTATTTCTTTGATATGATTTTTTTAAACTAACTGAACACAATCCTATTAAATCTCACAGTTTCTATGAATTTGTTTCTAAGTATATTGTTTGCATCTCTCAATTATTTTGATTTTGAAAATGAGAATTATAGGTAAAGTATTGTGTTAAATTTGATTTTTTTTTTAGGCCTTCCTTTGTTCCTTCCTCTTTGCTTTCATCATTTCTCCTATCCCTGTGGTGTAACTTGTGTCTAGACGTCCCCCAAAGCTTCATGTGGTCATAGGTGGGGCTTTCTCAAAGGTGTGTGGATCTAGGGTGTATGATAATAGGATCTAGGTAGCAATGCTAGGATTAAGGGTGTGAGTGCCATCACTGGCCCTAATAGTGGCCTAAACAAGATATAAAGGACAGAAAGTGGCTTGCCACTTATATCTTGCTTGCCTTGCCACCTTCTGTCCCTTATGAACTATTTCTTCTCTGCAATACCTGTCTGTCATGCCACCATGCCTTGGAACAAGCTGCTTACATACTGAAACCTCTACAATCTGTGAACTGCATAAACCTTTCCTCCCTTAGCTTTGCATTTCTATTATTTTGTCTCAGCTATGAGGGGAAAATAAAGATACTCTGTCCCTTCCTCTCCTTCGTTCTCAGCTATCTCCTATTCCTCCTCTTTTTTCTCCCCAAACCTCTCTTCTCTCTCTTTGTTGTTGTTCTTTTAACAAATATGGTCTTAAATTGTGGAATCTGTTTCTCAGATACCTTTTTCTCAATTTGTAACCATTTATGTTTCTACTCAAGCACCTTGACCCTTAAGGCTTCCATCATCTGCTAATCAATCATTGTGGGTTTGCAAACATGTTTAAACTTCAACAAATTATCAAGCTTAGTTTGGCTGCCATATTCAGCTGGATTTCTATGTCTCCTTCCTGTCTGCTAATAATGAAAAAGAGAACCGTATGCCCTGTAACCACTCTTTTTATTTTCCTGGACGACTGGAAAATATGTGTATGTGGAGAAATATATACACATTTCAGTTGAATACGAAAAGTGAAAGACTCTTGAAAAATATTCTAGACCAAAATTGACTCAGACTGGCCCTTGTCAACATTATATGTACAGTGTATATACCAAGAACAGGAGATGACACACAGCATCAATCTGTCTGTGGTCAGAATTTGCCTTACATGGATATTAGGAGATCAATCGTCAGCCTGTTATTGAGTGAAGCTTGACTGCTATTGAGAAGCTGAAACTGAGCCAGATTACAGTATTTCTACACATCAAGGTAGAGTACAGTTCACTCTCAGTGGGGGTCACTTTGGGCCACATTTTATCAACTAAATAGGGAAGCAGGATTAAGCCCAAGTTAATTTAATATCTTAATTTTTACAGTGACAAATCAATGCATGTTGCTAAAAATTACATTTGTGCAAGCACTTGATTATGTAGAGAAAGCCTATTTCAGAGAAAGAGTGGGGAGTGGGAGTCGGAAGTTCCATTTCTTGGTGTGCTTGGGAGAACCTGGGCAGCTGAATTAATCCCTGCGCTTCAATATCCTCACCAATAACAGAGAGTTTGGACAACCTGGTTTGCAATCATCTCCAGATGTTTCACTGAGTGGCAGGTGTATTAGATTCTACCTTAATATAGAGTTCTGGTTTGCACACTGAATTCCTGATCCAGTGGATGTGGAGGGTGACAGTTTCTTTCCTTTTAATTAGTTTCCTGTAGAGTCTATATGGATCTGTTATTTGGAAACATTCCTGTCTTTCACATCTCACCTATTGCAAGATTTTTCAATTCTTTTTCTGGAGTTTGCCAAGTACCGTAAGTGTATCATCTTTTTCTTCAGGATTATGCATCTGATCCATGATGTTTTCTTGGTACATTGTTTTTTCCCTGAAATAAAAGATTTTTTTTCCCCTTTCTGTTCATTATGGCACGTGGTTCAGTCACTGTACATAGTTTATGTAGATATTAGAAGCTCAGCAGAAAGAAGATTGCTTACTTCATGAAAATACTGCTACAGTCCTGTGTGCATGGGCCAACAATGCATGTCAGTCCAGAGAGGTCTGAGAAAATCCTTGCATCAGTCATCATGTTGTCTGTTCATATTTCCCAAGAAACTGTATTTTTGCTTCTGGTCTACTGCTGATGTCTTTTGAAAAATCCTAAACCTTAAGAGAAAAGTGAAAATGTATTGCCAAACATAGGCTTTCTGGGGGCCATATACATAAAAATTCCAGTGAAAGCATGTGGTGGCATTCACAGGCACTAAATAAAATCCAGGAGGGAGGAAAAGTAAATGGAGATAGACTTAGGAAAGCTCCCAGGCTATGTGATTTTTGCCCCCCCCCCCCCCCCCGCCGTTGTTTCTATATGAGAGGAAGTGTATGTAGCATACATCTTCAACTGCTCTAAAGCACTGACTGTGTTATCATAGGTCGGTGGCATGCTAAAGTGAAGTTAAGACAGAAGTGGTAAATTGGTAAAAATGTTTAGGCAACATAAAAACAATCATGAGGTAAATAAATTTTATAATTACAATAGTTTAACAGACAAGGTGCTTCAAATGTTTCTAAATGTATTTTTTCAATCAGTCACATTTTGGTGATTATAGATTTGTAAGTTTTTCAAGACATGAAATAGTGTCCTATTTTAGAGCAGGAAAGGAAAATGAGTCTTATAAAAGAGACTTGCAAAAATACAGGGAGAGCAAACACACTTAACACGGATATTCAAATAGATAATCAGCACCAAGGACTCAGTACTTTCAGAAATATGCAACAATGAAGATTTGAAAGTGGTTTGAGACATTTAATTATGACATTTACTAGAGTGGCGTTTGTTTTTCAAATACTTTTCGGATGATGGCCTTGGATGGCCAACAAAACATATGAACAAAGTATGCAGGAGAACTGGTATGTGTAATTTATTACAAAATGCTGAAAGACCTGGAAAGCAGTTCAGATTCTCTTATCAATAGCAAACAAATCTGTGTTTTCTATCCATCAGTCATTGATACTAGAGATGATAATTTATGTAGTGAATGCAACAGCATTCTGCATAGTTTATGATGAAATTTGTTCATGGGTTTTCTCAGATATCTTTTTCAGGACAGCTTTGTCACCACTTCTGTAAAATTCTTTCAATAATGTACACATTTCAAAAATGTATTTGGAAAATTCCTGGATGTGTCGAGTTTCATTCTTCAGTCTCAACAGCACATATTTTTATGTCCGTGAATGCCAGTTCTTGACAAATCCCTAGACACAGTTAGGCTTTAAAATCAATCCTGCCTCATTCCCTTCGTATCATATCAGAACAAACAAGGGACACAAAATGGTGTGCATTGTTTGGGTTTTGGGTCATGATTTAAAATGTGCTGATACTGCCAAAGTCTTTAAATTATTCACTGCATAAAAGAATAATTTTCTGGCATGCTGTGTGCTTCAACTGAAGAGATTCATCTTGGATGAGTACATACTTCCATTCTGGCAAATTAACATTAATAGAAGTACTTTGGGTAAAATGAAGTGATAATGACATGGAATTTACTGTTTAAGCCAAAAATTTTAGTCAAAATTAGAATATATAAATGAAGCAGTTGATCAGAGTAAAATTATGAAATGTGTTTTCCTTTAAAATTATGCAATTTTGATTAAGCTCAAGAATGGTCCTAATTTATCCTATTTCAGATATAATAGTTTCATCTGATGGCCAGAAACTGCTGTTTTCTCCAGGTTGGGGATAGACAGCTGCTACTAATTATCTCCCTCCACCGGCAAGAACCATGTAAGGTGCACAGCACTGGACACTGTGTTTATCAAAAATCATTTAGAAATCCTGGGCCTTGATCTGCTGCGGTTTTAGCATTTTAGCACCCCAGGGCCTTCTTGTCCTCTGCTCTTCTCTGTAGTACCTCTTGGCTGTTGTATGCTTCCTTGCTTTTCTTCCGATTCCTATTTCATGTTCTTTGTAACAAATGTTCCTACTCTCCCTGATTGTGGACTGCATGGCCTGCTCTGCATCCTGTTTTTTGCCTTCTTTGTATTATTCTTCATCTGCCAACTGCTGACGTTCTTTATAAGTGAGAACCTTACAAATAAATAATTTAGTTTGTGTCCAAGTACACCAGATATCATATCAGTTCTTGAAGTATTGTCTATCAGTTAAAAGGTTGAAAAAAGTTTAAATACCTAGCCTGATCCATTCATCATTCTCACTATGGTGGAGGGGATTAAATAGATCAGTGAGTGAGAAAGAAAGCGGTCATCAGAGATAATCTTCCTGTTAACTTGACCTTTAGGTAAACAGATCAATGATGTCTGCCCAGAAGGAATAGAATTTATTTCTGAGGTGCTCTTGATTGGATGTTCCTAGCCAAGGGTCATTCAGGGTCTACTAGTATGACTTCCTGAAGAAAGTCTCATTGATTATACAGTTCTTAGAACTATAAAATAGAGGTATTTCATACTTGGAAGGCTAGTCTCCTACGAGGTGACCCTGCTCCCCTTACTTAGATACCTCAGGTATTCTGAGTCAGAGGGGTATACCCAATATAACAAAGACCTTGGAGCAGCACTTACTATCTATGCTTTGTGTATTTTAATTGCTTGTGTCCTTAGTATTTTTTAGTGAAGTCTAATACCAGTTAAGGTCTACGATTCATGTAATTCTGGATAAATGTTATTTTAAAAATCAGCTCAAGGCTTTAGTGTGCGACTATCAGGATTTGAATCCTTCCTTTTGCAATGTTTACCCATGAACCCTGAGCATATGACCTAATCTTTCAACAATTGATTTTTCTTATTCTTAAAATGGAGTTGAGGAATAGTTCCCATTTTGAATATGCATGTAAGTTTAATTTAGAACAATATCTACACCAAATTTGAATTTAATGTTGGATATTATTGTTATGATTCAGTTCAAGAGCTGGGCCACAATATCTCATCATAGACATTTTATGGATCTATACTGGGTCAAAAATCATTGTTGCTCCAAAATCTGGGGGTACACACCTCAGTGGTACAGTACTTCCTTGTCTAGTGTGTCTAAGGTCCTGACTTCAAACCCCAGCTCCACAGAAACAAGAAAAATCAAGCAATACAAACAGCAATAGCAAAAGAGACTCTGTTCTTCTGTGGTGTTTGCAATAATCCTAATGAATATTAGGAAGAACTATTACAAATGTGGGGGAGACTACAATTTATTTTCACGTCTCAATTTTAAAACGCATATCTGATAAACATAAGGAATAAATTTATGTTACCCTCTACTCCAAATTAAATGCTTCTAGGACCTTGATGTTTAGAATGCTACCAGGGCATTAACGGAACTAGGGGACTTGTTAGAAATGCAGACTGTGTCTCTATCATTGAAATGCTTATTAAATACACGTTCCTTAAGGAGACTCCTCCTCCTTCAGCTAGAGTGATTTGTATGGCTGTTAAAAATTGACAACTCCATTTTACTTTCTTTACATGTTTCTTTTCCACATCATTTTATCAAATACATCTGGCATTCTAAATGAATATTATTTTAATCGCAGTGGATTTTTAGAGAACTTTGTGGTGTATTCTTCAGCCACAATTTTGAGGTCATTTCACTACTGCTCAGCTCTAGTGCAAAGGAGCAGGGAATGCAAGACTGAAAATAAAGGTGAAGCTTCAAACAGAAAATGAGTTTCTTAACTGAACTAAGATTCTCTTCTCATAAGCCTATTATTAAAAGTTAATATAGAGTCATGTGAAAAAAGCATATGAATAATTTTAAGTAGAAATAAATCCTATATCTTCACTGCCCATGCTTTATTTTACTTATGTCTGTAAACAATATCAAAATATACAACACAAATAATTGCTAATTATTTAAAGTCACTGAGTTTAGGGAACATTTGATAGTAACTTAGCTGCACTTTTGATATTATATATTTTGCTCAATTCTATGATTTTTGAAAAATTTTGCAACAGTTTTACTACGTGCTTTTTGTGGATCAGAAATAGTTAGAGAAATGTGTGCTCCTTGGTTACCCTATTGATTAGGATACTACTTGAAATACAAATAATGTTTTCTGTTCATAATAATGCCAAACTTCCAGGCATATTAAATCAATTGTTGAATCAGTAATGATGATCGTATTAAGCAGTACATCATTACTTTAAAAAAATGAGTGTAGTACAGAGAATCTTTAAAGCACTAAGTGAAAGAAAAAAAAAACTCTGATGATATTCGACTTGTAAAAACAATAGCCAGATACTGATTTCAATGTTGAGTCTGTTTTAGGACCTTGAAAATATAGAAGATCTCTAGAGGGGCAGAAATAAATGCAAACAACCCAGAAGAGAACAGAGAGTGCCTGTTTATTCAGAGTGTGTTGGATATTATTGTTGTGGTTCAGTTCAAGAGCATGGGTACCAGCAATCATCATTTGCTTTAATCAGACAATCACAGTCAGTCAGGGAGGTGAAACAGCTTCGTAGTGGAAATGAATGGAAAGTAGAGCCTGATTGGGAGTTCTTCCTAGTGGCTGTCTGAAAGCAGGAAAACCACAATCATATGGGATTCATTTGGAGACCATATTTGCTTAACTTTCTCTGGTTGGTCCTGAACTGGAAACAGAGGCAAAGTGTTAGTGAAACTGGTAATGATTAACCAACTCTCAATTTTTCTGGGCCAATTTATTCAGAAGTTGTTCTTTGGCTTCCTGGGCTGGTTGTGACAGTGTGGGTAGGACATACATAGTCATGTATGGCTTGGCCAGTGCGTATTAAGTCTCTCAGGGCAGAACACAAAATATGTACATGAAAGAACTAAAATTATAAAACATTCTATTACCATATTTTAAAATAGTATAGTGTAATATCCCATTTTAGGCCTATGTTTTCTAATAGTAAAAGTCATTTAAAATTATATGCTTGAACATTTAAATATTTGAACGAATGTCAACAGAATTATAAGAGAAAAAGCTCAGCTCTGATATTGAGGTAATCTGGCAACTCTTATTTTCTATCTCCTTTGGACCTCAGAATAAAGATACTTCTGGGATTGTAGAGAGAAAATTTAGAAAGAATCGATATGTGCACAGAAATTTATAACAGCATTGATAAAGAATCAATAGAAGTCATCAGTGCAACCACGAGAGTAGGTGAAGTCCAATGCTGAGGGAGATTGAGAGATGTACAAGCATCCTCTTGCGCCCTATCCATTTCCTGGAAGACTTTATTGGGAAAAAGAAGCAATGAAGGTATTTTAACCAACATTTGCATATTTGAGCTGTTATGAACACAGTTATAAGAAATAGTGATTTTTAAGAGAAATGTACCAATAAACTTAATAAAAAATAGAGCTTATTCTTCATTAAAATTAGTGTAAAGAAGAAAGCATTCAAATCAAAGGTTGTGATGCCCCTTCCCTAGCACTTGTTACCCAGAATTGCTCTTGCTATTCTAGATCTCATCTGGTTCAATGTGAATTTAGAATTGTTTTCCCTAGTTCTGTAGGGAATGCCATTGGTATTTTGATTGAGAATGCCCTAAATGTGTATAACAGTTTTGGAAATATGTCCATTTTCAATATATTCGTTCTGCCTATTCAAGAACAGGGGCTAACTTTCCATTTTCTATTATCCTCTTCAATCTCTATTTTATTATAGATTTAAATGTAGAGGTTTTTCACTTCCTTGGTTAGATGGTTTTCAATGTATTTCATTTTTTTGTAACGATAATATGACAGGTGTTGTTTCCCCAATTTCTCTCTCAGTGAGTTTGTTATTCATGTACAGAATTAGTACTGATTTTTGAGTATTGAGTTTGTATCCTGCTACACTATTGAATTTGATTATTAATTCAAATAGTCTTGGAGCTTTGGGGATTCTCTGTAAAGAGGTTCATGTCAGTCACTAATATTGATAATTTAATCTTTTCTGTTTCTATTCCATATTCCTTTATTTCTTTCTCTTCTCTAGTTGCTCTGGCTAATGTTTGCAGAACTGTAAATGAATATAGAGATCCTCAAAAAACAAAACAAAATCACCCCCCCAAAGAAAAACAGCAAAAACAAAAAGCAAAAACCCTAAAAGTTCCATTGTACTTAGCTATTCTTCTCAATATTTTCCCAAAACAGCTGAAGTCATCATACCACAGTGACACATGCTTATAGCAATTTATAGTAGCTAAATCTTGGAAACAGCCTGCATGCCCATCAACAGATACATAGATAAAATGAAGATTTTATTTACAATGGAGTATTATTCTGTCAAAAAGGAGGATAAAATTGAGACATTTTTAAGTAAATGATTGCATCTCACGACCATAATCTTCAGTGAAACAAAGCAGACACACAATTTTAAATATCACATTGTTTCTCATGTGTGACAAACCCAAAGTACAAATAATTACCAAAATAGAGGATAGGTGATAGAAAGTAGGAAGAATTCATTCAGATGGGCAGGGGTGAAAGGGAGAGGAGGGAGAGAAGGGAAAGGGGATTGAAAAAAGAGAGAATGGGAGCTGGGTGTCCTGGAGCACGCCTGCCATCCCAGCCCCTGGGAAGGGGAGGCAAGGAGGGTCGCTGTGAGCTCAAAACCAGCCTGGGCTACATAGTGAGTCCCAGGTCAGTCTCAACTACGTAGTGAGACCCTGTCTCAGAAAACAACAACAAAAAAAGCTTTTATAAATGGGGAGGGGAGGAAGGGTTGAATGGAGGGCAGGAAAATGGGGGGGGTAAGATATTTTATGTACAGGTACAAATTCCCATGATGAATATGATCATTACATATGCCAAATATGTACTGATAAAAATAAAAATTAAAAAATGAAGATGTCATTCACTTTTATTCAGATATAAAAATCTTCTATTTAAATTTGACAGTGTGTTTCAAGGGAACTACAAGTATATTTCAATTAAGTGATAGGCTGTCATCTTACTTTTACAGGCTAGCGAAAAGTTTTTTATCTTAAAACAATTAAAAAATTTTGATCTTTATGCAAATTGCAAACAGAAATTTTAAATACACATAAAATTGATTTTATTCCAAAATTTACACTCTGCACTCCTTAAACTTTTGGGTATGTACGACATACAAAATTGCGTTGTAGTTGTATAATTTCAAATGTTAAGAGCACTCCAGACATAGCTTTCATATATTCTTGAGAGGGAAAGTTACACTCAAAGACAGAATAAGTTTTGTTTCTTTAACAGCAAGCATGGTGAAGTTAGAAGATATATTCAGTAGCTATGTCAAAGAATGAAAGATTAATGCTTTTATGGAAAAAATGCATTTCTCTAAAACTTACGTATTTCAGTAACGTAATTTTTTCTAGCAATTCACAGAGAAGAATTTTTTGTATGTCACCCTTGAAAATTATTCAGTGAGTCAAAGTAGCTATTAAGAGTGAAAAAATTGTCAAGTAAATGTCATTAGACACTTTCATGTACTTCATATAAGAAACATACATTGTGTTTATGCTACTCATGACTAAGGGTTCCATGACTTCTACGTACCAACCAATAAACATTGAGTGATTCTATTAAATTCCAGTCTTCTCATGAATCTCTAATTCAGCGATCTCCAATAAAAATATAATGAAAGGTACAAAAGTGAATCGCATGTGGAATTTTAAGTTTTCTAGTAGCAACATAGAAAAAAAAACAAAAAGAAACATGCATTATTAAATTTAATATATTTTCTTTTAAGGCAATATGTTAAATTATTTTATCATCATTAAACACAAAATTACTGACAGCTACTAATTTTAGAAATCCAGTGTGTATTTTATGCTGCAGTCATTTAAATTAGAAAAACTCTATTTCATGTGATCAAAAGCCATGTTTGTCTAGGGACCATCATAGCAAACAGCAGAGCTCTAGATTTTTTAGTTACCCCAAATTTTCAATTGTAACTGAAAAATTACTTGAGCAAGAAGGTACAAGGCAAACCTTGTACATGCATAGAGGTGTTAAGTAAAGCATATAAATGTACCAAAATGAAAGATCTCTCCACGAAGTAAACAATAGATGCTTTTAAAAATAAATTTCAATACACATATTTTACTTTTATTTCTAGTTCATAATATTTATTATTTGCATGCTGCTATTGTGACTTGACATGAGAAGGTTATCTTCCTTAAGTGGTAATTTGATTTTTAAATCAATATTCTCAAAAAAACCTATACTTGTGTAGTTGCTACATAAAATTTACTATCAATGTAAAACAAAGTTGAGAAGAATGCTTAAAAGTGGCTGGTTTGGTAATAAACGACCAAAATCAAGGAACATAGATTTCACAGTTACAGGGTCATCGTTTTAATTAGGAAGCCTTAGCAGTTTTTAGATGATAGTTGGCAAAAGAAAGTGAACAATCTAAGGAGCATTTAGAGTGACCCATAAATCTGCGTATTAAAGCTGTTGGGTTGATTAATTTGTTCCTAGAATCATCACAAACTATTTAGTAGCTTGCTGAATTCCTGCAGACTGTAAGTTTTCTGAGATTTTTTTCTACTTTACCTTTGTACTCTTTTAGGGATTCTAACTAAGCTTTCACGTTAGTGTGTCCTTTGTACATAGCTGTCCTTTAGGGAGTGACTGTAGTAGCTATGTCCTTCTATTGCATGCAAGGCAAATTCTGTGCTTATGTAAAGTACATTAGAAAGCTCTTTTCCAAAACTGTGTGACCCAATTATTCAGTGCTTTAAATATTATTGGTTAGAAACGGGCACAAGTAAATGTATGGCACTTTTAGATAAATGTCAACACTTAATTCTAAGGCATACTGTGTATCTATGAAGGGTAAATGAAAAGCTAGAAAAGCTTTGAAATATACAGTGCATGAACAAGAAAAGTGTATCCATGGAGTTAAATAAAGCTGAATACTACACTGTTCTAATTGTCTTTTATCTGACTATTACTTATACACAACTAAACTGGTAAAATAAATTTCATACTTTTCCTGAAAAAACTAGAAAACTAAAAAAAAATGAAAACAATTTTAGTGTAACTTGTGGCTGTCAAATTTTATTATTCAGGGACTTTTTTGGCCACCTATGATACAAAATTTAGTTTTCTACAGAATGTTGTTTTTTTCATGATGTTATTTTTGGTGTTACTGGTACAAGGTATCAGACTCAGGACCTTGCGCTTGCCAGGCAGGGGTGGTGCCACTGAGCTAAATCCCTGACCCAGCATGATATTAGTTTTAAAGCATTATTTAATCTAGTAAAAGAAACAGGATACATCAGTGATCAAGACTGTTGTTTACAAACTTACAAATGAATTATGAAAGCATTTCAATGTGTTTTAAGATTTTTAAAGGACATTTCTATCACTTTCTTATATTTTACACTGGATATCTCTATAATTTCTCATTATTTCCCAAGCCCCTCACTTGACCTATTTCATCCACTTTACTTTCATGTCTTGATCCTAGCCATGAGGTAGCTCTCATTCTTTGGGAATATCTGGCCATGACTTTCTGCTAGGCACTTACAAATAGCCTTGGGAGGGCTTTGCCTATACTCTTCACATAATTCCTAGCAGACCTTGAAGACTTTGCTAGGTGGCAAAATAACAAAGAGACTTTCCTTACTGCCACTTTAGTTAGGCACTTCTCTCTGCTTAGAGCTCCCAACTTAAGAATGCTTAGTAATCTAAGTGCTGCTTTTTCTCCACCAGGCTATGAGCTTCCTGAAAGCTTGTGCTAGAGTGTTCTTATTTATCCAGTCCTACTTTTGACACCACGTTGCATTCATTTGTTGGAGAAATCAGTGAATGGTTGAATGGCTGGGAAGGTACTGAGTGAATGACAGTTTACTTGCCTGAGTAGACTTCATTCTTTAACCATTGTATATGAGATAATTGAAATCAAGTGGCAGGAAGAAACCTTTCATAAGAACTCAGTTTGGAAATCGGTTTCAAGTTTAATAATTGTTACAGGAGTTTTTTTTTCTAATAAAGCCTTATAAAAATTTGCCTAAATTCCAGAGGAAAAAGAACCTTATATTACTGAAATGAGACTTAGCAGATTTTCCACCCCTGTCATACCAAAGCACTTTTATGGACTTGAGCTACTTTTTACAAATTAGGGAAGTTTTTTACATATTAGATAACATATTTAGATTTACTAACAATGACCATAATTGGTTTAGAAACAACACATCTTCTTTATAAGACACTTAGCAGGAAGTAAGAATTTAGTGCAAGTGAATATTTATGCCAATCCAAAGCCAGATCACCCATTTTTGTTTTGTAACATCATTAGTTTTCTCATGGGGCCATTGTTTCCATAATAGCTGAAGAAACATAGAAAGGAACAGTAAAACTGTCTCTGCAATCATTGCATTGAGTGATTTTCAGAGCTGCACATTTGTTTGAAAAGGACTAATGATCTTGGACTTTTTCCAGGCATCATTTGGAATATTTGGAATATTTATTTTATTCAGGAAAATGGTATAAGCACATGGCTCCTTTCTTAAAGAAAAGCTGTCTTAGTTCACCTCATGCATAGACTTAATAAACTCTCCATAATAAAGTGGTGTTGATTATTGCTTTGCACAGTTGTAGCAGCCTCATTAGTTTCACTACATAGCTTGAAATGGTTTCATGCCAAATTAAAAATGTAGGTCATTTAAAGGACTAATGGTGCTAGTTCAGCATGAAGTGATTTCTAGCTCACCCATATACAACAGTCTTATATCTTATTCTATTGCAAACCATTTCTTTCAATGGTTATAATTTTATATGTCATTTTTATGAAAGCATTTGTAATTGCATTGTTAGAAACATATGCCTTACATGTCCACCAGATTACAGAATGTTTAAGGCAGTAATTGTCAGTGCCTGAGAAAGTACCCAGAAGATTTATTCTCATGAAATAATTCTCAATATTTTATTTTTTCCAAAAATGTATTCCATTGAATACTTATTCTCTTATCTGTGAGCATGTGCTATATAAGAACAAATAAGTAAATTTGAGACACTGCTAATAAAATTCTCTTACATGTGTTTCAGAACTGCAGAACTGCTCAAAGTCTAATATATACATTGACAAATCCTTCAGATGTATCACTGACAATAAATATTTCATGCATCTCATCTCCAGCTTGCTTAAATTTTCAGCAGTGTATACCATTGTTACTTACTCATGAAATGTGTTCAGAGCTAAAATTTATTGTAGACTAATGCACTTATGTATTTCAAATATAAAAAATATATAAGGTAAAAAGTCCATTCATACCTCTCCATACAGTCTTTCTCTTCTATTTAAATGTTTATTGTCATTAAATACTATCTTTTGTATTTATGAAAAGAAACATGCATGCATGTATGCACATATGTTTGTATTGTATATGGTTTTCTTTCTAATGTAAAAGACAACATGCCATTCTGTTTCTTATAATATGTTCCATTTAATGTACTTATAGATGTCAATGTTAATAATTAGGTTAGGAATCTTGCACTGAAAGTTTTAACTAAAACTGTAATTTTTTGTTGTTTTACAAGTGGGCCACATTTTGGTATCAACGTCATATTTGCTTCACAAAAATAGGACAATCAGATTCTAGATGAAGTTCTGAAATAATTTAGATGGCACTAAATTTACCTGCCCTTACATATTTGGCTGGATTTTGTGAAAATGTTTGGATCTCACATTATTATGGAGGAAACGACATAATTTTTGTTTTCTTCAAGTAAGAATCAAATGGTTTAGATTGTAAATCCCTCCTGGAACTACTTTTGGTGAATTACATTTTTCTAAACATTATCCTCTTCATAAAAGTTAAAACCTTATTATGAAAAAATTGACCAAAACATTTATTTTTACATAGTTATCTTCCTTCTTTAAACATTTTAATTTTGGTGTGGTGGCACAAACCTGTAATCCCAGCAATCAGGAGGCTGAGGCAGGAGGATTAATGAGAGTTCAAGGCCACTTGGACTAAATAGTGAGACCCTGTCTTGAAAAAAAAATTAAGAATTTTCTTTATTTCAATAGTTGTGATACCTTCTAGCTTACTATTATTATATTTTGTAAAAATACAAATTTAGATATATGTATTAATTATATTTGATTTTTTCTCGTCTGACTCTATATACTATGTATTCATATGTGTATATATGTATACATATATGTGAATATTAATATAGTTATAATATATATGAATTCTCACTTTCTCCTGTTTTTAAAATAATTTTTCTTACAGTAACTTTGTGAAATAAATGCTTCAATCATTTATTTTATTGTTTATGTTCAATTAACAACATTATTAGGCATGGGTTTCCCTAACAACATTGCTTTGTCTGCAAACATTCTAAAATAAAATATTTATTTTAATGTTGGTTTCTAAATGACTTGAATGTTTTATTTACATTTTATTTGTCCCAACGGTTTTTGTTTGTTTGCCATCTAGCGGCTGAACCCTGGACCTTCATGCTAAACTACATCTTTCGCCCTCTTTTTTATTTTTTATTTTTGAGACAGAGTCTCATTAAGTCATCAAATTGCACAGGGTGGTTTCAAACTTACTATCCTCCTGCCTCAACCTCCCTGAGTCTTGGGATTATAGGAACCATCACACCTGGTTAGTTCCAAATTTTTTTAAAGTCGCAATTGAAATTTGACCATAAGTGATCACTTTGTATGTATTATTACAGATTTCTAGCACTGTTATATTAAGAATAGAAAATGTAACAGTTACTTGCTACTGTTTGTTTTCTAATATTTCTAAGTTCCTTTGTAGTTTAATATGTTTTGTGTTCTGTCAGGAAATTTGCTCTGAAACATATTTGCTTATGATTATGCAGAACGTGTCTAGGTACATACTCGTACATACATATGTTACAATTTATATATGAATATGTACACAACACACATAAACCTAAATCACTGATTATAGCATTTCTTATTCATTTGTTTGTTTGTTTGTTTGTTTGTTTGTTTTTAGAGACAAGTTCTTTCTATGTAGTTGAGACTGACCTGGAACTCACTATGTAGCCCAGGCTAGTCTCGAACTCACAGTGATCCTCCTGCCTCAGCCTCCCGGGTGCTGTGATTACAGGCGTGTGTCACCATGCCCGGCTCACCACTTTATTCTTATTTTTGCCTTAGCTTATCCAAAGTTGTTGCGAATTTAGATACCTGAGTAAATATTTCCTCCTTCTAGCTCTTGCACTTTCCTCTTTGTATGTTCTCATATTACTATTCAATGAATGTACTACTATGTATTTGGTACATACATATTTGTAACAGTTAAATTTCTTTATGAATGGCGTTCTTTAGCATGGAACATTGTCCTTTCCTTGCTCAAAGTTTTGGTCTGATTTTATGGCTCTTGGTCCCATTCGTCCACTTTTATTTTTCCGTCCTTCTCCACATTTTTCTTCTTTCCCTTCTTTTCTGTACTTCTTCCTTCATTCCTCTTGATAAACATTTTACCCCATTTATTTTTTAAATTATATATATTTTTTGGGGGGTTCTGAGGATTGAACTCGGGTCCTTGCACTTGTGAGGCAGGCTCCAGAACCACTGTGCTAAATCCCCATCCCTGCCCTGTTTATTTTTAATTTTTGAAATGATTTGTTTTTACTTGTATTTTTACATACAACTGAAAGCTTCATTTTGTTTTGTGATTCAGTCTGAAATGTTATCTGTAAATAGAATAATGTGTTTTAAAATTTTGATTTATGCATTTTGTATAAGACTTTTAATATATTATGTTTCTCTTTTCTGTGAATGTATATGTGAATATATGTGCTTCTGTGTTTCTTCAGAAATGTCAAAAGTTTTACATTTGTTTTATAATTGAATTTCTTTAAAATCATATTTATGTTAATACATTACTCTTTTAGAAATTTCAAAGATATTTATTAGATTCATGTTGTGAATGTCAATGCAGCTGAATCCTTGAAAATAATGTCACTTATTACTTACACGGAATACCATGTAAAATTTAACATCGAGCCAGATTTCTCCTCAGAGTCTTTAGACATTCATGTCTTTTGGAATGATCAAATTTAAATTCAATGCATATAAATCTAATCTTGTCATCTTCTCCAGTCTTTTTCCAGATAACATATTTAAGTGAAACTGAATATTTCCATCCATATTTGGAAGAAAAAGATCTTTAGACTTTTGATGATTGCTTTCCTCAATCTCCATATTTAACCTATTATCTCAGTATCTCACAAAAGTGTCATCCCTACTCAATTTTTATATTCACTCAAGATAAATCTAACAAGTATTGTTAATAAGACAATGTAATAACTACTGTTCCCATGACATTTGCAGTTATTTTCAAATTGGTTTATTTACATAAGCTTTGAATCCCTCCAGTTTTCATTCATTGCCCAATGTATTTTTGAAACAAATATTTCATTCATTATCTCTTAAATGACTTTCTTTCCAGCTAAATAAGAACTTCCTTTGTCCCAGCAACAAAGGCATGTTTAAAATTTCTCATAACATGTTATTTTCCCTAATGCTATGGACATTTATAGATTTGTCCAGCAAATTGTCCCTTTGGTACTCCAGAAAATATTTTTAATGCTTCTATTTATGTGATTCAGTATTCTCTCCCTATTGGTTTATGGCCATCTGTTTTACTTTTCTAATATTCATCTCATGTTTTTCTAATTCATTCAATGAATTACTATAAATGTAATGTGCTTTTCAAGGAATATGAAATTAACCAGGGGACTGGGGATTTTGTTCAGTGGTTCCTCCACCTGTCTCTCAAGGCCTGAGTTTGATCCCTAGTACCCACCCAACCCCCAAAAAAAAGAAAAGAAAAGAAAGAAAGAAATTAACCAGAATAATGAAATGGAAATGTATCATTGTTGGTAATATGATAAGTTAGGTTTATATGTCATGGTTTTTTTTCCATGACCACTGTTCAGCTTCTGTAACTCATTTAATTTCCAAAACTGGCAGTGGTAAATGCCTGTTATATTACTGCATGAACTTGTCAATGAAACACTCAAAACCACTCCCTCCTTGAAAAGATTTTCCTTTTCGAAAAGGATGTCAATGATTTTAGAGTTTACGGCCTATACCTTAGACATCTACACAGATGAATGTCTGTGAAACATTCCCTTTATGGAGCTGGGAATGAACAAATGGGGCCCATAGGAAAGGGCATCCTTTTCATTTCAAATCTTTTTATAATTGTTATTTACGTGCAACAGCTGAGACAGCAGAACCAAAATGAGTCAGTCAGATGTTGATTTCATGGAATATGTTACAGAAAATGTACCTGCCTTGCCAACAGCACCATCCCCTTGGGGGAAATAGCATTTTTGAATATCTAACATAAAAGACGCATAGCACTCAGAGAAAAGTCTAGTAGAAGATGACAATGGCCCTAGCATTAGGTCAATCTTAGATTTAGTTGAAGCTTTCCCATGCATTAATGAATTTGTGTGCTTTTCTTTTCTTCTATGAGTGTAATTTCCTAAAATGTAAAAATAGACATAATGTGAATATAAAGTTGCCTGCCTCCTATGGTCTTGGGGCCTAACTGCTGACAGGGAGTTAGGGTGAGTCACATTTCTTATTTGCCATTTGAGACAAAATATTTAGCCTAGGAATAGTGATTGGTTTTATTTCTAACATCTTTATTTAGAGAGATACTTAATAAACTGTATTACCAAAAGGGAAGGCAATATGAAGAAATTACAATACATTAATATGTATAACTATATATGTGCATAAAAGATGTTTGCCAGAGACAATAGGCTGTCAGACATGTGTTAAGTGTGGGACTAAATTGCCTTTTTGGAGTGCTGCTGTGTCACTTGATAGATATGTGGTCTTGGAAAAGTAATTTAGTGCCTTGCTCCTCATTTTTCTCATCTGCACAACAAGGATAACAATTTCAGCTATTTTATAATAGGGATATTAAAGATGACTGAATGAATATTAAACTTCCTGGTATATTAATGCTTCTATTATCATCATCATCACTACTATTTATCTGTCTACTTATTACTTTGTAAGGCACTTTGCCAAGAAGTTTGGTGTGAATGGTTATTCTCTGAGAGGTAGCTGTTGTGTTTAGAAATACTGTAGAGTATGGTAGGAAAATTTTGGACAAGGACAGGAGTCTGAAATAATCTTTCTTTTTTGGAGAAAGGAAATATTGCTCCATCTAATTATATGTTATGCCAAGATTACATAAGACTTACAATTTTAACTCATTTTTTTAATTCATTCATTCAAATATGCTTGAAAGGACAAGGTGCAGCATAATGTAGTTGGGGAAACTATGTTTTGTTCTAACTCTACTGGCTATGGTATCTTGGTTTGAACATCGTTTTCCAATAATTCAGTTTCAGTCTGTGTATATTTTTTCCAGTAAAATAGGTTTCTTTCAGGCAGTAGATTTTTGGGTTTTGATTTTAAACCAACCAGTTTGCATTTTTAATTGCACAATTAATACAATTTACACTTAAGGTAAAGACTGAAAATTATGTACTGATTTCTGTTATTTTGTTGTTTTACTTCTGTTTTGAATACTCTATTCCTCTCTTTATTTCTTATTCATCTGAGGGGTTTGATGTTTTGCTGAAAGTATGTTTGATTTTCTCCTAATTATCATGGAGTTTTCTACTCTTCCAGTGAGATTATGCTATCATGATTTTGTTTTCCTTTTTTTTCCCCCTGTGTGTGGGAGTCTTTAAGTACATGGAGTAAGCAAAGTGTAGTTGTAAAGTTGAAAAAAAAGTTACAGTAACAGAAACATTGACATTAATCCCCTTCAAATTATTCCTCTCACTTCAATACACTTATTTTGTCGTGCCTGCCACTGAAGCAGGTCTAAAAGGCCTCTTTCGTAAGTATCTTTGCATTCAAAGCATGATTTTTAAAAAATACAGAGAATGCTGCTGTTGAGTGTCATCCAACGCAAAGGCAAAGGCAAAGGCAAGCTAGTAAAACCGATTACTGGGTCCTTGTCCACATTGTTCATTGGAGTTGACACCTGTGACTTCTGACTCTTCCCCAAAATCAAAATGACCAGGGAGGGTGAATGTATTGAATTCACTCAGGACAATGCGGCAAGCAGAATAGTGAACTGAAGATACCCATGACAGTGACTCCCAGATCTGCTTCAGAAAGTGGCAGTAATGACAGGACGGGATGAGTATTTGAAGCAAAGGGGACGGATCCTGGGGTGATGGATAGTGATCTGTCTTTCATTCCAACAAATGTTTCTAAAATGGAAACGCTCATTGTATCTTTCTGTTATACCACATATCTTCTATAAAGCAGGCTTCATAGTCATAAATTCATTTATTTTATGCTTATTTAGAAAAAATCTTTATTCCTCACCCAAGTCTGAAGAATACCTTTTTAGATATAGTAATGTAAGTTGGCAGTTATTACTTTTAGTGCTTGAAATATACACACCATGTTCACCTGGCATTTAGAGTTCTGCTGAAAAATCTGCCTTACTCTGATGGGTTTGCCTTAATAAATGACTTGAGAATTCTCTTCTTGCAGCTTTTAATAATCTTTCTTTGTTCAGCTTATTTGGGAATCTAGCTGTATAAAGCATGAAGAAGTTGTTTTCTGATCATATCTATGTAGGGCTCTCAGTATACCCTGAATTTAGATACCCATATCTTTTCCAACATTTGGAAAAATGTCTGCTGTTATTTTATTTAATGGGCTTTCTATAGGTTTAATTTGTATCTCTGCTCTTTTTTAAATAATAATTTACAAGTTTGGTCTTTTATTTATGTCACCTGAGGCTTGTATATTCTGATTTTGTTTTTGTTGTTGGTATCACTATCTCTGAATGTGATAATGTATCCACCTTGTCTAGTATGTTAGTGAGGTTGAATGTTTTATTTTTTGTGAGGCCATAATTCACATATTGAGCTTTTAATTTTTAAGATTTCTTTTTGGTTCTTAGTTCTTTTTCAGTATTTCTATCTCTGTGCAGAAATGTTCTTTCATATCTTACATTGTCTTCTTGAATGCATCCAGTTATTTATATGTATTCTCTTTTAGTTTATCGATCATTTTAACATCATTCTTTTGAATACTTTGTCCAGTCTTTAACACACTTCAATTCTTTAAAATCAATGGGCAAATCTGATATTTTTTGAGTCAGTCATTTTAGCTTATTTTTTCACATTTCTTGTATTTCAATTTTTATGTAATGTTGAATTTAATTCCACTGGACTTGCTAGTGTAGTTTCCCTGTGACTTCTCTGCCAGAGAATGATGAGATTTGACCCTGTGGTACTGTGACAGAGCCTGAGGTACCCACTTTCTCTGTAGGTCATGGCAAAGGGAGGTGCTTCTGGTAGCTCATGTAGTTGTGTTGGGGATAGCAAAATATTTGAGGTACACTTTCTGGGGTTAATAGTTTAGTCTTGTCTACAATGTGCTGCCTACAATGGTAAGGCTGTGACCTATACTGAGGTCCTGAATAGATTCTATTTGTGTAAGAATTGTGCAATTTCTTTCTTTCTGCTGCTGCTAAGGGGAAGTCTCCATAAGAAGGAGTTTGGAACTTGCCTAACTTGGACTACTTGGGGTCCAGTTGTCAGATGAGGCCTTTTTAGCTCTCCTCTTTTTAATGTTGAAGTATTTCCAAGGTTTGAATGAGAGTAAGGTGCAGTTTCTCTCCACTGTGCTGTGAACGCTGCTCAGTAGTAAACCACCAGTCCAAAGTGCATGAGGTGCTGTGCTGGATCTATAGCTCTACTCTGAGTTAAGAAAAGTAATAACAGTAACAAACACATCATAAAACAAACTATATATAGAAATACAGTTGCAATCAACTGAAAAACAATAATCACACCACCAGTGACTACGTTAAAGAAGTAAAAAAAATTACAGAATGAACTAAAGTTAAAAGTATTGAGAGTAAAATTAATTTAAAAAATGAAAAAATTGAACCAGGCATGGAGACATGGAGGCATGTGCCTATAGTCCCAACATTGAAAGGATGAGGCAGAAGGTTCACAACTTTGAGCCTAAAATGTGCAACTCAGTGACTGTGACACCCTATCTCAAAATAAAAATGAAATTTAAAAAAGGGCAGGAGATGTGGATCAATGTAAAAGCCCTGGATTCAGTTGCCAATTAAAAAAAAAAAAAAAGAAAGGAAGGAAGGAAGGAAGGAAGGAAGGAAGGAAGGAAAAACATGCTACAGGAATATAAAAATAAAGATGATAGAAGTAAGACAATTAATGAAAGACAATAGAATGAAATCAGAAGACAGAATTGACAGGGGAAAATAAACACCCAGAAATGTGTAAAAAATTTCTAATGGGATATATTTGGGTGAGAGACACTTGTTTTCAAGTGTATGCACGTTCTTCGCAGGCCAGAGACTGCACACATGTCAATGCTGTCAGTTTCAGCACATGCCTACTTCCCACCCAATTGATGTAACCAGGTGGCAGGGATCCCAGACAAGACTGCTCTGAGTATTCTGATCCCCACCCCAGTCTGGTCCCTAAAATTTAGACCCCTACCAATGACACATCTGGTATATTCATTCTATTAGATGTTTAAATCGTTATTCATGCATAGTTGCAATATATAAGAATGACATTCATTGTGGAGAGAAGGTATATGTATATAACATATCTTATTTTTTGCCAGCATCACATTTATTTATTTTTAAGTCTTTGTAAAGTTAATTTTCATAAACAAAGATTAACGGCTGGACTAACAGACAGAAACCCATTTAAAACACATATACCAATATAGCTATAAACCTATAACTGTATCAAGGTTCACGTTTATATATAATGTCTAGGTTGGATAACAATAACTTTTTCTATTTTCTGTCTTTTATTTTATTCTTTATTTACATATAAAAAATTTTTACATACGAGAAACCATGCAATATTTAAGCTTGTTTGCCTGATTTATTTCACTTAATATTATGGTCTCAAGGTGTCAATTTTCCCATAAATGACTCAAGTTTGGTTTCCTTCATGGAGCAATAGTACTCTATTGTCTAAAAATACCACATAATTTTTTATTCATTCATCTGGTGAGGGACATAGAGGCTGCTTCCAAGATTTATTTGTTGTCAGTTAGGCTGCTCTCGACATGCGCACTCCTGTATCACTGTAATGTGATGCCTTTCACTCTGGGGAAGTTATCTAGAAAAGGAATAGCTGGCTCAAATTGAATATCTATTTTTAGTTTTTTGAGGAATCTCCATACTAGTTCTCATAGCGGTTGTGCGGTTTACCCTCACACTAACAGTGAGGAAGGCTTCCTTTTTCTGGCAGCTTCTCCAGCATTTATTAGTTGATTTCTTGAAGATAATCATTCTTCCTGGAGTGATATAAAATTTCAGTAATTTTTAAATTTATATTTCCCAAACGGCAAACAATGCTGAACATTTTTTTCATGTAATTATTGTCCATCTATACTTCCTCTGAGAAGTATCTATTCACATCAGGTGCCCATTTTGTGACTGGGTCTTTAAATTGAAGGACCTTTTTTTTTTAAGTTCTTTATATATTGTAGATATTAGTCCTTTGAGAAGTAGCTGGCAA
Source organism: Fukomys damarensis (assembly GCF_012274545.1). Classification (NCBI taxonomy): domain Eukaryota; kingdom Metazoa; phylum Chordata; class Mammalia; order Rodentia; family Bathyergidae; genus Fukomys; species Fukomys damarensis. The sequence goes on along the minus strand of NW_022900916.1, from coordinate 46,977,796 downwards.
TTTTTTCCCCATTCTGTATATTGTCTCATTCTGTTGGCTTCCTTTGCTGAACCAAATCTTTTTAATTTAATGTAATCTCATTTATTGATTCTTGATATCATTTCTTGTGCAAACAAGGTTCTGTTCAAAGTTTTTGCCTATACTTATGTCTTCAAGAGTTTTACCTCTTTCGTCTTTCAACAGATAGTTTTTCTTTTTTTGGTATTTGATATTAATATTTAATTCAATATTTAATTTTAATATTTGAAACATTTTTATTTTAGTTCTATGTATAGTGAGATGACTTTTGTGTATTAGTGAGATGAATCAAGATTTAATCTGCAGCATATGGAGAAAGAGTTTTCCAGAATTAAGATGATCTCTTTCCTCTAGTGATAGCATTTGGCCCCTGTGTCAAAGAAAAGATAGCTGAGTACGACTGGAGCTGTTTCTGCATCCTCTGTTCTGTTCCCTTGATCCACACGTCTGTATTTTTTGGCAATAACATGCTCTTTTAACAAAAGCTTTGCAATATAATTTCCAATCCATGATTTTGTTGCTTCCCCACCTTGCCTTTGTTGCCCAGAATTGTTTTTATTATTTTGATTCCATGTGAAGTTTGGGTTCTCTTTCTCTAGTTCTGTAAGGAAGGGTATTGATATTTTCATTAGGATTGCATTACTGCGTTGTAATAGTTCTGGAATATGGCCGTTTTGACTATATTGCTTCTCTCTATCCAGGAACAGGAGATATCTTTCCATTTACGGATGTTCTTTCCCATCTCATTTTTCAGAGTATGGTAGTTTTCATTCTAGAAGTCTTTCACTTCCTTAGGTTAATTCCTAAGCTTTCCATTTTTCTTGATGCTACTGTAAAAGGTATTATTCCTTTTATTTCTCTCTGAGTTTATCATTGATGTAAAGTAAGGCTATTGATATTTGAGCGTGTACCTTTTATTTTGCTATGTTGCTGAATTTGGTTATTAATTCTAGGAGTCTTATGTTGGAGTTTTTGGGGTTGTCCATTTAGAGGATCATGTCATCACCAAATAATGACAGCTTCTTCCTTTCCTCTCCATATTCTTCTTATTTGTTTTTCTTGTCTAACTGCTGTGTCAAACAAAAGTGGATATCTTTCTCTTGTTCCTTTCTTAGAAGAAAAGTCTTCAGCTGCTCTTCACTTAATATGATGTAGGCCATTGGTCATAGATGGCTTTTATCACATTGAGACAAAGACCTATACATATTTTGGATTTTGTATTATGTTGGACTTTGCCAAGTGCTTTTTTTCTACGTCTATTGAGATGATCATGAGATTTTTGTTCTTGCTTCTGTTTATGTGGTGTATTACATTTATTTATTTTTGTACATTGTGTTTATTGATTTGTGTACATTTATTTGTGTATATTAAACTACTCCTGTATCCCTAAAATGAATCCTACTGGGTGTATCATTTTTTGGTGATTTGTTGCATGCTTTTTCCAGAATCTTCCTGAATAGTTTTGCATCTATGTTCATTTAAGAGATTGGCCTGTAGTTTTGTTTTTTGTTAGGTCCTTTTCTTCTTTTGACATCAGTTAATGCTTGCTTGCAGGAATGACTAGGAGTATTGCTACCCTTTTCCATTTCATTAAAATTTTGAAAATTACTGGCATTAGATCATCTCTAAGGCTGTTGTAGATTCAGCAGTGAATCCATCAAGACCTGGGTTTTTTTAGTTGGTGATATTATTATTTCTTCAATTTCATTTACTGAAATTGGATCATTCAGTGTTTTTATAACTTCTTGGTTCAGTTTGGTAGTTCATATGTATCTAGAAATCTACCAATTTCTTCTAAATTTTCCATTTAATTAGGGTACAGGCTCTCAAAGTTGTTACCAAAGATCTTTTGGATTTCAGGCAAAATAAGTATATTTCTTGTATACTGCATATCACATGCATTGTGGGGGTATGTAATGCCCACATTTATTTTTTAGGACTGTTTCTATTGATGAATTATTAATTTTAATTTTATGAGTTTTATTACACTGAACAATGTTTTCTTAACAGGACAATAAAATATTAAATTTTTCATATATAATGATTGTGTAGAACAGCATCAACATTTTAAACATCAACTGTTTTACCTGCTTATAAGATCTAAAAAATAACCACAGAAATATATTCTTATATGAACTACAATGAAAATACAAATAAAATTCTACCACAGAAATAACCTTTGCTTCAATTATCACACCCGAGGCAGTCTTCACACATGTAGACAGCATGTTCCATACAAATTCCACACAGAAAAAACATGTGTTTAGCTTTCTGTTCCTGTTTGGCAGGCCATACCTATCAGCTCTCCTCTTCCTCTTTTGTCAGGAGTTTCCCATTATATTATATAATGCCATTAACAGGAAAATAAAATATCAAAGATGTAAAGAGTGTTTAGAATAAACATTAACATTTTCCACATCAACTGTTTAAAGAAATAAGTTCCTATGTGAGCTACAATGAAAACATAAACAAAACCCTATCACAAAAATAGCCTTTAGTTCAAATATCACACCTAAGGCAATTTTCACACATGCGAAAAGCATGTTTCACACACAAGTATCATTTACTTTGATAACACAGTTGCCTTGTTTTTCTGTCTTCTTTGGTAGGACATACTGGTTTTCCTTTTTTCTTATGATGTTCTCATGAGGCTTCACCTGTCTTTTCACCAGTCTGCTCCAGAATTCTTTTGAGGAGTTCTTTGGGCAAATACATACTGTTCTTTCTCTGCTGTAATTGACCATTTATCAATTCCAGTTCCAATCCTCTAAGAACATTTCTCCATAATATTTTATGCACACTATTTTCTTTGTAAACCATGAAACTATTTATGGACAATGCTTTGTGTTTCAAACGACATCATGGTTGCTGCATAACTTCTCATCATGTAGTGCGAGCTAGCCTTGAAATCACCATGTAGTACAGGCTGACCTGGAACTCCCAGGACCTCCTGTCTCCAGCCTCCTCCATACTGGCCTCAGTATCAATCTTATCATTATAGGGTAATGTTGACAGTATCAATACTACTTGTTTTTTGCCATATAGGGCACCAATGTTATGTCTTTCCGAAATCCAATGAATGCACTCTATATACATTTCTCTATTGTGAACTTGCAACATTTTTTCAGGAATCTCTGCTTTGTTCTTGTGAATAGCTCCTGTGCTGGTCAACTATTATTCTTTTAGCAAAAGTAACACCAATGGGTAACTAGTGAACCAATTGTCGAAAGTGACATTTCAGTTACTTTTTGAAATAGGTGCAACAAGTCTGTTCATAAATTCATATGGTTTATTAGCACATGAATAATGATCTGGTGACTGAGTTTCAGGGTACATTTTTAAATTCAAGATGTGAAATGTCTTTGCATCTATTAGGGCATATATTTTTATACCATATTTGGAAAGTTTACTTGGCATAAATTGCCAAAAGATTCAATATCCACAAAACGATACAAATTGTTTGTTAATTGTCATGTATTTGGATGGTGTATAAATTGGCTGACAGTTTGAAACAAAGCTTTCAACATATGCCCAAATATCAGCCAAATTGCTTAATTTTGTTCTTTCTTGATGGTCTTTTTGTTGTCAAAATAGAAGCAATTTTGAAGGAAACTGAATCTGTTGGTATCATTATTGTTCTGAAAGTCTCAATTCTTTGTCACGTCTCCATAAATTCTTTAGATTCTCATGATTAAAATGATAAAGCTGTATATACAAAAACTTCATTTCAGTTTTTTTCATTTTCGGATATTATTTTCTTTTCCCTTATTTTGTAAATAGGGGAAGGAGGAGGGGGTGAAGGGAGGGCAGGAGTATGGGGAAAATGAGAACCAAGACCTGCCATGTAAAGGTACAAGATCCCAATGATGAATGTAACTGTACTGTATACCTAAAATGGACCGATATACCCAATAAGAAAAAAAAAAGAGATAAAGCTCTGCTATAAAGGCTTTTAAGTGAGATAGTGAGATGCCATGGTAAAAATTGTTTTTGTGTGTGTGACACAGTCTCACTGTACTCACTTCTTTGAGAAAGATTTAAAGATCAAAGTCATGAGAGGTGGTTCAAATTAAAATCAACCAATAAAAAAATCAACCAGTAAGACTGCAAATATAACCACTTATAGATGACATCATTAATCTTGCTTGATAATCTATAGTCTTAGTCTTGCCTTTAGTTTTAGATTGTTCTTTTTTTTTTTTTTTTGGTGCCAGGATTGAACTCAGGTCCTTGCGCTTGCAACGCAGGCCACCAAACTGCCCCAGCTCCTAGTTTTAGTTTTAATAGACTTAGTCTTAGTAGTCTTAGTCTTACTGGGTGGGAGAGGATAGCCCACTCCTAATGAGATAATGATTTATTTATCTAAAAGGTGGTACAAATCCTTTCAAGCTTCCTAAGGGAAGCATGTAAATCCGGTCATTGTGATTTTAATCTTCTTCAAATGTGACTCTAACCAGTTTTTGATGTTTTCTCATTTTCTGCACTGACTTCCTCCAGGTCCTACTTCTGTGTGACTGCCTATTATATTTCTACCTAGTTTAGCTGTCTATAATATTATGATAGATAGACAAGTACAGAATGAAGACCTTGATTAGGATGAAGAAAAACAGTAATATAAATAAATACTTGACTAGTCAAAATGATACAAAATGGTCATGTATTACCAGAATAATAACTTTGCTCTATGAAGCTAAGAAGAGGGATCATTGGTAACCTCATATTCAGGGCCCCTTCTGTGTCTCAGGAGCTATTCGTATTCCCCAATTCCTAATCTCCATTCTTATTCTCCAATAGATTTTCGTACTCTTAATGTTTGTTGTTCCTTCAAATTAATTCTTTGATTTTGGGGAATACAAACTCAGTGAGTCTGACATCTAACAGACTGAGAGTTACATTTTCCCCCCATATCAATATTTCTATCTGTCCTATCTTTCATACATTGTTAACTTATTTGGCTTATAAGATTCAAGTCATCATCAACAGCCTAATTACTGGATGATTCACTTTGAACCTCCTCCAAAATCTGTAAAAACAGATATTCACATAACATTGTACTGAATTGGGTTACTTCTACAAGGAAATTTAAATAAGATACTTAATTAATAATTATAAGGGCCAGAGATTTAGCTCAGTGGTTCTGGTACTTGCTTTGCAAGTGCAGGGACCCGAGTTTGATTCCCGGTACCAAAAAAAGAAAAAAATTATAAATAAGAATATAAAATGGTGCATAATACTGGTGAAAATATATCTAATGAAAGACAAAAACAATACAAAAAAGACTGATAATTTTGACTTCTCTGAAAATAAGAGCTACATTTAAACAAGAAAACAATATTAAGATTGAAAAGACAATAAAGATATTTGCAGCATAAATATCTGACTAAATATCTATAGCTTAAATATTTAAAGAATGCTGAAATTAATTATAAAGTAGCAGACAACTCAATTTCAGAAATGTTTAAAATAGCTGTGTGTGGTGGAACAGGCCTGTAATCCCAGTACTAGTAAGTTTAAGACAATCCTGGGCTACAAAGTTCAAGACTAGCCTGAACTATGCAGTGAGACCTTGCCTCAAAAAACAAAACAAAACAAAGTGTAAAATAGAATTGTAATAAAATAGAGACATTTTTGAATGTAGTTTACAGAAATGGATCATGTATTTCACAGTAGGAGAAGGATTATTAGATGCATTATTTGTAGACTGTGAATAGTTTAACTGATTTTTACTTTAAGTAACTCTATGTAATCAAACTGAAGTTCATGATTTTTCCCAGTGAGGAGGAGGGAATTAGTTAAATAAAACTGCAGCACTGTGTGGGGAATGGTGGCAACTACTTCTTCTTGGAGTGAAAGATTTTACAGTAATAAAAGAAATTTAATGGACTAGTTCACTCTTTTTCAATCATGCTGTTAAAGTTTACTATTGAAATACTTGCTCTGTGGGGAATTACCATCACTTCAGTTTATTTGCAGCTTCTGTCCTATATAACAGCAGGACTATTTTTTCCCCCTTAGAAAGATGAAGTTGCAATAGCACAGTAAATTTCACAAAATAAAAGTATTTGTATGTTTTAAGTCTTTCTAACACAAAAAACAGATTTAAAACAAATTTAAGACAGTCATTAATTTTATTTATTTGATTCATCCTAAGAAGTTCTGAATAAGAATAAAGCCATATAAGAAATAAACTGCATAGAAATGTCTAACATTTGCAGAAATATTCCTCATTGATAGGCTTTTAGGATTCTCATCTAATCTAAAAACAAAATCAATTTTTCTCTATTTATCTTACAAATCATTAATTTACAAACAACAGGATTTTCAAATATTAGCTTTAAACTTTGAAAGCATTATTCTTTTCTTAGCGGCACAAAGAATGATTGGCTGTTACTGACATGTTTTTAAGTAAACACAGAACATTTTCAATTTATTCACATGAGGCTTTTCAGTTTATCCTCCTAATTCTGTTGGGTCTAATTGCGTCTTTCTTTATTCTCTTCCATATTAATTTCTCTCCTGTCATTAAAGTGATACCCTGGAACTAAAATTAGTAGTTGAAATTTCAAAAATGGTAAATACATATATAAAGAGCTATCAACTTGTGTTTTTATTATTAGTTTTAATAATTTTATCTAAAGTATACATGTACATTTTGGATGATTATAAATAATAATAAATATAATTGTGTAAGATCCTTTTGCCCCCGACTTGTCCCTAAGGTGACACAATGAAAACCAGATGAAAAAGTGACTGGTTAGCACATTTCATAGTTGAGTGACAGAGAAAAATGAATTTTATCTCTTTATATGTAGGAAAATTGGCCTACTATTTTTGAAAATAGAAAGAAAATTTGTTGGAAACAAGATGGAAATGATCTGGGATTTTCACTCTAATTTATTTTCTTCTGGTATTGATGATTTAACTCTACCCCTGAATTACATACTCAGCCTTTTTTTTTTTTTTTTTTTTTTTTTTT
>NW_022900916.1:46828346-46970723 GCF_012274545.1 Fukomys damarensis | reverse complement strand
TTTTTTTTTTTTTTTTTTTTTTTGACAGTATCTTCCTAAATTTCCTAGGACAGCATGGAACTTGTGATTCTCCTACCTTAGTTTTCTAATAGTTTAAATCACAGGCCAGAGCCACTGGGCCTGAGTTATACACTCTAATCTTTTATTATGCAAATAAATCTGTCCACAAAGGAAGATGAACTCTTGGTTTGGGGGATTTTAGGATCTAAACTTATCTCTAAGACCTTGGGCCTTATTCTGCCTTGAAATGTAAAAGCACACCAATAAATAACTTTCTGGAGTTCTTACTATCTTGTAATTGTAAATTCTCTTACAAAGTCTTGCATTTAGTCCAAAGCCCTGTTTTCAGCACAATTTATTCTCAAATTCCCAGATCTGCAGAAATACAACAATAGTTTTTTTTGTGTGTGTATTACACAACTTTATTAGGCATCAGGGAAACTCACATTCATACTACAATATCATAACTACACCAATGCGCCCAACAGAGATAGAGACAGAAAGAGCCAATTATACGGCTTCAATTCAATCAATATCGAAAAGTGAATTCATCACTGTAAAAATCATTCAAGATCAAGTAGTAGAATAGGACCAACTTTGAGGGCCCAGTCTGTGCTGCTTCACTTCAGAGAAAACCAATGTCCTGGTTTAATAAACTACAGTATTTTTCTTAGATCTTTAGAAATTTGCAAAAGTCAAAGCACAGAGAAATTAGTGTTTTTCTGTCTTGATGATACAGGGGAAAATATGAAACTTTCAGCCTATTAGGTGTCAGATATGCTGAGTGCATGTTCCCTGAAGTTAAAGAATGAATTTTAAGAAACAGAGGTTAAGAGTAGGAAAATTTATTGGGGAATAAGAATGGGAAATAGGAATAGCTCTTAAGAGACAGGAGAGGTCCTGAATAAATTGCCAATGAGCCCAGTTCTCTGAGAAGAAAATAGAGCAAATTCATAAGTAGTGGGTAAAACATGTTTCAAAACTATAATCAACCAATAAGATTACATATGTAGCTGCTTGTCTAATATTGATCCAATACTAGCAAGGGCATATGATGACAGCATTATAGCCTTAGTCTTGTCTTTAGTTTTAGTCTTAGTGGTCTTAGTATTAGTCTTAGTAGGTGGGAAAGTGTGGCCCACTGCTAATGAGATAATGATTTATTTATATGGGAAAACCTTAAAGTGGTATTAACAATAATCTCAAATTTTCTTTTATCATAGGGAACTGTATAAATCTGGACATTGTGATGTACTCTTTTTTAGAAGTGCCTCTAGTCACACTTTTGATGTGTTTTTATCTTTTGTACTAACTCCCTAAAGGGCCCAGCTCTGTGTGACTGCCTATAAAATTTCTACCTAATTTAGCTATCTAGGTTTTTAGCTTATTGCTTTCATACATCGTGTTTGTGAAATTATTGTACTAGCATTAGTTCAGTCTTTTACAGCACTTATTGATTTCCACGGTTTTAATGTAACAGATTATTTAGTTAGCAGCTTACTTTAGAATTAGAGTTTTCCTGAGAAATGGAACCAATGGTGTTAAGTATGTTTGTTTGTGTATGTGTGTATGTGTGTGCATTTGCAATTTTCAAGAATTAGTACTCACAATTTGTGGGGCTGACAAATTTGAAATCTACTGGTCAGAGAAGTAGCCTGAAAAATTAGGAAAGACTGATAAGTAAAAAATTGAGATTGAATTCTCTGCATTAGGAAACCTCAATTTTTATTTTTAAGGTCTTTTACTTATTGTTTGAATTACTGCCCAGTTATCAAGGTTAATCCTTTTACTTAAATTCAACTGATTATAGATATTAAACACATTGAAAACTGCTTTTTTCACAGCAACAGGTAGATTGTTTGACTACAATAGTAGGCACTAGAGCCACTCTGATGTGACATAAAATTTAGCGTCGTAAGACCATTATTTTTTATAAGGACATTATTAATAGCCCTCCTACCAGTATATTTGTCCCTGTCTTTTGGGAAACATTTCGTTGGAAATCAAATTTCTTGAATATAAGTGAAACATGAGTTCAGCTTCAATAAAAAATACCACAATTTACATGCCAAACAGCAAGGAATGAGTTTTTCAGTTGCCCCTCAAAGTAATTGTTTCATCATAGACGAGTAATCTGTAATGGACCAATGAAAGTCCTTTCAGAATGTCTTGCCTGCTCTATCAGAAAGCTATTTTTTTCCTCTCAATCACAGCTCCAAGAACCTTGTAAAGCATGAAGAAGGACCATGTAGACAGATTTTTTTGGAAAAAAAATTCAAGAAGATCTAGGGGAAAGACAGCTTCTAAAGGGTATCATACAAATCCTTAGAAATGGACTGTCTTGTATAATAGCCCCTGATCACTTTGGCTATTGAAATGTTTAAATTGGAAAAGGGATATAAAATATCATATTAATGCTTTTTAAACTTGATGATATTAAAATACTTTGGATATAGTTTGATAAATAAAATGTAGTTTCACAATGTTTACTTGTTCATTCCTTCTCTCTTAATGTTAGTATTAGGCAATTTAAAGTGATATATCTACTTTTATTGTTTAACATTGGGTAGTAATGTCCTGAGAGTAATTGAAATACAATGATGTTTTCCAGATATATGAAAGAATCAAGCATTATATCATATAATTGCTTTTGTAATACTTATATATTTTTTCTTTCTTCTTTTGGTTTCTAGGGATCAAACTCAGGACCTTGTGCTTTTGAGGCAGGCGTGATGCCACTGAGGTAAATCCCTGGCCCCATGTGTTACTTGTATTTTAACATTTTCTCTTTTTTACAGGGTGTATTCCATCATATATCATTATGAGTTTATCTGCAAATGTATACATATAATACATATCCAATATATACGCATCATAAATTTCTGTCCGAGGAAAGATTAGTCCCTTTCAGACTACCAAATTCTTAGAGATAACAAAGAGCTCAACAGCGCGCACGCTTTTGATGGAAACTAAGCAATCCTGAAGCATACTATCTTCTTCCAGCCTGTACACTTCAGGAGATAGCATTCCTCTGAGTTGGTAATCCCCAGAGCAGCTACCAGGCAACTCGAGTCCACTTTTACAGTTTTGAAAGCACTAGAACGATTCATATTATTCAGTAATAAAATGTTTACTGTATGTTGCTGGGACTCTCTTGCTAAATCTGATGAAAGCCATAGCCCAGATGCCCCCTCCTCATTGTTGCTACACCTTCTGCCTCTTGGTTGATGCTGGTGCTTCTCAGGTGGCCCTGCATGGTGTGCTGTGTCACCTGTCTCTAGGACCTGTCAGTGTAATGATCTTGTTTCCATGAATCTCTCCTGTGACTTTTCTGATGGTTTCATCTTCTTTACCATCACAACAAGGAGCACACATTCTTTTTTTTTTTTTTTCTTATTTTTTCTTTTCTCCTTACCTGTCCCCTACCTCTCCTACTTACCCTACAAACTCTGTAATTGACATTCCTAGTGTCTGTTTTGCTGGAGCATACTTCTGATTCCCTTAAACCCTGAATTCTCACAGCTATGTTATTATTTTTCTCATTTCTCCAGTAGACATAAGTCACATAGAGATTTAAAAAGTTGCTTCCAATAATACAACCAGCATGCAACGGCCCAGGTGTTTGAATCCAGACAGATCAACTCCAGAGTTTCCATTTATAACTGCTTTGCCACAAGACTATTTGGAATTAGTCTAGTTTTCCTGAGATTTGCTTCTTAAAATAGAAAATAAAAGGGTTGTAACTATAATAGAAGTGAAAAACAAAACCAATTAAATAATATAATTATTAAAAAGTTATAATAACAACTTCATGCAGCCATTTTCAAGGTTAAGCTAATTAGGGAACTAAGTCATAGACACTGATAACAAGGGTCACCATTAAACTTTGGCAGGCAAAAGTGACTTCCAGGATTTCTCCTCTGATAAATTCCTATATATTAATGAAAATCTCTAATGTTTTACACATGAATTTCCCAGCAGAGTACTTGTAATTATCTCTTAATCACTTATGTGGGTCTGTCTTCAAGAGAATACTTAAATTGGAAAATGTTCATTTATGTCAAATATTTTTCAAGATTTCCTAAAGTGCTATGACCTCAACACAGCATTGATTTTGATAGCAATGGTATGTATAGATCTTATGATTTCATGGTAGAGACAGAACTAAACATTATAGCTGAGTTGTGTCTTCTAACCCCCTCACAAAATTCACATATTGAAGTCCTAGAAATATCTCAGAATGTGACCGTATTTGGGGACAGCGTCTTTAAAAACTTAGTTAAGTTGAAATAAAATCATTAAGGTGGGTTCTACCTTCTCATGGCTGGTACCTTCAAGGGAAAATGAGATTTCCACACAGGGAAAATGATGTGAGGACACAGGAAGACTATATCTGTCTAGAAAACAAGGAAAGAGAATTGGAACAGTTCCTTCTTTAAGGTTCTCAGAAAGAACCAACACTGCCCATTTCTTTATCTAGGACTTCTAGCATCAACGACTTTGAAAAAGTAAACTTGTATTGTTTTAGTCATCCGGTAAGTGGTATTTTTGTTAAACAGCAGATCTACTAAAATAATCAATAGTTATATATAGTCAACAGTTGGGTGGATTTTATGAAGGAAACACAAAATTGTTATGACAGAATAACCAGGGTTCCATTAACCTGATCTAGATAGATCGGGTAAAACTTCTCAAATAGTTAACATTTCACCTAAGATATTAAGAAGATTTTTCTATGAATATGTGAAAAATAGACATAGTCCCAAGTGACCAGTGAGACAATAATAAATCACAAATCAGATATTGGAATAAGATGGAATGAAAATGAAAGAACCATACATAAAATATATCTTTAAAAGTATTTCATGTGGAAAATATATTTTACTTTAAAAACCAGAAAGAAGTTTGAGAATGTAGCTTAGTGATAGAATACTTACTAGCATGTACAAAACCTTGGGCTTGATTCCAAGCACAGCAAAATGCAAGAATAAATTAAAATTAAATATAATAAAAATAGTAAGAAATAAAACATTAAATCCAAAAAAAGTGTTAGAAAAGAAATAATGAGAATTGGAGAAAATCAATGAAAGATCAAAACACTGACAAATTTTAAGCTAATTGGCCTAGGAAGAGCAAAACTTTCAAATTATAAAAATCATAAATGAAAAAGGGGAAATATTAATATTGATATTAAACAAATAATAGTGATTATACAGAGTTACATGATCCATTATATTCTAACTAACTGAATCCAGAGGAAATGAATGAACTTCTTAGAAAGACACAGACTACAAAAACTGACTCCAGTAAAACAGAAAGTCAGAATCAACCTGTGAATTAGTTTCCTGTTGCTACCATAATAAAGTAATCAGGGAATAAACTTAAAGTGTTAATTTTCTACAATGAATGTATAATGCTTTCATAATCAGGAAATATTACTTTGCATTATTACAGACATTAATTATGTAATCTAGGAGAGAATTTAGAGAAGAAAAATTATTTAATTAGAATCACTGGAATAATTATGTACAGATATTTTTTATTTATACGTATAGAAAAGTATACAGATTATATGCATACTTGTTAAAGGGTTAATGACCATTTGTTAAGGTTTTGGTAAATATTTGATGCTTACTTTTTTCACACCAATATTTTTCTTAAAATGTCTTTACAGAATTCTGAAGTATTTACATTTTTTAAAATATTTACATTTTAAAAAATTTGTAGCAGAAGCTGGAAATTTAGAAAAGATTCTTGTAAATGAAATAAAATAGGTTCAGAAAAATAGACATGGGAAGTCAGAATAATCACTAACATACAATGGTAAATAAACTAAAGCTACACTAGAGTGGCTATTTCCTTTGCTAAGAAAATTTAGTCATTGTAAACTGTATCTTAATACTAATATTAAATGTTTCCACTCATATTTCTAAATGGGCAACATTAGTAAACTAATATGCCCAGTATCAGATATTTGTCATAAAATCACCAACACTAAATATTTTCCTGTCATCATTAGCTGTGGTTTAATTCATTCTACTTTAAAAATCAGCTTGTACTTTTACTCAACTAAATAATTAAGAATAAAAAGTATTTTTATGCTTGTTAAATATAATGAAATAAATTTTCTAAAACGAATATATAATGCTTTCATAATAAGAAATATTACTCTGCATTATTACATTCATTAATTTCTGTAATTAAGAAAATTTAGATAAGAACATTTATTTTCATGGAATATTTTAATTGTGACTAGTATGTCAATATTAATTTTCATACGCAGGTGGTCAATTGATCCAGCAGAACTGAGGATTGGTTTGTGAAAAATTTGGGGCATTTTTCCTTCCTTCAGCCTCTCTTTCTAACTCGAGGTAGGTTTGCTGACAGTGATCCATCAGCCAAGTCCAATAAATTTAGACTTAAGATTTTTTGGATGTTGGATGAACACTGTGTGCAATTTGAGATGGCTGGTTTGGTGCAGCCTTTCATATCCTGGTCACAGAAAGTACCAAATCTTTGTTGGCTCAATATAGGAATGTCCTGGAGAACATGATCCTGTAAGAAGTTCAAGGGACCTGCTTTGATGTGTTGCCTTCCCTTGGGGTTGAGACATCCTGAAGTGCTCTCTGCATCCTGTGTTCTGAATCCAGACATGACCGGATGTCATACTGATCTCTTAGGTCACAGTCCCAGACTCCAATGTTGGCATGGAAAAATAATACCATTTTCCCACTGCCAAAGCCTTTGTTAAAATTCAAGTGATCGTTCTATGTGTGGATTTGAGAATTCTTATATTCCATTGGTCCATTTATCTGTTGAATCATAGTCTTTCAAATAGTGTACATACCTCTGTGTCATGTTACCTCATAATATAAGGCAAGCAATTTTTCTTAAAGCTGAACTTAACTTGGTTGAGATTGTTGTGTTGCACAAAAATTTTAGAATCAGTGTATCATTTTCACAAATACATATTCTAAGTATAATCATTGCAAGAGATCAATTTATGTTGTGGCTTTCAGTGCTTAATTATATTCAAATATATTCTTCTAGCTTGATACATAATTAATATTTTCATATGAAGGAAAAATATCCTTATAGAATTCTCTTTGCTTTCTTTTTCTTTTTTGATACCAGTGATCAAACTCTGGTTGTTGAGTTTACAAGGCAGGCAGCGGAACCACTGAGCTTAATCCCCTGCCCTGCTTTATTCTTTAATCTAGTTAGAATTTAGAACTTGGATTCTCTTGAATTTCAAATTTCCTGTATTTCATCAGTTTTAGAATATTTGCTGTCCTTTCTACCTTTGATATTACTTCTGTGAATCCCTTTCATAAATCATATCCTTTTATAATTCTAATTATCCACAAGGTGGACATTTTTTTTTCATGTACTGGGGATCAAATTTGTGCTTGCAAGGTGGGTGCAGAGCCACTGAGCTAAATTGCCAGCCCAGACAATTGTAGAATGATTGTTCTTTCTTCAGTTCTTAATTTGGAAAATTTTTTTTCTATCTGCTAATGTGACTTTCTACTACCGTTTCATATTTTCTGAAATTATTTTTTGTGTATTGGATTCTTAAATGTAGCTACAGGTTATCATTTGTACTGAATTTTTAAAGAATTTTATTGTTTGGTCAAATTATCTTTTGTACATTTTTCTGCAATTCATTCCCTATTTTCTTGAAGATGATATTAGTAAATTTAAAGAGATTATATCTGTTTCATATTTTCTGTTGCTTCTGCTACATAGACATGACTCAATATTCCTGGAAAGTTGTCTTTGAATCCTAAATGTTTCTCACAGTATTTAAAAATCTTGTATCCTTGAGAATTCGCAACATTCATTGATAGGTAGAAACATTAGGGGACAATCAATCATGTTAATTTAATTGGAAACAGGTAAGATTGGCAAGACTTTTCATAAAGTTCTGTCAATATATTTTTTAATGTACCAGTTCTCTCCTGTTTATTAGGGTATAATAGAAATATAAATTATATATGCATATATATGTATATGTATATATATATATATGCACACACACAAACACACATACAGTGGGATGATTTGAGATATGTATATATAGTAGACCTTTCATCTGGGATGTGTTTCAGCACCCTCAGTCAATGGCTAAAAATACAGAGAGTACTGAAACATATATATTATTTTTTCCTATATGTACATACCTACAATAAATTTTAGTTAAGTTAATCAGAGTAAGAGATTAGCAACAATATTAATAATAAAATTAAATAATTATCTACTATAAGAAGAGTTTTTGAAACATTAATTTTTATATCTGAAGTTTTCTATTTAGTATTTTTGTACAATTGCCTTCTGCAGCAACTAAAAACAAACAGCAAAACTACAGATAAGGGGGCATTAGCAAACTGTGTAATAATTATCACAATAAAGTTGGTTTACTCATTCATTTCACATTTTAATGAGCATAAATTATTTTTCCTTTTTCACTTATTTCATTTACTATATTATATTCAGATTTCATCCACATGGTTAAAAAAATCACAGGATTCCCCTATTTTTATGCCCAAACAATATATAATATTTCTCTTTGTGTGTATGTGTGTGACTTCTTTTTACATTTATTTTTCTATGGATTCTTAGGTTTTTACCATGTCTTGGCTTTTGTTAATGATTATGTCATAAATATAAGAATGTAATTATCTCTTACAGTTCTTTTCTTTTCCTTTGGGATATATATCCAAGGGTTGCAGAGCAAAATGGTATATTTATTTTTATTTATTTAAAGAACCTCAACCCTGTTTTCCTTAGTAGTGTGCCAATTTTCATTCTTAACAATAATGCACAAACCTTCTCTTTCTTCCATATCCTGGCCAACTCTTGTCACCTCTTGTTTTCTTTTAACAGTCATTTTATGGAGGTTTACCCCTGTGCCAGTGATGGTGAACATCTTAGAGCTTTCAGTGACACAAACAGCTTGCTGCTGCACATGGGTCGCAGGTCTGCTAACACTGCCTTATATTGCTTTTTGCAAGCTCTGATATCCAACAATTTTTCTTTTGACCAAGCTTTGGTTTGCTTATTAGAATATTTATGCAGCTTTCTTTAAGTCTTCACACTACATGGCTTGAGAATTTCCATGTATTGAAAAATGGCAGCATGCCTGACTCATCAGTAATCAGTATTTTATCTCCAGTATCTTCTTTTTGATCTCACAAGAAAACAAAAGGTTCTTATTGTTTCCTTGTTCTTCAACACCATCCTTGTAAGCTGGCAAGGTCTAGATTCAAACATATGGCCCTATGCTTAGAGTATTTTACAATTGTTGATAACCAGTTATCATCTACATATTTCCTCCTGTCAGGAATCTTGGACATTATTGTACAATTGTTTCACCCTGCGTTTGGCACTGACAATGATGACAATAATGATCATGATGAAATACAGCATTTCATGTATTACCACTTAACCTTTTCATTTTTCTTTTCTCTATCATCAACACTATGTACAAAATGGTTCAAAACACTTTATTACTTTCATAAGCAATAGTAACACCAAAATGATTTTTAGTTTCTTTTAAGAGCAGCAGAATCTAATGTCTCATTATATTCAAAATATCTTCTACAATCACTACTTAATTTTATGCATAAAAATATTAAAATGGTTGAAGAGACACATCATGCAAAATTTTATTCGTTCCCTTTTTCTTCTAACCTCAGAATTTAAAGAATTGCCTGCTAGTTAACATGTATGATGCAATGTTCATTTATTTAATTAATATTAATTGAACATTAGGCCAGTAGTCATAGATACTGGAACTTATAGGGATTATTCATCTAGTGCCACATCCTAAAATACCAGGGGTATGTTAGATTAAAAATCTAAGGAAACATCAACTGAGCTTGCTGAAGCTGGAGATTTCATGTATCTTTACGTGAATGTGCAATTTTATTTATATTTTAAATATGCATTCATCCTTCATACTGATGGTTCTGGCTGCTAGTATTATACCTTGTGTGTACAACTGTGATAAAATACGCAATGACTGGCTGCCTCTTCTTTCTAACACACTTGTGAGCTATTTGACAAGTTGTTATTTTGGACTCTGCCAGTAGAGCCTCTCTCTGACTCCAACAAGGGTGCTTCTTACTGATGCAGACGTATCAATATTTTCCTTCCAATGTATTGTACCGCTGCCCATTTCTTCATTCCAAACCTGTCTCCTGTTACTTCTCCCAGTCACTGACATTGATGCCACATGACCTCATATTATATTCTGTGCATCTTTGAGTAAGCAATCCTGGCTGGTTTTTTTCTTTCTTTCTTTTTAATAATTCTCCCTTTCAGGTCATTCTACATTTTAGCATTTAGACAAAATACTTTAGAGCAAAAAACTAAGAAGGAAGAATTACAATAAACATAGTTTTTCCCTTCACAGCAACATTCTGGAAATCTGTTCTTCTGTGCTTAAAATATAGCTTAAATGAGTAGAACATGAAACTCTTCCTCAGAATATGTGAAGAAAAATGCTTAGTTACAAATTCAAATAGAATAAATATTTCCAAATACATAAATTATATATGATTCAATATATGTTGGATTTATGTACAATTTTTTGAGTATTCAGTGAACAACCACAAAATATATTTGTATCCAAAGATTATTTAGTACCCCCAAATAATTGAAGAAATATTTATTGTGATAGTTCAAATTATACTAGAAAAGATTAAAGCCTATTTATTGATAGTATTCTGAAAAGGTGACACTCTTCTGAATTTTTCCTGAAAGGGAGGATTTCTCCATCTTAGGGTTCTATGTGCAATGACACAAATAGGAAAGAAGTGTAGCATATTTGAGGAATTAGAAGACAGGAAATAGACATTCTATAAATGCTGGTTGTGTGATTTAGCATGGAATGGGGTTAATACCTTATTAGTAAGTTTTTATTTCTTATATTCTTTTCTCTCTCAATTTTTGTTTTTTATTTTGTTCCTTTCTTCGCCTGTGTTCTGTTTGTTATGTTCAATGTTCCTTAATAAGAAAGGGGCATATTCCTCTTCTTTGGATAGAAAGAAGTGTAAGAGATCTTCTGTCTTACCACACTATATGTATTATTACATCATAAAAAGCAATAATTCTTCAGGTTTTCATATTAATCAGTACCTACCCTAAGTAACATGAAATTCAGTCAACTCTGAGGAAAAGTTGAAAGTCAAGACATAGGCTGGCCATACTTTCCAAAATATTTAGATATTAGAACAGCTTCCTGTGATACCACTAAAGTAAGATGAAAGATGGGCAGAACATAAAATAGCTCTAAATTTTCACTCAATTTTCATTCATGAGTTGCATCTCAATTATGCAATATATTTAAATCCAAATTATACTGTATTTTACTTATAACATTTATGTATCTTTTAAACATTTCTTTATCGAAGGATGCATGCAATAAATTTTAACAAATTATGAAATATATTTTAAAGTGGGGTTCTATTTTTTAAAATGTTCTGTAATAGAACTGATCTCTTTGATTCAAATATTAGTAGGAAATTAATATTAATTTAAAGATAATGTATATTTATAATTCAAAAGTTGTCCTAAAATGTGGTTCTCAGGATATTATTCCTTTGAGAAATGTAACATGTAAACATTTTAGAAAATTTATATGTAATAATCTCTTCTTGAAAAAACTTAACAGACTTTAATTTGTCCTATGTCCTCATGTGAAAAACCTTTTCATTTTGATGTAATGATGTATTTTGAAATATGGTTGAAAACAATAATTTTATTTTGTTATGTGATTCTCCTTTAATTAGTTGCATTTAGCTCTAATACTTTTTATAACAAAACACTTTTTAATTTCTCAAGGAATTAGCATTCACACAAGCACCTTAAAGTAATTGTAATACCAAACACAGATCTATGAAAGACAGATTAAAACAGAGGCTAATTTTTATCTCTTTAGTTCATCCTTTAGAAAAATTTAAAGCTATTTTGCTAAAACATACTGTATATTACAGAAAAAAATCAAAAGGATATTTTACCTATTCGTTTATAATATATATTTATTTTTGAATATTCATTTATGAAGGAATAATGAATATTCTGGTATATATTGAATATACCCAGTTTGAATTTTATATTTTACATATCTTAAGTCACCTTATTTTTTAATCAGATTAAACCATTTCTTCAAGGCAGTCCTATCGTTTATTTTATTCCCTTAAATTGTACTATTTTACTCTTTCTCTCTAAAATTTGGTTTTCTTCATCATTCAGACTCGTATCAATATCATATTTGTGTTTTTTGTTGCATTTAATTTAAATGTAACCTCCTTTATAAGCCATGTAGGAAGTTAATTTACACATTGATATTTCTTTTCGTGTTCTCAGAATTCATGAGTAGCATCTCAATTATGCAATATATTTAAATTCAAATTATACTGGATTTTACTTATAACACTTACGTCTCTTTCAAACTTTTCTTTTAAAGAATGCATGCAATGAATTTTTAACAAATTATGAAATATCACATTTTTCATCGAAGTCCTCCTATTTTTTAAAAAAAATTCTGATGTGCTAATGTATTACCTGAAATATATTTTGAATATTTGAGTACAATGTAGTCCCCAAAATAGCAGTAGCATGATGATGGTCTTGATAAATGCTTCTTAGAAAATATTCATTTTACTTGCCATTTCTCAATGTTCGGCATTTGCTATACCTGATAACTTTTCGTTTTAAATGTCATTACAATTTTCCAAACATTTCAAGAGAAGTCTTTAGAACAACTCTCTTGAAGCAATATTAACAGACAGGAATAACCAGGAAGTGTATGAGTCTCATTTCATTAAATTTATTTACATAACTAAACTTGATAGAGTAGCCAGCTAGCAAATGCATTTTAATACAAATGAAGACTTACTTTCTTTTCTTTCTTTCTTTCTTTCTTTTTTTCTTTCTTTCTTTCTTTCTTTCTTTCTTTCTTTCTTTCTTTCTTTTTCTTTTTTTGTACTGGGGATCAAACTTGGGTTATTGCGCTTACAGCAGTACCACTGAGCTAAATCCTCTGCCTCTTAAGACTTCTCTTCTTGAAGAGCTCTAATATGCAAGGCTCTTACCTGTTGGCCCATAAAGAAATAGAAAATTATGCTCTGTGAATGAACAACCAGGCTAAATAAGTCTAAAAAAAAAAAAAAAAAAAAAGCCTGTTCTGTCCTGTGCCATTAGATGGGTAAACAATCAAATAGGTAAGAAGACAATAAAATGCTCACATATTTTGGAATTTTGTCTTCAACATTTCTCTACTCCCACAAATAAAATGAAAATCTAAGAGGCATAATTGAAATATTTAGTGAGCTTCAGCATATTTGTCATAACTATACGTATTTCTTTTTATCCTTAGATTTCTACACTCTTCCTTAGTTCCATATTTAGGGAAGTAGGACTGCCTCAATTTACATTATCAGAGCTCTCTTGAATTGATATTTGTTCATTTTCTATAAGCACATCGATGATCCATTTTACATAAGGAGACTGAATTATTTAGTCAGTGACTCATTTTCCTTTTAACTTGGTTCATTTTCTTCCTTATTATAGAGAAGAGTGTATCAATGAAATAGTGAATAAATTTTCTGTGCTACCCAAAGCATCTCAGCTTTTGTAGGAAAAGAGGCAATGTTGTAAAATATTTTATAATCCAAAATAGCTTGTGAAATAATTATTTATGCTAAATTTTTTTTCCCCCTCAAGGCATGTGGTGGAACCACTGAACTAAGTCCCCAGCCCTTTATGCTAAATCTTGATTTTTAATTTTCATTCTGTATTCACTAAAGACATTGCCAGGGACTTTGACTACTTCATAAAATACCAAATACACCTGGGTGTGGTGGCTCACACCTGTAATCCCAGCACTTGGGATGCTGAAGCAGGAGGATCGCTGTGAGTTCGAGACCAGCCTGGGCTACACAGTGAGTTCCAGAGCAGTCTCAACTACATAGTGAGACCCTGTCTCAAAAACAAACAAACAAACAAACACAAATACCAAATACAGAATTCTTCCCCACATGTAAAACTCTGTGTGGTGAGTATTTTACCCTAGCTTTCATGTGTCGAAATAATAAACCAATGTCATAAAAAGGATGTTCATGGTTTGTTTAGTTCATAAGTGTGACTGTTAACTAGATATGGCAGCTTCATTGGCTTAAGAATTACCTAGAAGACTAGTAAAGCACAATTCTGGCAGTACCTGGGGATCATGGGAGCTTGGCTTTGGGTACTCTCTATGATTCCTGGTCCATCCTGCTCTGTCACTGTTCAGGTCTTCTTCCCAGCCATAATTAACTAAGCAAGAGTTTTCCACCATAGTCCATACACCATGATGTATTTATGTTGGAGCAGGCTAAACATAGAGTGAGCCTTCTGAGACAGAGAGCCAAAATAAACCACTCCTCTTTTAAGATGAAGGGTTAGAATATTTTATCCAATGATGGAAAAGCTGACTAATCCAATAGGTCAGTTGTTATCTTTACATTGTGTGTGATTGAGACATTTAGAAAGCCACTTTTTAAAGTGACTGGCATATATGATCATGTAAAAAGACATCATCATAAAGATCAATGAAATATTTCTTGTTTCAATCACACAGTGGGAGGCCGGGGATTTAGCTCGGTGGTTCCTCTGCCTGCCTCACAAATGCAAGGTCCCGAGTTTGATCCCCTGTACAAAACAAAAACAAAAACAAAAACAATAACAAACACAAAGGATGGAGTGTCTAAAGAAACATGTCTTGTTAGTTATGCTCAAACAGCATCCATTAAACCCATCACTTTATGTACACATTCCTAGTTCTTTTATTTATTAACCTCCACTTTTCTACCACTTCTAGTTTGTAGAGATATTTTTTTTTTCATTTGTGTGCCTATGTGAAGACAGAGTATTCCTTTCTCGGGGATATTTTTTAAAAATTTTTGTGCCCAGTGTTTTCTTCTTTAGAGGAATCACAGAAAGTGCCATAGAAATGGGAGGGGAAGACAGAAAAAGTATTCTCTACCTTGTCAAGACTGTGCTCCAGAGATTTCATACATCATGTCTTCTCACATCTTGTTACTGTTAGATAGAGTATAATTCTGCTTTGTTCTAGAATGGGGTAAAAAAAAATCCTGTGGATCAGTACGAAAGACTACCACAAGTAGCTTTTTCCTGTAGCAGGCCATAATTTGTACTAAAATTTTTATGAGAGGAAAGAGCAGGTTGAAAATTTCCAGGTCTAAGAAAAGCCTTGACTTGTAAGAAAAAAGTTATGAAAACCCAGAGCCATGATTCAGCTTAGTACAAAAGTAATTTATATTATCTTATGTGGTTTCCAATAAATTTCATAAGATTGTGGCTACAGGTAACAATAAAGAATGTGAATAAATCACATTCCCTAAGAGTTAGAGGAGATTTCAAGACTTTTACTTTGATTTGAGATCCTGTGAATTAGTCTCACTAAAATATATGGATGTTGAAAATATTTGCCATGTTTGCTTCTTATCAAAAAAGTTGAAGTTGGATTTCTTATTTTTCAAGGAAGCATCTAGTTACAGTTAAAAATGTTGACTGCATGGGCAGAATTTCAGGTGGAACTGAAACATATTAGTGTCTGAGTAAAGCTTGTGCACTTCAGATTTCATCTGCAGTCTCAGAAAGAGTGTATAAACAATTTAGTCTCTTCTTCTTTGGCTTTTACCTTTCTAGGATTTAAACACTCAGTTTTTAGGAGATGTGGATGTCATATTCTGATTCTTTAAGTCCACAGTATTTTTACTTATTGGAGTTTTAATCACCTGCAGGGTGTAATCCAAGTTAATTCCACAGTATCAAAACTTTAAAAAAAAGTAGATCATACTAATTCTGTTTACTTCTTTAAATGTTGAATTTTCTCTCCTATTCACCCATATTTCTAACATTTCCAGTGTCTCTGAGATATACAGCTCTCATCTGAGTGGGAGCTGAGTTACCAGAAGCTACTGGTCATACCTAAAGCATAAATCTTCTTTAATTAAGTTTTACTGAGTTGAAATTTGAAATATTGTGTGTTAAAATGTTATGATATGTGATACCATATGTTATGATACATGATATCTTATGAAATGATTGAACCAAAGTAATTAACATATACATCATCTCACATATTTACTACATTAGTTTTGGTGTGGTAAGAATTTAAAAACTATTCTCAGTAGATTTCAAGTATACAGAGCTCATTCATGAAAGGGATGCTTCCCATGTATGTAGCCCTGGATTCAATCCCCAGTGCCAAAAAAATTTCAAACATATACTGTAATATTATTAATGATTGGAACTACAATGTACATGACATCTCCTAAACACATTCATCCTGTAAATGACAGTTTTGTATCCTTTTGTAAATGTCACCACATTTCTCCCACTTCTCAATACTGTTAGCTAATATTCTACATTTTTTCAATGAGATCTGCTTCATACACTCCACATATGTTTGATCATACATTTATTATATTTTATTATTGACTACTTACCCTAATACTTATTTCTCTTACTTGAAATACTCTAGGATTTGATCTACAACTTATTCCTCCTTTAGTGGTCTTTCTTCCTCTCTCTCTCTCTCTCTCTCTCTCTCTCTCTCTGTATGTATGTGGTGCCAGGGATTTGATTCTGGGCCTCACATATGTCAGGGAAGCAACCCAACAAGTTCAATGTATTATTGTACAGTGAAAGATAAGAGACATACAAGTATTTCAATTGATGCACAGCAAAATTTAACATCCTTTCATGATCAAAACTCTGAGCAGTGATGTAGATATGTGTGGAATGAACTCTCCATACCATCAAGGTTATTCATGGCAGCACATAACCAACATTATACTCAGCAGTAAAAACATGAAAACTTTGTCTCTGAGATCAGGAATGAGACAAAGGTGCCTGCTTTCCTTACTTTTATCCTCTATAGTACTGGAAGTCCTAGTTGGAGCAATTGGATCAGAAAATAAAGAAAATAAACCAATAGAAAGTAAAATGTGAAATAGTTTCTTTTTTGCTGATAACAGGTCACGTATAGAGACAAAAATGATATTTATCAACTATTATAATTGCTATCATGAGTTATATTGAAAGACTAGTCATGCAAATACCTGAGTCTCCTGATATATCCTCCAAACTCTCACAGTTTAACAAGAGCTGAGACATGAGGGTGTATACTGCTGTGGAGTATACACAGGCAAGGTGAAGAGAGGGCCCTCAGGGTAGTGTGGCCTGTGCTATCGGAGACTGAGCTCATCCAGAATGGTGTTCCTGGACAGGGGCTGCCCGTTAAGTACATAGAAGCTGATGGATTGTGAAAACAGTATCTAGAGAGAGACTGCTTAGCTAACTCAAACATGGTTACTGAGCATTGGAAGAAGTGTGTAGTGCCACTGAATTCAGCAGGAATTGTAACAGATATATCCTAATGTAGTAAAGATGAGAAACACGTGTGCTAGCTCTGTCCAGTGACATGGCTCAGGAGCAGCGATACATCCTATGGCAGTGACCACAGGTGGGGCACATCGCTAATCTTCAAAATACAATGTTCCACTAAACGAAATCCCACCTCTTTGGAGAAACTTCTGGTCTGGATGGGGAAAAGCTAAATAGAACCTTGAACATCTTCAGCTAGAACTAAAGGAATTGTTAAAATAATTGGACACATGGCTAAAGGATATCACAGTCAGTTGGAATAAGCTTTCATTTTTCAAATCAGGGATGATTTGTGCATAGAAAGAAATAGTTGTAATATATTATAATTTATTGAGTAAAGAATATTCAAAGAAACATTTTCAAAATGTTTATTAAGTCATAAAAATGAATGGAGATAATTTAATGTAGAAAATATTGGCTGGAACCACATTAATCAAGTAAATAATATGAGTATCTTCACCAAGGTCACAAATAGAAAAGCTACTAAATAAGATGCGATGAAAAACAGAAAATGCAACTTCTGTGACAATTCAAAAATGAATAATCTGAGTCTAGTCATTACAGATATTTATACTATTCCCACACTGAGGGATACAATCGATAGACAATCTACAAATTTCAAAATTAGTAAGTCAAAAAATTTAAGGAAAAACCTAAATGAAACAAATAAGGCATGACAGCTATATTATACACCGTTTATGTTCATGGAAGCATTAGTCATAATAGCTAAGATACAGAAACATCATAAATGTCTTCAATGAACATAAAATAGGTACAATATATTTCAGCCTCATAAAATAGAATATCTTGTCATTTTCAACAATATGAATGAAACTGAGTTTGAGAGACATTATGTTAAGTGAAACATACCAAACACCACAAGTGAAACCTTTCATGGAATCATATTTATAGAATTTGAACAAAAGAGTTAAATACACAGATATAGTGAAAAATAAAGAATTACAGAATGAAGGAATTTAGGCCTTACTAAAATCAAATGAAAGTTGCAGAATTGCTAAAACATACTAATAACAAAAACACTGAATATTTAATATCTGGGATTCAATTAAAGTTGTAATAACAAGGGTAGGCAAAATTTAAATATTTATATCCAAAACAGAGTAAAGATGATTCGAATAAATTCCCAAGGTAAGAACATATAAAATACAACCAAGCTGACAAAAAGAACAAAGCAAGGAGTATCAATGATGAAGCAGAAAGTAATGAGTAGGAAACAGAACTAATTAATTTTGACTGAATTTTCTCAAAAAAAAAAAACAATAAAAACAAGACAATTTATCACCTAGCTAATAAAAATTAAAGTACATTAAAATATCAAATTAGTCATAAGCAGGAGAAATAGTATGATACAATATATTCATAACTGTGGGAAATTTGCATAACAATATAAATATAGGTTTTAAAAACTAGATTATTTAGGTATTCTTTAAAAAATACCAAATAGTATCAAATTTATATTTTATGTATTGTATCACATAGAATATGTTGTTTTGAAATATGTATACATTCATTGTGTTGTGGTTCAATTGAATTAACTAACATGTATATTACCCATATACTTATTTTCGGGTAATGAGAATATTATATATTATTCATCAAGTTAATGTACGAAGTAAAGTCAAATGATACAGTGTGTCATAGTTTCTATATGGAATATCCCCTAACGCTTAGTCATTGTATTACTGCTACTGGAAGACAATGGAAAGTTTTAAAAGGTTGGCCAATGGGGAGGTTTTAGGCCATGCCTTGGAAGGCACGTTCCCTCTCATTCATTCATTATCTGGCATGAGGTGAATAGATTTTCTTTATATTCATTCTGGCCATGGTATATAGGCCTAATAGCAACAGGCCCTAATGATGAAGAATTGAAACCTCCCAACAGTGTGTCAAAATAAAAATTTCCTATTTTCTAATCAATTGTCTAAGATATTTTATTACACTAGGGGAAAGAGGACTAACAGTGAAACAGTCTTTGTTAGTCAAGAATTGTTTTTGCAGAGACTATTATCTATGGTCCAAACTGCCAGCTGCAGTTTTATAGGTTTTATACTTGGCTTGTGAGCTAAAAATGGCTTTCTTATTTTACAGTGATTGCATAACAATCAGTAGTCGCCCAAAGTAACACATGAAACTTTGTGAAACTGTCTGTTAATAAAGTTGAATAGTCATGACAGAGAGCACAAAGCTAAAGTATTTCACATCTAGCTTGTTACCAAAAACGTTTGAATTTTTAAGATTCTGTGTAACCCTGCCTGACCACCAAATAATCAGCAGCTAGTTGCTATTTATAAGATTCCTCTGCAGAACACTTTGACCCTCTGGTATCACTCATTCTACCTCGTGGCTTATGATTATGATTTATTTCCCCTGTGAAAAATGTGTTACAGATTGAAATATCCTCTAACTCCAAAATGTATAACAAAAATGACTACTTCCAGTCACAGTATAAATATTCTAATATAGAAGTAGTTACAGTGATAGTATTTAACCATATATTTAAGATTATCCAGAGAGCCAGATGAATTAATCACTCTGGGAGACTGTCAATATTTAATAAACTTATAAAAACAACTAAATATCTATGAAGAACAATCCAGGCTTAGGTTTATGATCAAGTTCTATAACTGAATATTTCCATTAAAATATGTATAAGATAGATTTGTTCATAGGAGATAAATATTAAAATAACTAAAATGTCTATCAACAACAGACTATGGAAATAAATATAGTACATTAGTGAAATTAAATATTACATGTGAATAATATATAAAATAATTAAACAAGCAATATCATAACTAACAAAAAAAGTTAGATAAAATATTTATATATCATTTTAAACAGATTAAATTTATCTGTGGTAGGAGAGGCCCAAATATCAGTTATCTGTAGGAAATTTTTGGAGAAAAGTTCTCTTTTTTTGATATGGTTAATGCTTTCAAACTTACCCTAAATTTATCACTATCTCTACTTCTATGTCTCTATACACACATACATGTATAAATATTTATTAGGATATATAATTAATATTTATGTATATTCTTGTATGTAGCCCCATAATTTATAAGAATGAAAGTAAGTCAGATGGCACAATATAACTTAGAAGTCTTTGTTGGCCTAGAATTATTTCAAAAACCCTCTTGATAAGAAACTAAGCAAAAACCTAAACAAACAAAATATTGTATATTTGATTTCAATCTCCTGAAAATAATGTTTTAATGTTGATTCATTTTGTTTCAAGTTATTTTTCAGAAGGATTATGTAAATTTAGTAACTCTCATCTTCTGGCAAGTGTGAGCATATATTCATGCTGTAAAAAGAGAATTTAGGTAATGAGTTGCTGCATGAAACATATGTCCTTTTCATCTTCTGAGACCCTGCAGCATTTCTGGCATTGAGACTAGACTACAGACACAAGAAAATATTTAAGAAAATGGTTTTAATATCTATTTGAAGAATCATTTCAAGCTTTTTGTTTTCTCAATTATTTTTGATTTACAATTGCCTAGCCTCAAACATAAAACACAACAGCATTATTGCTGATAGAGATAATTCTTAGAATCATAAGGAATGGTAAAATACAATTCAACTCATACCAGTGTGATCAGTAGAGAATTCTGAAGGATTGCTTTTCAGAGTTAGGTGCCATCTGATTTTACCAAGGAATCTATTTTGCAACAAATTTCCTATGTTCAAATGAATTCAGAAATATTCTTAGATTCCATTGTACTGACATTTGACCGGTAATGGTTTCCTTAAGGAAAAGATAGAATACAACCTCTGCTTGGATTTTTGGTACCATATGCTCTAATCTGATTTAATGGATTGACTTGGAGTAGCTTAAATGCTACCAAATCATAATGATGGTTCCTCTTTAGTAAAGAAAATTAAATGGTCTGGAGCTCAGGCTTCTTAGTGAAGTCAACAAAGAAAACTTCAAAAAGTATGTACAGCATATAATCATTTCTTCTAAATTGTTCTGTGAATTAAGAAAAAAACAGGTTATTATATCAGAAAGAATTTTTAACTTGGCAGGCTTAAACCACTATTGGGGAAGAACAGGTCTCATTGTTTAAAAAAAAATACTTTGCAAAAATATTAAGAAAACATGTCAGGGGATAGAAATGTAAAATTATTTTCTAATTTGTTTTGCCAGACTTTACTTTATGGAGATAACCCACCATTTTCATTTTGAGAGCTCATTATGAGAAAGAACGCTTTAACAAAGTCTTTTTCTTTCTTTTGAAATCTAGCTTTTCTGCTAGAGGCAAAGCCGTGTCTGGAGGAAAGCATTAAATCATGCTGCTAGCTCTGCCCCATTATTTTATATACTGCAAGATGGAACTGAAAATACTTTCAAATAGAAATTTATACGATGGTATTCAATAACTTCAAACTCAATGTGTTTCCTCAAGGATGAACTAAGTGTTCATACTCAGGTTGTACTTAACAGTCAAGCACAACCACACAGATAATCTTTAGAGTAAGAAAAGACTGAGAACTTCTATAATTTTCAATACTTGAAAGTTATAGTAATGACAAAAGTGCTATTTTACATGTTGCTTTTTCCTTGGTGTTGCATCGATCAAAATTCTTTCAGTAGCTAAAGTTGAAGAACAGAAAGATACCATTAGTAGCCCTGCATAGTGAATGAAAACCAAAACAAAGAGGCCTATGAGAACACATAAAATGCAGCATTACATAATATTAAATCTACTGCAGATATCCAGTAGCATATATACAAAGTCCAAAATTAATAGGCTGATCTAGGCTGGGAAATACTCATTTAGTTCTGAGTAATGTTTCCATAATGTACAGCTTCAGTGCATTGTGCAATATATATTTTACATGTTAATTTTTACAAATTGATTTCCTTACCTCTTCCAGTCTACATAAGAAAATTCTTGAACAAGAGAATTTTAGAGGATAGGATAACTCTTTGAAAAGTTATAGTAAAAGGTATCATTTCAAACTAGGATTCTGCATATTTGCCCAATCCTAGGTGTAAGGTAGAATCATACACTGACTATAATATTTCAATACAAATAATGGAAAATATTCTGAGATAATGGTGGCACTTAATTCCACAATCTAAGTAAAAGTCAATAACGCAAATGTTAATTCTCAAAGTAAATAATCCTCTTAGAGAAATGCACAAAAGCAGTTTACAATGTCTCGTAAGAATACCAGAGATTGGGCTGAGGAATTAGCTCAGTGGTTCCACCGCCTGCCTCGCAAGCGCAAAGACCTGAGTTTGATCCCTGGTACCAAAAACAAAACAAAACAAAACAAAAAAAAACAGAGATTTTTAGAGGCGACTTGTCAGTCCATCCTGATGGAATCTTTGAAGAACTGTGACTCTATGCTTAAGTAGCAATAAAAACACCTATGGTATAGTTTCTCTTTAAGACCACTTGAGCATCTGGAACTGAATTCCTAATCATATTTCCATTTTCAGGCTTTAACTTTGTTAAATGCTATCTCTGAACACAGTAGAATGAGATGACATGGAAAAGTGGTCCTAAGGATTCTTACCTCAGTGACATTACTATCCATGCTTGGCTTATATTTATAGATCACACTGTTTATGTCATCTTTGTAAGATCCATTAAAACTAATATGATGTAATCAATAAAATATATTTTCCGCAACACCAGCAAAATTGGAAAATCTTTCATCATAGCTACTTAGTGTTTCTCTCAAATGAAACACAAAGAGAACACTATCATAGGTTTGTCTATAAATATATGCATAAAATAAGAAATGAATTAATACACATAAATGCATTATAGAGTAACCACTTATCTGTGGTTTTCTAAAATCTCATTGAGATATTTAATATATCTATCACTTTTGTAGTGTGAAATTTCTACTACTCAGAATTTTCAATAATTATATTTAGACTGTGCTTTTCATGAAATAGTAAATTATAAAATGGGATATGCATAAATGTGTCATATTCTTGTTCATTGAATGAAATACAATAGATTAATTTCAGGTCTTAGCACAGTTTTGGACTGCATAAAAGCCCTGAATGTTATAAGTGATTTTCTGTTCACTATGTCAAGACCAAAAGAACTCCCCATTATTTAACTGTTTGCTAATAATTATTATTTTGCAACAAGTTCTTCAGAGAAATATATGACATTTCTTTCAACAAATTAAGCTGAGTTACTTTTAGAAGTTGTGTAATTTTTTATATTGAAGAATAAAATTATTGGACCAAAATCTTATTGTTTTGTGCACATAATAAAATAATATTTAACATTCTTTTGTTATTTCATAAAAAAGAGTTTGGAGCATTTATTAAGATAATATAATAAAGTTTCTTTACTTTTATCTGTATTACAAACATATTGTACAAAAGTAGACTTTAATACTTTTATTAAAATCCTGCTAGAGTTATAATCAATAAGCTGTGTATTCCAATTCCAATCTTTTATGATATTTTCATAGATTCAAATTTTTAGAAAATGTACTGGTAGGATAATAGGTGCTTTTTACTTTTAATTTGTGACAATGTTCACAACTCTATTAATCTGCTCTTTGAAAAAAAACTTCAAAAACAATATTATATGAGGAGTGTTTTAACCTACCAATATCTGATTTTACTCTAGATAGTTTAGTTAGAATGAAAAAGGGCAGGGTCCAGGAATTGATACAAAAATATACAACAACAAAAACACCTTCAATATCCTCAAAAGGCAAAAAACAAACTCCCAAGTTGATCTAATGTACATCAAGTTGAGAGTTGTTGAGGAAGCGAACTCAAGTAGAGCATAATAATTCTTAGTTAATTTATTATTCCCAATGAACTCCTTTTAAAATGCCTCATTGATGTATTGAATAATCATAGTCTCTACTTCATTAAGTAAAGAAAGAAAGAGTGCAGAGGAAAAGTATTTCTTGCTAATATTTACAGGGTCTTAAACTTAAATTATGACCTTTATTTCTATGTAAAATATATGTACATTTCAAATTTAGTCAGCTCTTTTCCTTTTCCCACAATTGTAGTTTGCAAGGGTGTCATCTGCCTACTTGGTAATATTTTAAGAAAAAGTTACTCCAATGTCAAGTATAGTACACCTTCTTAGAATTAAACTTTCCAAGAAGTTATAAAACTGTATACTTGTTTTTGTCCAAGTACATAACAGAAACTGAACTTCTACTCTATTTTTTAATTTGTGTAATAATTTCAAATCTCTTGGTCACTGAGGATCTAGCAGATAAATTTCATTATATCTTTTACTGGTAGAATAAGAATAATAGGACTTCCAACATATAAAGCACTCACTATGTGCCAAGATGCATTTTAATATAGCAAATATATTACCTTTTAATATTCATAATATTCCAATAATTTTGGATGCTAACATTGCTCTTATTTCTCAGAGATGATAATTAAATGCAGAGAGGTGAGTAATTTTTATGAATTTACACAGTTCTTTTTTTTTCAAGGCAACCAAACCCAAACGTTTTATTTCATTTTTTATTTTTCTCATTGAATTTATTGGTACATTTTAGGTATACAGTACAATTACTTTCATCATTGGGATCTTGCACCTTTACATGACAGGTCTTGGTTCTCATTTTTCCCCTTGTCCCTACCCTCCCTTCACCCCCTCCTCCCCTCCCCATTTACAAACACTTTATTTCCATTTCATCATTTTCTCATATTTTTTCTTTTCCCTTATTACCCTTCCCCTACCCTTCCCACTTTCCCTACACCTTTAGCCCTTTTCTTTCTATTTCACATTGCCAATTATCTCATTAGGATCTTATGTACCATTACATTTTTTCATATCAGAGAAATTATTTGGTATTTACATGTGTAACTTATTTATTTCACTTAGGAGTATATCCTCAATATGTATTCATTTTCCTATGAATGAATCTAATTTCTCATTCTTTAAGGCTGAGTAGTACTCCATTTTACAGAAAATCCACATCTTTATCCAGTTTCCAACTGATGGGCAAAAGGGCTGTTTCCAAGTTTTAGCTACTACAAACTGTGCTGCTATAAACATGGATGTGCATATATCACTGTGGTATGATTCTTTTAGTTCTTTCGGAAAGATACCCAGCAGAGGAATAGCTGGGTCAAATGGAAACTCTAGTCCCAGCTCTTTGAGGTATCTCCATATTGATTTCCACAGTGGATGCACCAGTCTGCACTCCCACCAACAATGGAGAAGGGCTCCTTTCTCCCCACAGCCCCGCCAACATTTGTTATTGGTTGATTTCTTGATAGAGTTCAGATTGGAAGCCTACAGTCAGGCTGTCTGGTATATTTTTTTTTATTCTCCACAAGTTTATGTCTTCTGTTTCATCTTTATTCTGAATACGTGTTACTTAGTCTAAGTTTCAAGCAAATAAAGTAAGTTTCCTAAATTAAGTAGCTAGCAAGCTTAGAGATAATGAATGGATTTAATATATTTACTAATCTAACAATGTCTTTTTATGAACATTATTCCTACAAGGGAAATTATGTAACTATCCTAAATGAAGAAGTTAGTGAGTATGAAATTAAGGTAATGTATGTGACTCAATTCCACCATATTCCTCTATTGTACCAGTTTATAATATATAATAATATATGTTTTTTCAGAAGTGCACGTTAAAAAAATCAGGTTAAATGTTTTCTAAATCTAACAATATGTTGCTATTAATATCACTTTTATGACATGATTCTTTAAAGGCATGCATACATTTTCTGTTTCTTTTAGTTTTATGCTAATCAGGGAAATTCATTGAAAACCAGCTTGGGTGATTTAAAGAATTAAACAAAAGCAACCTTATTAATTTATGTATTTTTAAAATTGAAAGTATATGAAGCCAAATATTCCTGAAATTACTCTCTTATCTATTCTTAATTATGGTAAAATAGAATTTTTTATGGATTTCTAAAACTTAGAGGTTTTTCTAGATTTGATTTATTTTAGGTGCATTTTCTTAAATTCCTCTGAGATAATACAGGTAGAATGAGGAACATATGTTTACTTTGATTTTTGTGTCACTTTGCTTTCAAAGATAAAACTCTTTACCAGTGGAATTAATTGCTGTGGGTGTAGCAACTAATGATGTTAAATAATAAATGCCCTCTGAGAAAGTACTTCTGAAAAACAGAGTGCCGACTCATCTGCATTTCACTCTGCTTTTAATGTACAGTTGTTGTTGGAGATAACTATTATGGAAGTGTTCATTCAAATAGTTCTCTGTGCCTGAGTGCAGAATGAAGCTGTAGTAATCTGCGTCCATATATTTTACAACATGGATGCTCATATACAGTCCATTTGAAAAATTCTGTTATACTGATTTAATAATTCCTATATGATTTATTATTGAAAGTAACTCAAGTATACTTTTGTGTGACACAATATTATTTTACTTATAATTTTCATAATTATATAAGAACTCAACAAAAGGCCAAAGCAAAGAATGGAGCTTTCTTTTTCAAAAAAAGACATCCATCTAACTGAATCCTACAGATTACCTTTTGTACTGCCAAACAGATTTCAGAACATGTCACATTTTAAACATGTAGTTTTGTTTTCTGTAATAATCACATATAGGACACTAAACTCTGGTGGCCCCTTTCTAGTGACTGTTTTGACCAAAGTAGGCACATCTTTGAGGCAGCATGAAAGTGTTTGTATAGTCACATTCCCGCCTTACTGCTGCCCTACGCAAAGCTGTAGGCTATTTCTCCCTTTCTCTCTCTCTCTTTCCGTTCTCTTCCTTCCTTCCTTCCTTCCTTTCCCTTATCAACCTCCTTTTATTTTTTCTTTTACTAACACTTCCTCCCTTATCTTCTTCCTAGCTTCATTAAATAGGACCCTATAGATAGTTCTCACTGGTGCTTGAGCTAATTTCTCTAGAATTTTTGTTTTAAAGTTTCTGTGGGTGATGTACAATTGCAATCCAGGAAAATCTCGGGAGACTCATAAAATTAGTTCAATGATTAAGTGAATCACTTTTCAGTGAATCAGCCAAGTTGAGTTTTGTTAAACTAAATTATTGTATTTTCACATCAGTTAAAAGCACCAATCTGTCACAATTATCAACAAGATAGTTAAACTTTTTAAAAATTTATATTTTATTAGTACTTATTTGTCATGCATAGTGATCACATTCATTATAGGGAATTTGTTCATATACATAATATATCTTAATTCTTCCCATTCCTCTACCCTTCCTTCAACCCTTTCTCCCATCCCCATTTACAAAATTTTTGTTTCCATGTTTTTCCTTCCATTCTCTTTTTTTCTCTTTCCTTCCTTTCCCTGTATAGTGAGGTACTACTCTAACATAAAGAAGGATAAACTTGAGACACTTTTAGGTAAATGGATGCACATAGAAACCATACATTTAAGTGAAACAAATCAGACAATTATTTTAAATGGTAATGCTTCTCAACTGGGGTTGATAGCACTCCTCTGTTTTTTGGAAAGTCTAGTCATGTTTGGATTTTTGAATGTATAGGGGAAGATGATTACATCAGTACTGCAAATACAGGATATTATTAACATTAACATCTTTGTTACCCAAAGAGTACACAATGATGTCAATTTATCTATAGCCTTTCACGCTGTCTTTTGTTGTGTTCTTTAATGACCAGTTTATTGGGTGTGGGACTATACTTCATTGTTCTTTTGATTTGCATTTTCCTGATAATAGTGATTTGTATTTACTTTTTGGCCATTTATATATCTTCTTTGGGTAAATGTCTAAGTCCTTCATCTATTTGTTATTGAGTTATTTCTTTTTTGTATTGAGTGGTAGAAGTGTCATATATTTTGTGGTATCAGTACCTTGTCAGACATATGGTTTACAAATATGTTCTCCCTTACATGTGGCTATCCTCTTTAGAATTTTTTTTCCTTTTTTGTACAGAAGTTTTTCAGTTGGATATAGTCCCCATTTGTGTAATTTGCTTTTATTACCTGTGGCTTTGGGTGAGGTACAATTTCTCCTGAAATTAAAAATAAAGTTAACAGATGATCCAGCAATCTTCCTTTCTGTATGAGTCCAAATGAATTGAAATCAGGATCTCAAATCTGTATTTTCATCTCATTGCAACATTATTCACAAGAGCTAAGAGATAAAAGCAATATAAATGTATGTTGATGGATGAATGCATAAAAAAGTTGAATATTATTCTTAAAATGTAAAAATTTGGTCATATGCCACAACGTCAACAAACTTTGAAGATCCTTTGTTACATGGAAGAAGCCAGTTGCAGGACAGCACTGCATTGTTCCACTTACATGTGTTCTCCAAAATGGTGAAGTTTGTAGGAGCAGAGATTAGAATGAGCTGAGGGGACAGGGAATGGGAAACTGCTGATAGGTACAGTCTTATATGTGAGAAATAAAAAATTTCTGCTAACCTGCTCCACAACATTCTGCATATATTTACTGCTAATAAAAAAATAATATTTGTTAAAAATGCCATGTTATGTGATTTCACCACCAAAAAGAATGACATTAAGGATATTAAATGTGTGTAAGATAGGAAAAAATTTAAAAAGTATCTCCTAAATGCCAGTGGAAAAAAAAGGGGAAATACTGTGCAGTGGAACATGAAATATGAAAGAACATATAAAAGAGAACACATGGAGCTCCTTCAGAATGCAATAATAGGCTATGATGGGATACTTCAAAATGAGTTTGATCCATGTTCTAGGTTTCCAACTCTGGCACAACATCTAGGTGATTTTATTGTACTGAAGTAATTTGTAGGCATCCGTAAGTAGTAAATATATGGAACAAAAATAATAAATAGCCCATTAAAAATACTATGTGCAAATGTAGATATTCTTTCTTTCTTTCTTTCTTTCTTTCTTTCTTTCTTTCTTTCTTTCTTTCTTTCTTTCTTTCTTTCTTTCTTTCCTTCCTGTAGTGAGGATCGAACTCAGGACCTTGCACTTGTGAGGTAAGCAGTGCAACCACTGAGCTGAATCCCCAGCCCTAGATGTACTTCTCAGTATAGGAGAAGACCATAGGAAAGGTTGGTGAAGGGGAAAAGAAGATCTATTTTAGATTGTAAAGAAATGATGCTTTGTGTAAAGGTAAGTGAAAGATTGTACGTCAAAATATAGGAAAAAGATATAAAAAGTATAAATCCTAAAATTTTAGCAAGGTGAAAGAATTCATGTGCTGCAGAATAAAGAGTACTCACAAGAGCATCAAAAATTACAGATTATTAATAAGTTTATATGTTTTCTTTGAGAAAAAATATTTATGATCTTTGATTTTCATGTTATTGAATTATATAATCTCTTTGTATTTTTGATAATAATAAATTACCAGATTCATGGTTTAGATATACATTATATAGTTCTATAAACTGACATATTTCTTTAGTTAACCCCCAAATTCATTACTTGATACATTGATTAGAAAATGATTTGTATGCAGTAAATATTCCAATAATTTTATGCAAATGAGTATCACCAATGAGTCTAAAGAGAAAAATTTCATAGCAGCAAAAGCATGCACATAAAGTGAAGGAATTAAGGCAAAAATGTTTATAAGGATTTTGGCAGTAAGGAAATTGTGAAATGGAGAGTAGAGACCTAAGGAAATGAAAGTGGATGAAGTAATCCATTTTTGCTTACTGAGGCT
Source organism: Fukomys damarensis (assembly GCF_012274545.1). Classification (NCBI taxonomy): domain Eukaryota; kingdom Metazoa; phylum Chordata; class Mammalia; order Rodentia; family Bathyergidae; genus Fukomys; species Fukomys damarensis. Next base: position 46,940,619 of record NW_022900916.1, on the reverse strand, counting down.
TGGGTTTGATATTATGTCTTCAATCATCAAATGTTTATGAAGGTCTTTTTTATATTAGGCCCCTTTATGATCAGTATCACAGGCATATTAGTCACTGAGAGTTACAAACCACAGAAACACCTAACTCTTCAGAGAAGGCCCTCTTTATTTACCTTTCAAATCTAGGAGGCATCGTGTTCAAAACAGGCTGCTATAGCTCTATGAATATCACAGCACTTTTGACACTCTAATGTGCTCCCCAGAAATTTCATCTGCCTTCTGGCAATTGTGTTTGCAGGATTGATAGGAAAGAAAAATAGACTACCTTGTTTTATATCCTCAGTTTTGTCATTTATGGGCCCCCTATCGTCCTAAAATATATGTCAAATAATTTCAGGTCGAGTAAATTATCTCCTAGAGGAGAAAATGGAAGACAAAAACAGTTTCTTTTCTATAAAAATACCTTCTTGGTTCCCATATCCACAACTCCAACCCTAATAATTTACCAGATTTTATGTTGTAATGCTGTATGAGATGCTCTATAAAGCATAACTATTACACACTTGTAAATGATACAGTATAATTCCAATGAAACACTCAATAAAGATTAACTGTTTCATATCCTATCCCAATTGCTGCCTGTATAGTGATGAAGAAAATAGATTTGGCCCTTGCTGTCATGGAGCTTGCAGTTTCATTGTTCAATAAACATAGAGCCAAATTTACTTGTGTGGATTTGTTAAATGCTTGTGAATGAAGACAATTTTTCTGATGATTTGTAGCTCTTCATGTGCACCTCCGTTAGAGTATTTACAATCTGAGTTGCTGTTGATGTATTTGTATGTCGATTGTTCCTCATTGACCATGCACTCTTGGACAGTTGTACATGCACACAGTAAGCGTGTGATACCTCTTATTTGAAATTCAATAAAACTCATATATTTCACTCTATAAAGGAAACTATAATTTATTTCTAAATCATTAATAGACTTACAGTTAATTTGTTTCTCAAAAATATTCTAAACTCTAATAAAATCATGGTCGTAAGTACTTAAGTAATAGGCTTATAGTTCAAAGTCCTTTGCTGGATTGTGACATTATATCTTTATTAAAATAACTGAATAACTTAGTAATTCTTTTATCTTATGGAGAGTTAATCATAAATAAGGAAAAGATGGTTGAATTTTTGCATTAGTTATCATCACAATGCAGTTCCAAAGAGGGAAGGAAATGATATCCCCACCTCTTAAATTCTTAAAAGTCTTTTGACGACAGTATTGCTAAGCTTCATGTGTAGGTTTTGTTGGACTGAATTCTGAAAAGTTAAATCCAGGAGCTGCTGATTAACTCTATTTCTTCCTGAACGGCAAAAGCAAGTTCCTGAAAACAAGCTTTTCTAATCTTAGGACAAGTTGCACACCCATGTGTGTGTTTGTGGAGTGGATGTTAGGCAGACTCATTTTGAAAGAACTTTATCCAATGGGGTGGACAAAATATTGTCTATTGGGGTTTCCCAATAGAAGAGTGGGTGAATGGAATAAAATAAATGAAGACAAAATTTAGCAAATAGATTTATCTGCTCCCAAGCAAATAAATTCTGATACTATCAACTGGAGATAACAGAGGATTTGCTAAAGGCAATTCACCAAATTTTATTGGGATTTGAGTGTTGATAACCACATAGGTCTTATTTTACTTTTCTCAGTATTTTGGATAAAGCCTTTAAAATCAGAATAGAAAAGAAATTTGAGTATTTGACATATTTGATGTTAAAATAATTAAAAAATAAGTTTGGAAACATACACCTCATTTAAACTTTTTGATATTTACAGAACTTTCACAAATAAAATATTTTTAAAATCCGGATTGAATCATAATGAATTCTTGAAAACATTGCTGATATTTGTATGACAGAGAAAAATCACACAATATACAATAAACTGTTAAACATAAAATCCAGAAACAAATTGTACTAATCAGTATTCAATCAGGCAGCAGAAATGACATAGTGATTGAAATAAAAATTTATAACAGGAAAGTATTAATTAACAAAAGGTCTTTACTACAAAGGAATACAGAAATAAAGCATCTTGCCCCTATCTCTGGAGCTAAGACACACCATCCAAAACAGGAATCAATCCAGAGGATCCTTCTACTCAGGGCCAATGCAACTTCATTGAAGAGAGTACAACTAACTCTAGCCCTTGAAGGTAAAGTTTGATGAGATGCTGCAGGCAAAAGCTGGAAAGCAAAAATGCCCTGTGAGGCACCTTCCACCCTGCCTGGCAGCTGAAAGAGCTGGTCGAAGTAATGCCCTGGCTTTTGCACATGCACACAACTGACACATGGGAAAAGAAAGAAGAAAAATGGAAACACGCCAAATTCAGGGAAAAATATGTTTTTCCTCCAGTGTCCCACACATGCCATCTACTGATAAAGTTTAAATATCTTGCCAATTGGCAGAAGTGTGAGTTCAGAAAGGCAATGAAAGATGAATGTGGAGCTGTGGGCAACAATGCAGAAAGTGGCATGGTAACATTATGTGACCAAGGTATAAAATTTGGGGCGGTAAAGATGATGAGTGCATACATTTAGATAGAACATATTTTCCATGCAGAAAAAAATAAAAAAGCATTACATAATGTTTTAAATTTTATGTTCTCTATAATTACTTAATAGAATAGTGTGTAATGTTACTGTTATATTTGACAATTTAAACAGAAGTGGAGACATGAGGACTAGACATCAGTGAGATTTTTCTATGAAATAAATGGAGCTTTGAATTTAATAATATATAATTATTCTAGAATATTCTAGGCCATATTTTCAGTGAGAAAGTAAAATTATTTCAGATTGTGTAAGGAATCTTGAGATCTGACTTACTAAGTTAATAAAAATTAATGTAGCCAACCTACTGTTATCTCTACCAAAATAAATTTCAGGTGACAACTGTACTTCTGATTTGTTCATTCAATGGATGAAGCAGAAATGAATGGGAAATTATCTGGTCTGGCCTGGATCTGAAATGAGAGACACATTATAATTTTCTGAAAATCTAGCTCTTTCAGATAGATACTTCTAGGTCTCGAGTGTCATAGAATATGATAATTTGTCCTTTGTTTCTCTATCTACGCATATGCTATTGAAACAGCCATTCTCCAAATGTTATCCTAGGACTGACATCACTTTCTGAGGAGTTGTCAAAAAAGTATGTTCCCAGGCTTTACCCAAGACTTCCTCAGTGAGACATTCTGAGCCTTGGACCCTTAGTAATCTCTATTTCTAGATGATCTGAGCAAAATAAGCCAGACTCAGAAGGTAAATATTGAATGCTTACTATGAGAAATGCCCCCTGACCCCCCAACAAAATCAAGTGGAGAATTATCATGAACTAGATGGTAGAGTATTAGAGAGGAAGAAGGAGATAGAGAAAAGATGGGAGAGGAGGTAGTGAGAGATAAAAATAATCAATGTATTTTATGTGCATTTCCAATACACCAAAATGAAATCAGTTATTCCACATTATTAATATACACTAAAACAATGAACACTTTAAAAATGCAAAATAAAAGCTTCATAGCTACATAGAAAATCCTTAGCTCCTATTGATTTTCATAATTAAAATAATACATTTTCATTCTTATTTTTGCTGTTTGATACTACTTAAAGCAAATAATTATTCATGATATCTGTTGGACAATACTATCAGTTCTAAGGAGATACAATCTTAAAATAGCCCTAATAAAAGACAACTACCTCTTTTTATGTTTACTGGATTCGAAAAGAGAGACTCATCTTTAGGTTTTCATTTATGTCACTATTTCTTTATCCGTTAAGGTTTTAAAATCATAAATGGAATTCAGCTACAGAGGACAGGAAGTCAATTTTCCATGACCAAACTTTTTATCCTGACAAAAATGGCAGGCATTTATAGGAATACATTAGGAATTATTTTTAGGATACTTGTCTTTCTATGACACAAAACTGAAACAACATATTATGCACTTAGTGTTACAATATCTAATAGGTGCCCAGCTTATCTTTGGACATTTGAATGCCACACATATTCCAGAAGATTTTCATGATAGATGAGTGAATTTCTGCTGATTTGAATGAAATCATTTGATCTTTTATACTCTAACAAGTGTTCATGTCACTATCATCTTTCCCGAAGCTTATTCTTTTCCAAATGTCTGCATTTTTGCTGTTATATAAAATTGTATTTTCATGTGTGTTACTAAATGTCGGGACTACAAAGGTTCTGCCTTTCTGAATTAAATTTCACACCATTTTGTATTTTGAAGATGAAAGTAGAGAAGCATTTTTTTTCTAGAAATTAAGTTCATTGTCATCTGAGAAGAAATGGAAGCATCCGACAGCTGTTTGTGCCCCATAGTTTTTTGTCATAAAATTCTTCCTTATCAAGAGCCAGATTTGTACTAGATGTCAGCATGACCAGTGCTGTAATTTCTGTGACTTTTACCTGTTTCTGTCTTTGTTATCCTGATGTTCAAATATCAGTTTAATTTTACCTTCTTCTTCCTTCAAGGTAGTTGGGATTGTGGTATTTTGTAAAATATCATCTTTATTTCTTATAATCTTTATGTCTTTCTCCCCAGAATTAAATTTCGAGTGACTATTTCTGGTTTTATATTTATAATTAAATAACAAAAGCTTCATACCTTTACTCAGAGAATGAAACTATATGCACCTAATATTTTCATTTAAGAGATACAAAAATATTTGCTGTTGTCAGCATAATCTAAAAACAGAAGGTGCCTGTTAGTCAGCTTTTTAAGTGCTTCTACCACTTATGAAATGTTGTAGAAATTAAAAATAAAACTAAAAAACAAGAAAATAGTTCCAAGCAAAGGTAAGTGATTTTGGTAAAAACAAAGCAAATAAAACATCTAGGGTGGCATTTGACTTTTCTCTATATGGCTGCTCTTTCTGGCAGGATATCTGACTTCTGTGGAGGATGGCTTCCTAGACACAATTATGCAAGTGTCATCCATAAGGTAAATGCCTTCAAATTGGGATCATTGGGCTCAGAAATGTATGCATTTAAAAATTTTACAGAAATATGTGCATAAAATCATGGTCATCACAATTCCAGATTTGAAGTTACACTACAAAGCTACAGTGATAAAACAGCATGCTACTGGCAAAGAAACAGACCCAAGGATCAGTGAAACAGACCAGAGATGTAGAAACAACTTCAATCACACTCAACTACCTTATCTTTGATGAAGGAGCCAAATGCCTTCACTAGGAAAAAGGTAGCCTCTTTAAAAATTATGCCAGGAAAACTGGCTATCCACATGCTGATGATGGAACCTAGACCCATATCTATCATCCATGCATTAATTTAAAATAGAAGTGGATCAAAGATGTAAATATAAAAACAGAAACAATCTGCTGGAAGAGAGATAAGTAAACTCTCAAAGACATAGATATAGTCAAAGATTTTATGAACAAAACTCCAATTGCACAGGAAAAAATACAGAGAATCAACAACTGGGATCACATCAAATGAAAAAGCTTTGGCATGAAAGGAACCACCAACTAAATGAAGAGAAAACCCACAGAATGAGAAAAAAAAAATTACCAGCTACTCCTCAAAGGACTAACATCAAGAACATATAAGTTCTTCATATAAAGAACTTAAAAAATCAGACCTCTCCCAAATATAAAGATCCACCCAATAAATGGGCATCTGAAATAAACAGACACTTCTAAGATGAAGAAGTAGAAATAGCAAACAATGTATGAAAAAAATGTTCAACATCACTGGTCATTCAAGAGATGCAAATGAAAACTATGCTGAGATTCTACCTCACTCCAAAAAGGATGGCTGCTATCAAGAAATCAAACAATAACAAATTCTGTTGGGGCTTTAAGGAAAAAGAAATCTTTCCTCATTGTTGGTGCAAGTGTATATTGGTACAACCACTGTGGAAATTAGTATGGAAATTCCTCAAAAAGCTAAAACTGGAGGTTCCATTTGATCCACCTACTCCTTTTCTTGGTATCTTCTTGAAAAAATTAAACGCATCAAAACACAATGATATAGGTATGCCCATGTTTATATCAGCTAACTCTAGAAAACAGCCTACCTGCCCATCAAGAGATGAATGGATAAAAACGTCATATTTATGTAAAATGGTATACTACTCCGTCAAAAATAAGAATGAATTCGAGTCATTTTCAGGCAAATTTCATGTACCTCAAGATCATAACATCGAGTGAAACAAATTAGATACATAAGTTTAAATATTGCATTATTTTTCTTGTGTGAGAAAACCAAAGGGTAAATAAGGAGTAAAACAAAAGATAAGTATCAGGAAGTAGGAAGAGCATATTGAATTGGGAAGGAAAATAAGGGAGGGGAAGAAGAAAGGGAAGGGAGGGAAAAAGTATTTAAAAAGGGGATGAAATAGTCCTTTGTCTGAGGAGCAGCTGGTAAACATTTTTTCCCACATTATAGGTTGTCTCTCAGTTCTGCTTATGGTTTCTTTTGCAGTGCAGAAGCTTTTTAATAAGATGAGATCCCAGTTGTTGATTCTTTCTGCTAGTTCCCGTGCTACTGAAGATTTGTTCATAAAGTCTTTTCCTATGCCAATGTCTTCGAGAGTTCTGCCTAACTTATCTTCCAGCAAGTTTAGTGTTTCTGTTTTAATATTTAGATCTTTAATCCATTTGGATTTTAATTTAGTGCATGGTGAAAGATAAGGGTCTAATTTTAATCTATGGCAGATTGAAATCCAGTTTTTCCAACACCATTTATTAAAGAGGCTATCTTCCCTCCACTGAGGATGGTCAGCTCCTTTGTCAAAGATGAGGTAGCTGAGTACATCTGGATTTGCTTTTGTGTCTTCCAGTCTGTTCCACTGATCCTCAGGCCTATTTCTTTGCCAGTACCATGCTGTTTTTATCACAGTGGCTTTGTAGTATAGTTTCAAATTGGGAATTGTTATACCCGGTGCCATATGTCTGTTGCCTAACATGGCTTATTCTAGGTCTCTTATGGTTCCAAATGAATGTTTGGATTCTTTTTTCTAGTTCTGTGAAATATAGTGTTGGGATTTCAATTGGCATTGCATTGAATGTGTATAGCAGTTTTGGTAGTATGGCCATTTTCACTATGTTGATTCTTCCTACCCAGGAGCAGGGGATATCTTTCCATTTTTTTATATCCTCTTCAATTACTTTTTTCAGAGTGCTGCAGTTTTTAGTGTAGAGATTTTTTGCTTCTTTTGTTAGATTGATTCTTAGATACTTCATTTTTTTAGATGCTATTGCAAAAGGATTTTTTTCCCTTATTTCTCTGTGAGTCTGTTATTTGTGTATAACAAGGCTATTGATTTTTGGGTATTCACCTCATATCCAGATACTCTACTGAATCTGTCAATTAAGTCTAGAAGTCTTTTGGTGGAGCTTTTTGAGTCTTCAATGTAGAGTATCCTATCATGAGCAAATAATGACAGTTTAACTTCTTCCTTTCCTATCTTTATTGCTTTAATTTCTTTCTCTTGTCTAATTGCTGTGGCTAATATTTCCAGAATTATATTGAAGAGGAGTGGTGATAATGGACATCCTTGTCTTGTTCCTGATTTTAACATGAAGGTTTTCAGTTTTTGGCCATTTAGTATGGTGTTGGCTGATGGTTTTCATAGATAGCTTTTATTAAATTGAGGTATAAACCATCTGTTCCAATTTTTTGCAGGGTTTTTATCATGAATGGGTGTTGAATTTTATCAAATGCTTTTTCTGCATCTATTGAGAGGATCATATGATTTTTGTCCTGGACTTTGTTAATATAATGTATTACATTTGTTGACTTTCGTATGATGAACCACCCTTGCATCTCTGGAATAAATCCAACTTGGTCAGGATGGATGATCTTCTTAACAATCCTCTGTATTCTGTTTGCTAGTATCTTATTAAGGATTTTTGCATCTATCTTCATTAAGGAGATTGGTCTGTAGTTCTCCTTTTTGGTTGTATCTTTCCCTGGTTTGGGAATCAAAGTGATACTTGCTTCCAGGAATGAATTTGGAAGTATAGCTTCCCTTTCCATTTCATTGAAAAGTTTGAAGAGTAATTGGCAGTAGTTCTTCTCTAAATGTCTTTTAAAATTCAGCAGTGAATCCATCAGGGCCTGGACTTTTCTTTGTTGTAAATTTTAAATTACATTTTCAATTTCACTGACTGTAATTGGGGCATTTAAAATGTTTTTATCTTCTTCATTCAATTTTGGTAATTCGTAAGTATCTAAAAATCTGTCCATTTTTTCTGTGTTTTCCATTTTATTGGGGTAAAGGTTCTCAAAGTAGGTATTTATGATCCTCTGGATTTCTTTTGGATCTGTTGTGACTTCACCTTTTTCATTCCTGATTGCATAGATCTGAGCCTTTTCTTTCCTTTTTCTGATAAGATTAGCTAAGGGTTTGTTGATTTTATTTATTCTTTCAAAAAACCAGTTCTTTATTTCATTTATTTTTTTGTATCATTTTCTTAGTTTCAATTGCATTGATTTCTGCTCGGATCTGTATAATTTCCTCTCTTGTTCGAGCTTTGGGTTTTTCTTGCTCTTGTTTTTCTAGGAGTCTAAATTTCATCATTAAGTTGTTTATTTGAGCCTGCTCTGTTTTCCTAGTGTAGGCATTCAAAACAATCAGCCCCCCCAAATATAAAGACCCAATTCAAAAATGGGCATCTGAAATGAACAGACATTTCTCAGACAGAGAAGTAAAAGCACCAAATAAATATATGAAAAAATGTCCCACATCACTGGTCATTTGAGAGATGCAGATGAAAACAACACTGAGATTCCACCTCACCCCACAAAGAATGGCTGCTATCAAGAAATCACACAATAACAGATGTTGGCGAGGTTGTGGGGAGAAAGGAACCTTTCTCCATTGTTGGTGGGAGTGCAGACTGGTGCAACCACTATGGAAATCAATATGGAGATATCTCAAAGAGCTTGGATTGGAGGTTCCATTTGAACCAGCCATCCCTCTGCTGGGTATCTTTCCAAAAGAACTAAAAGAATCATATCACAGAGAAGTATACGTTCCCATATTTATAGCAGCACAGTTTGTAATAGCTAAATCTTGGAAACAGCCCATTTGCCCATCCGTTGGAAACTGGATAAAGAAGATGTGGTTTTTGTATAAAATGGAAAATTACTCAGCCATAAAGAACGAGAAAATAGATTCATTCATAGGAAAATGAATACATATTGAAGATATACTCCTAAGTGAAATAAATAAGTCACACATGTGTAAATACCAAATAGTTTCTCTGGTGTGAATAATCTGCAACAATACATAAGATCCTAATAAGATTACTGACATTTAGAAATGGGAAGAAAGGAGCTAAAGGTTTAGGGAAGGTGCGATGGGTAGGGGAAGTGTAATAAGGGAAAGGAAAAAATGTGAGATAATGAAAAGATGGAAGTAAAGTTTTTGTAGATGGGGAGGGGAGGAGGGGGTGAAGGGAGGGCAGGGGTAAGGGGAAAAATGAGAATCAAGACTTGTCATGTAGAGGTACAAGATCCCAACAATGAATGTAACTGTTTGTATCCCTAAAACGTACAAATAAATTCAATTAAAGCTGAAAAAAAATTTAAGAAAAGAGAATGAAAGGGGAAAAAATGGAAACAAAGCCTTTATAAATGGGAGGGGAAGAAGAGTTCAAGGGAGGGGAGGGATTTTGAGAAAAAAGAAGAATTAAGACATTATGTACAGGTGCAAATCCCTTAAAATAAATGTGATCAATGAAATTGTAGTAGATATTCCTGTTGTCCCCAGAAATACTGAATCCAATCTCTATGCCTATCATTTGAACACGACAGTGCCTTCCTTGCAGTTCCGTCACCTTGAGTAGATATATTAACTTTATAACATCCTTGCCAATGTATGGGTTTATAGAATTATTTTGGTTTTAAAGTAATTTCATAAACGTTGGAATAAGAATATGTATACACGTATATGCAAAACCAGAAACATATATGTGTATTTATGCATGTACATGTAGGGATATTTTTATATCACAAATATAAATTAAATGTTTAGTATTATAAAAATGTTACATTTTCTTTGTTTAATACTTCCTGATCTAAAATCTAACCTACTTTATTTTTAAATTTATAACCCTTGAATAATTTTTTACACTTTTGTATTTTAATATAATATACAAACAGAAAAGTACTTAAAAGTTCAGAAAGTACAGCAGGACACATTTATGCAACATGAATATATCCATATAATCTTTAAACTTATTGAGATATAAAGCATTGCCAAGACTCAAAAAACTTCTCTATTGGATCCACCAGACCATTATTGACAGGACTCTGCTTGTTGGCAGGTTTCTGCTTGTACAATATGCAACATGACAGGTGAATTTCAGTCATGACGGGGAATCTGGTTCATGATGAGTCATACCTCCTTTAATGTTCCTTGGGGTTCTATGTCAAGACTTCTGTCTCTACCAGTATCCAATAAATGGCAGAAATTCCTTTGGAAAAAAATGTGTAATCCTTCATTGTAGATAGCATGGTGATTCAAGGGATCTAAGGGCCTACATTTTAATTCTATTTACTATTTCTCCTCACTTGTGTAAAGTTTACCACGCGGTACATTCATTCTTTTACAAGAAGATGATCTTCCAGTTCACTTGGGTGAACATTTACAAATGTTTTTTACCAGTGTTTTATGCCAGAAATTACCTGTGATCCATCTAACACAGGTGATAGAATCCTTGTTGTCAACTGAAGAAAAAATGATCAGTCACAAAATCCAATATTAATATCAACTTTTTTCACTTATAGTAAAAGTTGAGAAAATTTGAGTGTGCTTAGGAAGCACCTGCTGATAAATATGAGAGGTTTTTATTAAGGTGTGTTCGGTATTAAACTTTGTGGAAAGAGGATAAAAGAAAGAAGCTTGTTCAGGAATTTGTTATGGAAATTTAAAGGGGCTTTGGTCACTTGTTGTGAGGCTCCAACTATACAAGAGCTTTGGGAGCTATTTTGAATTGGCACAAAAGGACCATGCCTTGCATCCCTAACTAATCCTTGAATGTAGGTTCCTCCTGATAGAAGTTTGGCTTCCTTCAAGCAAACCAGTTTTCAAATGAAGAAATTTCCAAAAGGGATGAGAGCTTACTGCTGTCTCCTGGCAGCAATCTTGCTGTCTGGTGCAATAAATTATTTCATAAAAGGCAATTTGGGAAGCACATTGCATGAATGTTGGATCTAATTATGTTTTCTATTTTCTATAATTACACATATCATAGCAAAATTTTGATTGTTTTACTCTTGTCTGATAATTCCTTGTACTAATCATTTTTAACATATTTTGTTTGTTCTTTTTGTTTCTGCTTGTTTGAGTTTGTTTTTTCATCCAAGTGCTTAGTATATTTCTCTTGCTGCTAGGCATTGGTAATTTTCATATTTCTGGGTAGCCCATTTCACAAAGCCAAAGTTCATTTGCTGCAGCCTCAAGCACATCCTGCTTCCTGCAAATATGGCTTATTTGTGTATTATTTCTTTGACATGAACAGAATATGAAGGGCTCCTGCCATCACCCTGCTCACTTTTGTTTATTTACATCTGCTTGCTCTTTTTTCTTTTCACTCATTTTCTCCTCAGAAAATCTATTTCTGCTCTAGCTGGTTCTGCATCTGGAATTCATGCTCAGTTTTTTTCTCCATTCCTTATACTCATACTTTGAAAAAATGTCGTTTTGACAGTCCTTACTGAGCTAAGATTTTATAAACAAAGGATGCTTTAGTTGTCTTTCTTACATTATGCCTTTTGAATGATTTCTAGGAAGAGAAAAGAAATAGTGCAGTTTTCCAACTTATGTAAATTTTGGTTGATATACATCAATGTCAATATCTATTTATCTATTAAAAATGTACACACACTTCAGGAAGGAAAAGTAGTAGTTTCAACAGATGGTGTTACCCTCATATGGGAGACCCTAGGGTAAGGTTATATATAGCAGAAAACCACTACATTGCCAGTGCTTGGAGAAGAAATTGAAAAATCTTGTTCATCAAGCTCAGTGACCAAGCCTACCCAAGCAGCAATTCACTATACTAATACATGTCTGAAAGCCAATAGCCACTGCTTTGAGCTCCTCTTGTATTTGTAGAGTGCAAAGGTAACTTATATAAATCTCATGATGGCTATATATTTAGTATTAAAATATTTATACAAGTTTTTCTTTTCCTGAGGTGTACTGTGCATGCAGTATTTTTTGGTGGTCTCTCTCTCTGTATATATATATATATATTGAGGTACTTAATTCACATTTGCAGCTGGTGAAAAACTGAAGAATTTAGGAACCTTGTTCTTGAGTGAATTCTTGCCATACTATATCCCTATATATATTGAAATTACTTAAAAGTCTTTCTTCAAATGTAATTAGACTTGCAGCAGATTCTAAATTAAGAAAAATTGGCAGCCTTACAACACTAAATATTCCTGTGAATTAACTTGGCATTATTCCTAGCTTTGTAAAATATTCTCTCAAGGAATCATAATTCTTCAAAATGTACATTGTTATTACAGATGGTATTCTGCTCTCAATTGGGATTTCCAGATAACCATTGGTGATATATTTTAATAATACTGATTTTTCTTAGTTGAGCTTCTATTGAGTAATCTTATGGGATTATTTGTTGCAGATTATAATTGATAGTTTATTTTCTAAGATTTTTTTGCCACAGAATTGTAAGTTTATGTTTTCCCTTTCTTTTCCCTCTGTAATTACGTTGAGTAATTGAGTAATTATTGTTCATTTTGTTTATATTGAAAACAGTTGGCATTCCAGTGTTGTAGTAATTTTTAAATGGATTATGTATTCATATATCTATGTTGTTTTCTGTGTGGTTAGCATATATATAAAAGGAATTCCTACATATTACCAATTCAGAGCATTATAAATCACTTTGAGATATTGATATTTTTAATATCCCTTTCTACTTTAATTGATAATATATTTCTTGATTCATTAATTGTAAAATATATTGAAAAATTTTTATTGATGAAAATAACTTGAATAACTAGAATAAATCACCATATCATAATGCATTTTAAAGATACAAAGATACGCTTAGGTAATATAATTGTTGAAAGCAGAGGCATTTATGGCCACAAAATAAATAACATTGTTATGTCAGCAGAACTCATTTTGAAATTAAATACATTCTAATTTTAACAAATGAATAATGCAATCTGGCATATTTTCTGTTTACAATGAAACTTGTGAAAGATGGAGTATTTCTTGATAATTTCATACAATATTCCAAGCAAAATTATCTTGTTTAGGCAGGAGTAAGTGTGGGCAATGTGTGTAAGTCACTAAGGGGCAATGGAGATTTCCTAGTTAGCTTTTTAATTACTGTCATGCTTATTTATGTGTTTCCTTTACTAATTTTGACATTTTAATTTTTCCAAAAGTCTATTCCTTGTGTATACACACATACACACAAATATAACAATATTCCAAGCAAAATTATCTTGTTTAGGCAGGAGTAAGTGTGGGCAATGTGTGTAAGTCACTAAGGGGCAATGGAGATTTCCTAGTTAGCTTTTTAATTACTGTCATGCTTATTTATGTGTTTCCTTTACTAATTTTGACATTTTAATTTTTCCAAAAGTCTATTCCTTGTGTATACACACATACACACAAATATATATAAAAACTATTTTATTTTAAATTCTAAATCTATACTTTGTTCACTGTTACCTTTCTTTTCTATCAGGCAAGTTTTGTTTGAATGGTATTTCTGTAATCTATCTTCAAAGAAATAACCTTTGTCTCTGATTAAACTTATTAGTTATGTTAATCAAATGGGCTGCACTATGAAACTTTCTTAGTTCTCATGTTATTTAACAGATCCTTCAAACTCTCTTGGCTTCTTTGATATAGAATGTACTAGATATATACAATGGAAATAGGAATCCAACATCATTTTAAGAGTTATTATCTCTTTAGAAGCCATTTTCAGGAAAAATTTCAAAGAATACTTATGCGACAAGAACAGTAAGTGTATAATTTCAATGACTTTTAAAATGTAAAATTTGCTGAGTTTCTTAGTTTCCTCCGTCTGCTACATCAACATACCATGTCATGCTTGGTTTATAACTAACATAAATAAATTCATTGCTTAGAGTACTGATGCTGAAAAGTCCAAGACCAAGGTGCCGATAGAGTTGGCATTTGGTGAGGGATCTCTTCCTGGTGTATAGATGCTACTTTCTAGATATGTCCTCACATGGTGTTCCCTGATAACATCAACTTCAAGATGAATATAAAATATTAGAATTTTTATTGTAATTCTGTGTCATCACATCTTATTAGATGTGCTTTTATCTACTGATGAAAGACACTAAACTAACAATGTCTTAATATTTGATGCCTAGACTTCTCAGTTTCTAAAAAGTTTGGAAGAGAGAACATGTAAGCATAGGCTTGAGGGTTGACTGTTAACAGATTTCTAGGCCACTGCCTAATATTGCCATCTTATGAGTTATATATTAACTGTAATATTTAGCTTGCATTTAGCACTTAGTCTGTGACCAGCTTTTTTGTTGTTGTTGCTTGTTTGTTTGTTTTTTGAGACAGGGTCTCACTATGTAGTTGAGACTGACCTGGAACTCACTATGTAGCCCAGGCTGGTCTTGAACTCACAGTGATCCTCCGGCCTCAACCTCCGAGTGCTGGGATTACAGAACAGTGCCACCACACCCGGTTGTGACCAGCTTTTTAAAAAATCATGTATTCTTACATTTATGACTCGTAGAGAAACCATAAATGTTATTATGCCTCTCGCAGATGAAAAATTTTTGCCAAAAATTCTAGCGAATTTCACTATTTTCTTATTGGTAACACTGACCATAGCCTATGCCTAACCCAAGAACTGAATTTGTCTTTCATGAAATCAAAAGACCTTTGTTAACACTAGGAAAAATATCTTAGTTATGTCATGAGTTTAAAATAAATGTAAAAGTAATGATCTATAACAAAATTTTTGTGAGAGAATTAAAGTTACGACAAAATTAAAAGTTTTTGGGAGAAGCGAGGGCAGAGTCAAAGGGAAAAAATGAGAATCAAGACCTGTCATGTAAAGGTACAAGATCCCAATAATGAATGTAACTGTACTGTATACCTAAAATATACAAATCAAGACCTGTCATGTAAAGGTACAAGATCCCAATAATGAATGTAACTGTACTGTATACCTAAAATATACCAATAAACTCAATAAAAAGAAAAACAAGATTAAAAGTTTTTGGTGGGGTGTAGTGAATACTAAATTATTCACATTGATCCAATGATATAATTGTTAACTGATAGGAGTGTTATCATTTGGTTATAAATTAATAATAAACAAATAAAATGTTTTCAGTGGTTTTGCTTTTCCTTTTGCTAATGTACTAGAAGCTTTTCACAATGAGAGCAAAGAGATAAAAATAACCACATTGTGGATAACAAAATATTTTTGTGTTGGATTCCATTATCTTTGAAAATATTCAAAAGAATTAATGCAGCATAAAGAACAAAGTGAATTGTACCAGAATATCAATGGCACTTCTTGACCATCGGTATTAGTTTTGACTTAAGATAGCAGAATTAATCATGAAACAAAATTTCAGAACTACTGGAGAAATATTCTAAGAAAGAATATTTAAGCCTAAATAAACCTATATATGAAATATGAAGAAAAATATCAGAGGGTTTGAATAAAAAATTGTTACTTTAAAACTCACATTGCCTTTAATCTCCTCAAAAAGCTCCCTCTCACTTCAAGCACATTTATCTCACCGTTCTTGCTACTTTCTGAAATAGCTCTGTAACGTTTTTTCCAAGTGTTTTCAATTTCACTGTTGGTCTGCTTTGATGTCAAAGCCAATTCAAAACATTCATCTTTCACGGGCAGTTTTACGTTGGGGAAGAACCATAAGTCGCAGGGTGACCAATCTGGTAAATATGGTCGGTGACCCTGCCTCATGGTTGCAAGATACTCCCAGAATCTTTCGTTCTACTTGAGATCACATCTCTCAAAGACCTGTATGAAAGAGAACTTCCAGACATCCTACAGAAAGTGGCCGCACAATGGGATACAAGTGTTCAGAGCGGCAAATATATTGAGGTGCATTAATGTGAATGTGCTTTATTAGGATGAATTTTTAAAATTTAAATATTCATCATATTTCAATCACCCCTTGAATCATGAAGTTATGAAATTGAAAGTGTATGTAAAACTGAATAAAGCAAGAAAAAATCATTTGGAAAACATATTTTGGATGTCTTTCTACAAATGCACAAAGCCACAGTTGTAATTAACTTGAATTTTAACAAAAAGAAATGAAAATTCACATTTATTGATTGATTCGCTCTTGGCTTTTTGAGACAGGGTCTCACTATGTAGTCAGATTAGCCTTGCACTCTCTGTACAATCCTCACAGCAATCTTCTGCCACAAACTCCCAAGCTTTAGGAATAAAAGCATGTACCACTGTGCCCAGCATGTTTATTTAAACTATGTATTACTGTGTAAGATTGGACCAAGACTGGCAAAATATGAAATTTGCAAAGAACTTGGTTTAATTTGTTACCTATGTGAGGCAGAATACACAACCAGGATATCCATAAGCCTCACAGTCATATTCTAACAAACCAGATTGTTCTGACTCAGTGACTTTTCTATGCTTTTCCTATAAATAATTTATCCACGTTTCTATTACTGTTTAAAAGTTAAAGCTTGGCTGGGGATTTACCTCAGCGGTTCGGTGGCCTGCCTTGCAAGAGCAAGGACCCCAGTTCAATCCCTGGTACCAAAAAAATAAATAAATAAAATAAAATAAAAGTTAAAGCTTAAGTGTAAATCTTTTCTTTTTGAAATTTCTCTGTAGTATGTCCCACTCAGAAATTATTTGTTTTATTATTTATCATTTTAATTGTTATAATGAAAGAAAATGTAAGCCACGAGTCACACAATAATTAATATCATTGATATCATTTGGCTTTATATAAATAACCCATGATATATTCACAGACCTAAGATTTTTTTCTGTCTGTATCAGTTGCTTTAATCTTGATGAACTTGTACAGAGAAAAGAATGAAGTATCTTATTTGCTGATAAGGTGTAGAATAGAGATTTAATGAAACTGAATTCATTTTTTTAAAAGTTCATTGCCACTCTTTAGGTATACGGTACAGTTCCATTCATCATTTGATCATGTACCTTTATATAACGTATCTTGGTTCTTATTTTTTCCCCATACCCTTGCCCTCCCTTGTTTATAGTGGCACAGTTTGTAATAGCTAAAACTTGGAAACAGCCCAGTTGCCCATCAACTGAAGAATGGATAAAGATTTTTTTTAAATATATAAACTGGAGTACTACTCATCCATAAAGAAAGAGAAATTAGAGTCACTTATAGGTAAATGAATGCATATTGAGGCCATACTCACAAGTGAAATACATAGGACACTCGTGTAAATCAGAATAGCTTCTCTGGTGTCAAAAACTAAAAGTGTAAATAAGTTGTTTTTTATAAAGCAAAAATAAACAAAAACAAATAGCAAGCTTCCAGCCCCTGCAGCATGAAATAAATAACCAGCAAAAAATTATGGATAATTTTAAGTGAAAACTTTTGAATCAGAGGTTTTCTCAGTGACTTCTATATTATTTCCATTAATACTATTCTGTTGATTAACTATTATAGATTAAATTATGTATTTCATGAGTTATGAAACCTCTATGAAAATGCAGAAATATCTGGATTAATCACATGCATAAGAGACAGTAAAATAAGTTTAAAGTCAAACATAACTAAGTAGACTATCATAATTTTGTTAACATATGTATTTGATGTATTCCTAACACTTATGTGAGTTAGTACACTTCAGAATTAGCTTGAAATGTGGATAAAAATCCAGATTATTGCAAAGTACCGTTGATTTGTAAATATTTGTGATGTGAGAGGAGAGTCAATATTTCTATCAAAATACCAAACAATTTTTATAGTTTTATTTTATGAAAAACTAAACTGAAATTTCATAACAAAATTTTGAGTATAACAATAGTTAATACACCATGCACTTTACCTTCAAACTAGTTATGCAGTATAAAATACATGGACCAAGATTATTACAAAGAATAAACAAATAGGTAAAAACACTAAACTTACTTTTCAACAAACTAAGATAAAATAATGGTATAAATGAAACAGATGAGAATATATATTAAAATATATTTAAACAATGACATATAGCTTGAGGAAATATTTAAACTTTCTGCTTCCTATTTTATCTCTATAGTATTTTGCTCTATACATGAAAATATATGACAGAAATCATGCCATATTTAAGCTTGTGAGTCTGACCAAAGACAATTTTGACACACAGTGAAGTTTTAGATGCATATATGTTGCAACACACACACACACACACACATATTTCGCTTTTGTTTACTCCAAAAACACGACATCAATTTCAAAGTAACAGTCTTAAAACTGTACAGATACTGAATGACCTTTCCATGAATGGTGAAAAATCAGGGTATAGAAAAACACATCATTAAATCACTACTGGAAAACAACTGTACTTCATGAGATGGGAGTGTCAAGGCTACATTTGCACAACTTCCAAAATTTTATTTTTTCATACCAAAACATTTATTGGTACATTTAAATTCTTATTTTCTGCAACAGCGTTATTGGATATTATACTAACTAGCTATGGTCCATTAATAGTAAATATTTCTAATATTTAGAAGGTTT
This sequence comes from Fukomys damarensis, assembly GCF_012274545.1. NCBI lineage: Eukaryota > Metazoa > Chordata > Mammalia > Rodentia > Bathyergidae > Fukomys > Fukomys damarensis. The sequence goes on along the minus strand of NW_022900916.1, from coordinate 46,921,832 downwards.
AGTGGATTAGAAATATTTTGGAGATTTAGTGCATTACTTTGAGATAGTCCTTCTTGAATTTATAATTAGTAGTTATAAAGTTAGAGCATTAAAATGAGATTCTCAAATTAAAATTACTGGGTTTGGTTATCCCAGAATTTCATGTTCTGTCAGTAGTAGATTAGGTTATTCAGCTATGCTATTATTTGGATGGAATATAGACAAATATGTGAACTTCAGTGCAGTACTGGGACATTCTGCTCAGGAATTTTTCACTGGCTCTTCCAATGTTCTTTTTTTTCAAATTGAATATTTTATTAACATGGTAGATGTCTGTAACATGTGCACACACACTTACACACTCAGAATGATCTGCCTGGGGGAAAAAGACTGCGCTTAAGGGCGAAATGAAAAATTTTAAAAACTGGTTTTCATTATTGTAGGCAATTATGTCCACATCACTCACAAAGCTATTGCCAAATCTGTCCAAGGAAGCAGTGTGAGGATGGGGGCATCTTCAGAAAAATCCAATAGTGGCCTAGCAGAGCTCTCCATATGAGAAAGCTGACATAATGTGGACTTTTGCTATGAATTTTTTTCTTTTGCAAAATATCGGGGGAGGTTTATAAATGGGCAGAAAATAAGAGAAGGTGATTTGAAGTAGGCTTTTGCAGTCAATTTTCCTCACAGTATTGTTCAGGGTCATCAAGAAAATGCTTAGTCTTTCTCTGGAACCAGTTTTTTTTGTTTGTTTGTTTTTTTGAGACAGGGTCTCACTATATAGTTGAGACTGACTTGGAACTCACTATGTAGCCCTGGCTGGTCTCGAACTCACAGCAATCCTCCTGCCTCAGCCTCTGAGTGCTGGGATTACAGGCATGAGCCACCACGCCTGACTGGCTCTTCCAATGTTCTAAATGCATAAGGTTATTAATCACAGCTCGTGAGGATATGTAAATATGTTATTCAATCCTATCAGAGGTTAAACCTTTTTTTGTGAAATTACCATGATGTTCTAGCGTACTGCTGAGTGGCCCAGGCAATAAGTAGGCAGTGAGTAATTTACTCACATGAAATGGTGCAGTACTATTGCACATGACTGGCCTACTTCACGGTGGAGTATTGTCAGAGTGAGCTGGTATTTTCTATCATATTTTCACACATACATATAATTTTAATCAAACTTATTTTACATGGACCGGTTTGCCATTTTATTAGTAAATTAGTTTTATATATTATGCTCTTTCTTCCTTCTTTTTCTCTTTTTTTTTCTTTCTCTTTTGGCTTTTTGAGACAGGGTCTCACTATGCAGTTCAGGATGGCCTTGATGTTATTGTGTAGCTCCGAATGGCCTTGGGGTTGCTGCAATTCGTCTGCCTCAGCTTCCCAAGTGCTGCAACTACAGGCGCGTACCATCACACTTCGCTTCCTATGCAGTTTTTGAGTTTATTTCTATCTATAGAATTTTTATTTAAGGGAAATTAATGCAAGATATGAATGCCATTCCCAAGAGTCTTCAGTCCTTCTTTGATGAGATAACATTTTTCCTTTAAAGTTCAGGAATGGACCAAATCATATGAATATGTCATCAGCATTTGTTGAGTCTTTAAATGTAAAAACCCGAGAAAAATGATACCAGAAAAATCTTATTACTAAATTCAGTAGTCAGCTATGATATTGGTCACTGATATTTTTAATTCTTTAATAAAACACTACATGTGAGTGAGTGATTGGTTTGGTTTGGCAATGACCGAGTCCCAGAAATCTGAATAAAATAAAAGGGGCAGAAAGACGCTGTTAAATTTCTGGTTGCCTTTGCTACCTTCTGTATGCCATGTTGTTTCTCCTCCACTGCCGCTGTCTTGGAGCCAGCAATTACGGGCTGAAACCTCTACAAACTGTAAACCATCATCCCCTCTAACTTTGGGTGTCTCAGCAATGAAAAAGTAACTAAGAAAATACAAAGGAAACAGTTGGACCAAATGCAGAGCTTATTCTATAATTTCCTGGATTAATTCTATGATTGCTGTTATGGACCATCCCATTCAAGATTGTCTGCTTATCAGGAAACGTCACAGAATTCAAGTCTCAGGCATCTGTTATGTTATCTGTAGCATCCAAAGGTGACATTTGATAATTGGCCCCTCTTTCTTAGAGCAATGGATGAGCTCATGATTACTGCTGCTTTTAAGTTACTAAACTTATCTTTAGACAAAATAATCCCTTGTCTACAGAGAATAATTTAGTCTAAGATATTATTCTAGTTCATAATATACCCATTTTTTTCATTTGTGAGTACATAGTGCCCTTGTAAAACAGACAAATAATTTTATGCAAGCAACTTCCAGAAGATCATCAATATGAAGAAATATTTTGACCATACATGAAGTTCTTATTATACTAGCATTTGTCAGACTTACTGGTCATGGGATTGAAAAACTTCCATATCAAGGATAGTTTGAATATATTACATTATCTGCTAGCACTAAACAGCCTGATATTTGACTTTCTTGTGGAGAGATATGGAGAAGGAGGAAACTGCATGGTGCACTCTGAGTACTAGTAGCATAGACAGTATTAAAATACCTGGCATTACAAATACAGCATAGTTTACCCTTTATGCCATCACAATGCACAGCGCAGTTGTAAGCAGAAGTGATTTCCTTCATTAGCTGAACAGGACTGTTAATCTGGAAAATAAAATAGGATAGCACCCTAACATCATTTAGTGTGGTATGACAAATGATTTCTTTGTATTTTTAGTTTCATAGTTCTGGTAGTTTTTGAGAGTACAGCAAATTTAAAAGTGCATAATATCCACAGTTATAGCAGCCAATAGTAATGAGTACAATAAATATATACATCAAGTACACTGAAATTAGATTTGAGTGATCCTGGACATCTACAAAAATATTACAGTCTGAAGTATAACTAGGAAATTCATTACAAAGATTTCTTACAATCTGAACAAGCTCTTTAAGAAGTTTTTGTTTTTTTTTATTTTGGTTTCCTTTTATTATTTATTTATTTATTTATTTATTTATTTATTTATTTATTTATTTATTTATTTATGTTTCTTTTTGAAACTGGGTCTCACTATGTAGTTGAGACTGACCTGGAACTCACTATGTAGCCCAGGCTGGTCTCAAACTCACAGTGACCCTCCTGCCTCAGCCTCTGGAGTGCTGGGATTATAGGCGTGTACCACCACACCCGGCAATAAGAAGTTCTTAAAGTTGATGAATAACACATTAATGCTCTGGAAGCAGTAAAATGCAAATAATGGAAATGGAAATGAGTTCCTTTCATATGTCAAACACTCTCTACACACACAGGATCTCCTAACCATACATTATGGTATATTTCCTTCAATCTGATATTTTGCTATCAACTCTTGCAGCTCACAGCAACTTGCGTATTAAAGTCTTCTGTGATTATCAGCATCAGAATTGATACTGTATAAATATGTGCCTGTCACAAAATGGATCCATAGTTATTTAACGTCATAAGAGATGATATTAAACAGAAAGGAAGTTCTTTTTTTAGTATATCATATTTACTGATGTATTTGCAAAATTATACTTGAGAAGGGGCAATTTATAAAACATATAGAACAGATATCATATTTAGTTTTGCATTTTATACTTTTTCATATAGATTACTATTAATCATTTCTAATACATGTATCTTCCGAATTAAAATATCACATAATGATAACAATGACATGGGAATTTATAGAAGGTGAGAAGACAAATTAAGAGGTGTTACTACTATGTTCTTACCATATCAATTAAAATAATAGTTTAAAACAAAAATATATAAATGTATAATGCTCAGATTATTTAGATAAGAAAATGAAAGAATATTTAGATAAAAAAGTTAAATGGCTCATAATTTCTCAAAGAAAAATCACCCAATTATACCTTTATTTTCTAACAATATTTGATTTATTTATAACCATATTTAATATGCTCTTCTATAATTTTACTTTTAAAGAATTTATAGTAAACATTTTTGTATGTTTTTACTTCTATACAAATATTTAAAATAAATTCATAGTATGTCAATATGTAGATTTATCATAATTTAAAAAATATTTCTTGTTACTCTACTTCAACTTTACTACTGTTTTAAAAAAACTTGCAAATAAAACATTGTAATCTATTCTTATTTTACAAAAGTGTTTGTTTCATTTGATTGCCTCTCTAACATATTGCACTAATATTTTCCCCAAAATATAGTGGAAGTGTGTTAGAATATAAATAATTATCCATCATTTGTGTGCCTGCATTTTTGTGTGTGTTATAAAAAAATTAAGAGTATTATATGTTTAAATATAAGTGCATCACACTGCTTAGAAGAACTATAAGACATGGCCACGTTTTCTTTTTGTCTGCTCTTTAGCTTATGTTTAGTTTTATTCTTTTAAAAGTTCAGAGCTTAATGAATAAATGAAGCATGAAGTAATGTTCCCCAAAGTATGGCCCATTGTATATCATGATTCATTGCATATAACCTAAGTTTTGTAGAAGAAAAAAATGCTACCCTAAATAGCATATATGACAGGTTGATTTATCTCGTATTCTTCGTGTTTTGATGCAGTCTTTTTAATGGCATTCATTCATTAATTTGACAGGACATACCTTTTATGTGTATGACACTATGGAAATGCTGGGGGTACATGAAGATATAAACAAAAAAATACAGACTCTTCCTTCAAGGAGTTTAAAAACTAGTAGGAGAGAAATATGAAAATAAATAGCCATAATGCAGTGCCCTAGAGAAGTGAAAGCAGACTCTAAGAGAATTTTGATGGATATAATTGCTTGGGAACCAAGTAAGCTGACACTGGTTTAGACTTTAAATGTTAAATGGAATTATACTCTTCTTCAAAAATATCATTCATTTGGAGACCTTTTAAATAATACATGGAATATCACATGTCCATAGATGAAAAATAACACTAAAATATCCAAAAATTTCAAAGATACAAAGATATCAAAGATCCATTAGTGCTATGTATTATGAAGACACAGATCAATTATTTTGGAAATTGTGGTGTGTTTAGGCAATAACCTGATTATGTATAACCATGTAATAATGCCATACAGTAGTTGCTCAAACCTAGATAGATAACTTTTTCAGATCCCTAGATAATTTTTCCTGGGCAAGACTAGATCTCTTAAAGATCATTGGGAGGGAAATCTTTCATGGAAATATTGGGCTTGTTTGACTCAAACTAGAGAAAATTATGTCCTGAAAATAAGAATTAATATAATCATTAAGTGCTTCTGCCAGAGAAGTTCCTTAAGAGTACAATCATTTCTCTATTTACTAATAAATCGAAGTGTCTCTCTTATAATTAATGTTTATATTAGAGAGTACTTTCCATTGAAAATTCAGAGGATTAGGCAGGTTTTATTATTTTGTTTGTTTGTTTGTTTTATCCTGGGATCAAACTGAGTATCTTGGATCTTGCACTTGATAGGCAGGCACAGCACCACTGAACTACATCCCCTGCTTGGCAATTTTTATTCTTTAACAAATTAGCAGTATGAACGTAGATAAGTCCTTTGACTTCTCTTGACATAGATTTCCCTATTAGTTAATATAAGAGATAGCCCACTATGATCTCCAAGTCCCCAGCAGATGTATCTAAGTTTTTCTTTGTTTTTCTTTCAGTCAAATCACAAGTTTGAAATTCATTTTATTAGCAAAGACTTGAATTTGTCTTTTGGATGTGTTCACACATAGTTGTCATACCATAAAATATTAAGTGCTTCTCTGAGTGCATTTTCTTACAAAGGACTTTATTCTACTCTCCCAGAGATAACTGTGTTCTTTACAAGTTAACTTTTGTCTTCCACTTATATTTGATGTACTGTTAAACTTCAAGCACAAATTCAACTGTTAGTGCAAATTATTTTTTAAAGTTATAATTACATGCTTTATTTTTCTTTTAAAGACAGCTGTATAATTTCCATAGAGATTTATTCTGTGTTTAATTCAGGTGGGATACAATATAAAATGTACCTTCTCTGAACAAAGAAAAGGAAAGTTGTGCAAATTACAGCTATAATTATCAGGTGCGTTTATGTAGAAAAAATAATTTTCTAGTCAGTGTATTCATTCATCTTATTTTGAGTAGAAAATTGTAGTTTTTTTAATTAAAACATCTTGTCACATTAATTTTCTGAACACTTGATTGGTTGAATATCATACATTTCTATTTTTTTGTATGAATGGATTTGCTGGAAGTTGCTTTCTAGAAGATGTGGAAATTTTAGTTTTTCCTTTTGTTTTGTTTTGATTTTATTTCTGTTTCTCTTTGCTTTTCTTTTTTAAAATCATGATGTATTTATTCTTTCAAAATTGTCAACTTTAGGCTGAAATCATGTTTGGAAAGTGAGAAATGGTGACAGTAACTACAGGAATACTACCTAGTTCATTGTTCGTTTAAGAAATCTGTGGCAAAATCCAATTAGCAGAAGTCACTAGGGAAGCGGCTTGCTTCTGGCAGTAGCAGCAAGGCAGCCTGTCACACTTGAAGCCACAGTTTTCATCAATACAATACACAAAGTCAATGATGCCAAGGGAAGTCAAGCTTGTTTGGTGTGTCCAGCCCTGACATGGAGATTTCTGCTTGGTCATGTGTTCCAGAACCCTGATAATTAACCTATGTATTTTTACAGTGTTTTCCAGTTGATTTATTTAAATATGCAGGCATATTTTGACAATCTTTTCTACTTTTAGTATCTCCTTTATATGAAAGTCGTTTGCTTTGTAAAATAATTTATACTACCTATCTAAAATATGTTGGCATGATTGCGGGGAGAAAGGAACCCTTCTCCATGGTTGGTGGGAGTGCAGACTGGTGCAACCACTGTGGAAATCAATATGGAAATACATCAAAAAGCTGGGACTAGAGGTTCCATTTGACCCAGCCATCCCTCTGCTGGGTATCTTTCCAAAAGAATTAAAAGAATCATACCACAGTGATATATACATACCCATATTTATAGCAGCACAGTTTGTAATAGCTTAAACTTGGAAACAGCCCTTTTGCCCATCATTTGGAAACTGGATAAAGAAGATGAGGTTTTTCTATAAAATAGAATACTACTCAGCCATAAAGAATGAGAAATTAGAGGCATTCATAGGAAAACGGATACATATTGAGGATATACTCCTAAGTGAAATAAATAAGTCACACGTGTGTAAAAACAGAATGGTTTCTCTGGTGTGAAAAACTATAATAGTACATGAGATCCTAATGATATAATTGACCATGTGAAATAGGAAGAAAAGGGCAAAAGGTGTAGGAAAAATGGGAAGGGTAGGAGAAAGGTAATAAGAGCAAAGAAAAAATGTGAAAAAATGAAAAGATGTAAATAAAGTGTTTGTAAATGGGGAGGGGAGGAGCGGGTGAAGGAAGGCATGGACAAGGGGAAAAAATGAGAACCAAGACCTGTCATGTAAAGGTACAAGATCCCAGTAATGAATGTAACTGTACTGTATACCTAGAATGTACCAATAAACTAATGAAACAAAAAAATAAAATATGTGAAATTATATATGAATATTTTGCCATAAATAATCTTCAATAGATGTATCTATTTCAAATAAAAAATTATATATACTTTGTTACATATCATGATGATTTAAAATGTGTGTGTATTGTGAAATGCTCGCATACCTTTTTGTGATGAGGACAATTGAAACATACTGTCATAGTATTGGTAGTTCTATGCTTAGTTTTTTTTTCTTTTTAAGAAACTTTATACCATTTTCCATAATGGGTGTACTAATTTATATTACTACAGCCAGTGTGTAAATGTTCTCTTATTTCTGGATCTTCATCAACACTTTTGTTTTTGATACTACATATAGTGTGAATTGATATTACATTGTAGTTTCAATTTGTGTTTCCATGATGATTAGTGACATTGACTATTTTTACACACTTATTGGCCATTTGCACACCATCTTTTGAGAAATAACTATTCAACTCTTTTTCCTATTTTTAAATTGCTTGTATTCAGGCTATTGACTTGATTGATTTATTCCTTGTCAGATAAAAGCTTTATGAATATTTTCGTACTCAATAGCTTGTTTTTGTTCTATTGGTTGTTTCCAAGCTGTGTAGAAACTTTTTAGCTTGCAATCTTGTATGTTTATTTTTGGTTTTGTTGTCTGTGCCTTCAAAGTGATGTCTAAAAATTGTGCTCAAATTAATTCCATAGAGCATTTTCTTTATGCTTTCTATTATTAGTTTTATATTTTTAAATCTTATGATTTTTATTTTGAGCTAATTTTCATATAATAGGTTAGAAAATCATCCAATTTATTTCTTCTGCTTGTAGAATTCTAGTTCTCTCAACTCTATTTAAGAGAACATCCTTCCCTTCGCATGTAATTTTAGCACACTTGCTCAAAATATATAGATTATTTTGGACTCTACATTCGCTTCTATGAGTAATAAAGATCCCCTTGATGCCAGCACTATGCTATTTTCATTACTATAGTTTTGTAGTTAATTTTCTTTTTGTTTTTTTTTAATTGAGTTTATTGTAAATCAAAACCTTGTAAACAAAGCTATTTCTACCTTGAAGATTCTTCTTGTTTGACCTTCATCTGATGCTATCCTTTTTAAAGAATTCTTGTGGTCAAAGACAGTAATTTCAAATCAGTTTGTGTAACTCCACATTTTTACACTTCAGAACTTTTTTTTTGTCTCTCATTTTTTTTTTTTGTATCTACCTATGGTTGGCTATGAAATCTTTGGATAGAAATCTTTCTGTTATTTTCAAATTAATTTTTCTCTTTGGAGAGTCTCTCTGCTGCTTAAATTACCCTTTACCTTATCCAGACTACTTAGGAAAGGTAGAACTCATACCCTTAATCCTAGTGCCCTTGAGTTTAGCAAAGTACCATAAATCAATCCCAGCGCCGTACATTCTACATCCAAACTACCACTGGCAAAAGCCCACCTAGACACAAGTCATAACATTTCTCTTTAATTTTCATTTTCCATATCTCTTTTGCGCTGTACCAAGGTTACAGAACACCTGGTTTCTCACCTAGTTTCCTTAGCAATTACAAAGATAATAGTTCATTGTTGTCTCTGCAGGGACATAAGTGCTAGAAAATACTTTCCCACCATGTTTTGGATGTTAATTCTTTCCTTAATATTTATTTCTTGAACAGCATAATATGTGGATCGTTCAAGCATTTTATTTATATTGTACTGTTCAACAGAGTTTTATTATTGTTGGGAATTTAGTTAAAAATAACTCTATGGGTATTAATGTATTTTTCTCCCTTATTGTTCATTATAAGTTCAGTGGTAAATTTAATTGATATATATTAAGTATTGAATCATAGCCAATTTTGCTTTTTACAAGTTCCAATAATAACTTATATTAGGTAAAATAATCAACTATATAATTTACATGAAAGCAAATTTACCATTTCTCAATTAGAGTCAGTGTCCATAAAACAGATCTTTGTACAATTTTTATGCAATACGATTGTTACTTTGTTACTTGCCACAACTGGACACAGACTGAACATTTTTTATAGATTAATAAGAGATGAAAATAGAAACATTAAATGCTCTTTTCGTATTATTTAATAATCTTTGATTTGTAGGAAGGACTTATATACCATGATTAAAAATCTCAGAACAGGAATATTCTAATTTAACTATTGATTCATTTTGTGGTTGCTTATACACTTGTAGTTTTTTGCTTTTGCTTTTTGTTTTTATGAACTACTCTAGAAGAAGAAATTTGATCAACCCAATTTTCAAGTGTCATTGAAAGTTTAAAATTTTTAATTAATTAAGTTATTGATGTGTTTAAGGTATAAAATATAATGACAATCATCATTGGAAATTTGAACCGTTACATAATCCGTCTTGGTTCTTATTTTTTCCCCATTCCCCTGCCCTCCTTTCAACCCCTCCACCTCTTCCTATTTACAAAATCTTTGTTTCCATTTTTAATTCTTCTCTTAATTCCATTCTCCTCTTTATTATCCTCTCCCCCTCCCACTTCCCCTTCCCTGTTGCACCTTTTCTTCCTATTTCACATTATCTATTACACATTTTAGTCCTTATTTACACTTTCAGTGTTTCATACTAGAGAAACTTTGGTATTTACACATGTGTTCTATTTATTCCACTTAAGAGTGTCACCTCAATGTGCATCTATTTAGCTATGAATGTCTCTAGTTTCTTGTTCTTTATAGCTGAATAGTACTCCATTTTATTTTAAAAACACACACATTTTCTTTACCCAGTTTCCTGGTGTTGGGCAGTTGGGCTGCTTCCAAGTTTTAGAAATTACGAATTGTGTTGTTATGAACATAGGTGCACATATATCACTGTGGTATGATTCTTTTAATTATTTGGGGAAGATATCCAGCAAGGGGAATAGCTGGCTCAAACAGGACTTCCAATCTTAGTTCTTTGAGGTATCTCTGTACTGACTTCCACAGTTGTTGCCCCAGTCTACAATCTCACCAGCATTGGATCAGTGTTTCTCTTTCCCAACAGCCCTGCCGGAATTTGTTATTGTTTGATTTCATGATAGCAGCCATTCTTTCTGGGGTGAGGTGGAATCTCAGTGTTGTTTTCATCTACATCTCTTGGATGACTAGTGATGTTGAACATTTTCTTTTCATATGGTTACTTGCTATTTATCATTCTTTTTCCAAGAAATGTCTGTTCATTTCAGTTGCCTATTTTTGGATTGGGTCCTTAAATTTGGGAGGTATGATTATTTTTAAGTTCTTTATACACTCTAGATAGTAGACCTTTGTGTGAGGAGGAGTGATGAAAATCTTTTCCTACATTATGGGTTGTCTCTTCACACTATTGTTTATTTCTCTTGCTGTGCAGAAGCTTTTTAATTAGAAGACGCCTCACTAGTTGACTGTGCTAGTTCTCAGGTGACTAAGGTTTTGTTCATAAAATCTTTTCCTACACCAATGTCTTCAAGAATTCTACCCAACATCTCTTCCAGTCAGTTTAATGTTACTATTTTACTATTTAGATATTTAATCCATTTCTATTTCAGTTAAGTGCATGGTGAAAGATATATGTCTAGTTTTAATCTTTGGCAAGTTGAAACCCACTTTTTCCAGCACCATGTATTAAAGAGGGTGTCTTTCCTCCAGTGAAGGTGTTTGGCTCCTTTGTCAAAGATGAGATGGCTGAGTGCATCTGGAGTTGTTTCTGGTCTTCTAATCTGTTCCACTGGTCCTCACATCTGTTGCTTTGCCAGTGCCATGCTGTTTTTACCGTAGTACCTTTGTGGTATAGTTTCAAGTTTGGATTGTGACAGCCCCATACCTTGTCTTTATTGCCTATAATTGGTTTGTTTATTTTTTAGGGGTTTTTTTTGGGGGGGTTGAGACTGACCTGGATCTCACTATGTAGCCCAGCCTGGTCTCAAATTCACAGTGATCCTCCTGCCTCTGCCTCCCGAATGCTGGGATTACAGGCATGCATCACCATGCCCGGTCAATTGGTTTTGATATTCTAGGTCTCTTCTTGTTCCAAATTAATTTTTGGATTGTTTTCTCAAATTCTGTGAAGCATACTGCTGGGATTTCAATTTGGATTACTCTGAATCTAAACAGCAGTTTTGGAAGTGTGGCTGTCTTTACTATGTTGATTCTTCCTATCCAGGAGCAAAGGATGTCACCTTGCTTCTTGACCCATTCTACCAATCTAGTTATTTTCATTTGTGAATTGAGACCATTACAATTAATGGTTATAACTGATATTTACTGACTTATCCTTGTCATGACTTTTTCTTTTTGTTGGATTCTCCCCCTTTGCCTTAAATTTCTTGTGATGCCTGATGCATTCTGCTGGGCTTCCTGGGGTTATAATCCTCATTGTTTTTTCCTAGGATATTTTTTGAAATTTTTTGAAGCTCTGGTTTAGTATTCATGAAGTTCCTAAGGTGTTCTTTTTCATAAAAGTACCTTATTTCTCCATCAATTTTAAAAGCTAGTTTTGCAGGGTACATCAATCTGGGTTGAAAGTTGTTTTCCTTTAGGGCTTTAAATACACCACTCCCAGCTCTTCTCACCTTAAAGTTATGTGTTGAGAAGTCTGCTGTGATTCTGATGGTCTTTCCTTTGTATGTGACTTTCTTTTCTCTAACTATGTGTAAAATTTTGTTCTGTTTGTTTTTTAGAATTTTAACTAGTATATGCCTATGTGTAGATTTTTTTAATCATATAAACCTCACTTATCTGTACATCAAGTTCTTTCCCTCTACTTGGGAAGTTTTCTGATATTACTTTGGTGAAGTTTTTTTTTTTTTTAATGTAATCTGCACTCTATCCTGTTTCTTCACTGACACCAATCAGTCTTGTTACTCTTCTTTGAATCATTTAGCAGCTACTGGATGGATTTCTTGTGGTACCTTATTTTTCTTTTCCTGGTCACTAATTGCAATCCTGTCTTCAATATCTGAAATTCTGTCCTTGCATTGGCTTGTTCTACTGCATAAACTTTAATTGAAGTATTAAATCTTCTGGCAATCTGTTTGCATCTGTTTTATGGATTCCATTTGTTTCCCATGTTGGGATTCCATGTTTCTCAGCTTCTCTTTTTTAATCTGTATCTGCTCTAGATTAATTAATCATGTCTTGTACTATGGGCATGATCTCTGCTGTTATCTGAGAAATCATTTCTGATTTATTTTTTTTCAGAACCTCTTTCATTGTCCATTCAGGTAGTCCAGGTGGTTGACTATCAGATTGTTCCATCTCATTGCCCTTTGCGATTGCCTTAGGTGATCTGGAAGTCTGGTTTTGAGACTTATTTCCATGTCTTCTTATTTCAATAGATGCAGTCTACTGCGCCTTTTTTGAGGCAACTTTTTGCTCACCCTGTGGTCTTCAATTCTCATCAAGCTGCCGAGCAGCTTTTACTCTTGCTGCTCACCAGTACACCAATTCATGGGTATAGAATGGTAGCCTTCTAGATCCTTGAGTTGACCTGTAGTCTGGGTGGGCTTTTGGAAGGGGCCTGTGTACACTTTGGATGATATCTAGGTGTGCCTCTGGATGGGGCCCCTATGTAGTTGTTATCTGGCAGAGCCTTTGGCTAGGGGCTGTGTGCTCCAGTTCCTGTTGTCTGTGTAGGCTTCTGGCTAGGGCCTCCATGAACTTATCAATGGTATTGGGGTGAGCCTCTGGCTATTGCTTGTGTGTCTGTGAATTTCTTTTTCTGGTGGGCTCTTGGATGTGCCAGTGGTATGGTGGGTCTCTCACTGAAGCTTGTGTGCTTATGCAGCTCTTTCCTAGGTGGATCCATGGCTTGGGAACCTATGTCTGTACCTCTGGGGTCTGGGCAGTGCTCTCACTGGGATCCAAATACAGCCATGCCACTCTGGTCCACACAGCTGCTCCCTGGGATCTGTGTGCACTTACTGATAGATAGTATGGCATAACTCTCCCAAGCATCGTTCAAACTTTTAAAATCCGGTTTACCTATATATTTTTTTACAGTAACTAAATAAATAAAAAATTGGCTTTTAAATGTCCTGCCTTATTATATTTGCCATAATTAGTACCATGGGTTTCTCCAGATTATTTAGTATTTAGTAAAAATCTTGTGTTTGCTATGATTTTGCAATAGTACAATTAAGATGTGTGTGTTTTATTCCTATTCTCAAAGATATCAGAGAGAATAATGTAAATATTACTGAAAGCTTCTAAAATACAGATACTAAAATGATAAGTTATGGTAAGAAGTTAGTGACCCTGCTACTTACTGACTTCATCAACAGGATAGTTTATAACTGATATCTATTGTGGAATTTAGTGGGACTATTCCTAAACCAAATAAAAAGGTCAGAAAAATTTTTTTCTTCAACAATTTATAGAAATTGTTATATAAATTTTACTAATTATCTACAAAATATTTGTGAAGTCACTGAAAATTGCATTCAGATATATACAAACCAACATCCACCAGAGTGCTTATGTGGTCCATAATCTCTGAGCTAATAATTATTGTAAATTAACAGACTCTTGAATAGCTCTTAATGTATATGTTTTTCTAGATTTTGACACTATGACATTTTGAAGGTTATAATGCTCAGCAAAAGGCAAATTAAATAAGACAATTATAGATAATACATGCTTAACTGAGATGAATGTATACTAGAAAAAGTTTGCTAAACATTGTGGGTTTTAGCTAAAAATTAAATCTATTGAGTTAAACATGTGGTCTTTTCAATATAAGCACAACATATTCTGTAGTTTAAACACAAAACTCATTTGTAAAACTGTTTCCATTAACTGTAATTTTCCATGTTATCAGTTCTGCAACAAATTAACAATGCTTCTGTTTTATATGAAATTAGTAGTAGTTATATTTAAAGTGGTTATAATATAAATATCTAATTAGAAATGTCAAATTTAACACCTTTAATGAGTTATGAATCATGTATGAATATTTTCCACATACAATAATTTAAGAACTGTCTTTTTAGAAGAGATATGACTAGGCTACTAAGTTATTTTGCAGTTTTGGTTTACAATCATTACTTGAGAAAAATCTAGATGTAATTACATCAAAATACTTTTGGTGTACTTATGTATGTATTTGCATTACTCTTTCCATGGCTTTGCTTATAAATCCAACAATATTGTAGAACACATTTACAACTTGACTCTCTCTTCACTGATAGGTTATCTAACACTTTCAGATATGGTAGTTCACTATATAATTCTTCAACAACATACTCAAATTTTTAATAATTAATTGTAAGAAAAGTTGAGCATATTTTTACTTTATAAATTAATATTGAATCACTATTATTGGTTACATTTCAGACACAATGAGTTAAGTGAGCCAGGTTTTCTCATTTATTATGAACAGGTATAGAACAGGAGAGACTATAATAAATGACATTTATTTATTAAGCATCACATAATACATAACACAGGTCTTTGGTTCTTGAGAGAAGGGAACCACGTGAGTTTGAGCTTTTATCCTACAGCATTTTCTGCACAGGGGTATGAAGGCCAAGTAGAGAACAGCTCACTTGCTAAGCTATGCCATTACAAATAAAAATGTAAGGGTAGTTATTTGACTGAAAAACTGGATGATTACACTGGTAAAGAGAGCAGGATGGAGAGAGGTAAGAGAGGTACCTAAAATTTGTATGTTGTTTCTCTGAGGGCTGATCTGAAAGCTAGGATTGCATGAACCACATGAAATACTAGGAGGCTTATAAAATGGCAGCTCCTGAAGGGCTGTCTGTAAAATATATTATTGCATGGTGCTGGAAACTCTGGACTTCCATCTTCTACAGACATGCTTATTTGAGGTATTTTTCATTCAACTGAGACAGCAAGAATTCTAAGCATCTAGAAGTGGAGAATACCGTGTGCTTTGAAACAAGGTTGTCAGAACTTTTGTCTAAAGTACTAGGAGTAATTATTTCAGGTTTTCAGTACAATATGGTCTCTATAGAAACTACTCAACAATGCAATTTTAGTTTCCAAAAAAGATGCAGAGATTAAATAGGCCTGTATATGTACAAGCAAGTATAAAGACATTTTAAAAACAAAACAAATGGGGCTGGGGATATAGATCAGCAGTACAGCATCTCCCTGGCAAGTGTGAAGTCCAGAGTTCAATTCCTAGAATAACAACAATGAAAAAAGCAACCAAAAACCCAACCCCAAAATACTTGCCCTGTAAGTTTTAGTGTGGCAATTCCTGCTCTATATGACTCGCCAAATGGTAGCACTGGGGAACAAAACTTAAAAAGACATGCCTTATCTGACCATAAAACCTTAAACCAGATATTACAAGTAGAGAAATTCAATAGCTTGTCTCTCAGATTAAGGGTAATGCCTTTTATAATGTAATGTAGATTATTTACAAAGTAAAGTATATAATAAGCAACATGAATAAAACAACAAATACATTAAACATGATAAAGTCATCATAACATTACCCATAAAGGATAAGTCGAAATAAAAAGACACTTTGGTGATCTACATGTTAGTTTTAGAAAACATGACATTTAAAGTTGCTAATGCACATGTATATGCCAATTTCTTTTCTTATTAGTATATGTAGGCACAATATAATGTTTACATCGCTTGTGTGAAGTTGGTATATGTACATAAATCATCTTAATTAGTTTTTATCTCCTTTCCTTTCCTTATACCATCTCTTGGTCCCCTTATCATTTGAGAAAGATCTATCTCACTATTTTCTATTATCAATCTTTTCTTTTGCTCTTTACTAATATCTTGGCCTTCTCATATAAGAGAAATCAGTATATTTAAGCTTAGGTGTCTGATTTATTTCACTTAACATCATGGCCTATAGGTACAAAGAAATATGATGGACACTTGACTTATAAACTTGATCAGGGAGGATTGGTTATGTCAATAAAGCTGAGATGTGGATTTTAGCTGGGTACATACTGTAGACAACTGGAGGTAGATGAATGTTCCATTAACCTAATTAAGCCAGGTTGTTTGTACGTCAGATGGGTTGTAATTTGAGAGTCCACTGAAAAACATTAGATTTCCCCAAATAAAAGACTCAGTAAGAAATTGGACAAGTGAAATGAATAGATGATACAAAGAAGTACAAATTGCCAATAAACACATGTAAAAAAGTTCAACATTACTAGCCATTAGAGAAATGCAAATTAGAATAACACTGAAATTTTATTTTGCTGGGGCAAAACTGGCCATCATGACTAAATGAATAATAACAAATACTGGTGAGGCTTCAGGGAGAAAACAAGAACCCTTCTAGATTGTGAGTGGGAATGTAAGCTAGTGCAATCACTATAAAAATCAGTATAGAGATTCCTCAGAAAGCTGGAAAGTTCATGTGTCTCAGCTTTTCTCCTTCTATGCATCTTCCTTAAAGAGTTAAAGACATTACAGTAAAGTGATAGCTATATACCCATGTTTGTAGCAGCACAATTAATTCATCATAGATAAACTGTGGAAGCAGCTGGTATGTCTATTAACAAATAGATAATGAAAATCAGGTAATTAAACAAAATAAAGTATTGTATTCTGCCACAAAAAGTATTTGTGGTCTGCCACAAAAAAGATAAAAGAGTAATTCATAGGAAAATGAATCCACCTTGCATCTGCCAATTTAAAATACAAGTTGTACATTATCAATGAAGAGATGTAAAATGTGAAAAAAAAAGAAAGTGTGTATAGAATGCAAATTCTTAAACTGAAAAACATAGTCCTAATGAAAATCAATCAATCTATCAATTTATATAATGCATTTATCTCCTGGATAGGCTTAGCAATATATTCAATGTGAAAATTTTACTATTAATGAACTGAAAGATCTCACAGGAATTATTTAAATTGATTAACAGAAAGGAAGATGTATACTGAGT
The DNA here is from genome assembly GCF_012274545.1 of Fukomys damarensis. NCBI lineage: Eukaryota > Metazoa > Chordata > Mammalia > Rodentia > Bathyergidae > Fukomys > Fukomys damarensis. Next base: position 46,904,427 of record NW_022900916.1, on the reverse strand, counting down.
AGCTTAACATACGTGTTTGTTTTTGTCCCAGTATAAAAATAAGAAAATAAAATAAAAATAAAATAATCAAGGACATGATTATAACAATTTTCCAGTTTAATGAACTATTTTATTTAGAACAAATAAATTTATAAAACCAAGCAAAATAAAAACAGATAAAGATAATGTAGAAAAATTATAATTGATTTATAGATAATGAGTGATACTATGAAAATCTGAGCAGTAATGACCTACTTGGCCTAATTTACATTTTCTGAACATACTACATATATTCCTTTGAAGATCCCCTGGAATATTCTTAAATATGGGTCATCTCATCAAATATAAATGAGGCTTAAATACATTTCAAAAGACTAGTACATTTAAGAGATCATTCTTCAGTCAAATTAGAATCAAATAAGAAATAATGAATAAATAAGATGTAAATGAGCACTAAGTAAATATCAACAAAATCACTAAACATTTGGAACTTAAGCAGTATTTTTTGAGTAATTCTTGGCTCAAAGAAGATAAATATGTCAAAAACTTATGAAAGTAGTATCAAAAGATACTGTAGAAATTTTAACTACATATGAAGAGTAAATAAGTACACTTTTGAATTAACAGTGAATCAGAGTCAAAGGGAAATTTAAAAAATTCAGAATCAAAGAAAAATCTACAAAATCTATAAAAAAAAGACTTCCTTCTTTTAAAGATAATCAAATTGACAAACTTTAAACTAGACTAACCAAGACACAGGGATAGACAGGTAATGAGAGATAAACCAAATAAATGATGTTAGAAGTGAAAAAGAAGACACTACTATAACTAATACCAGTCAAATTAAAAGCCTTGTTAATGGTTAATTTTTAAAATCTAGGAAATGGAAAACCTACCAAATTTCCACCTACCAAGCTTCAACCAAGGAGAGATAAAGCCTAAATAAGCCAGTAACAAGCCATGAATTTTAAATGGTGATAAGGAAAATAAATCTCAACAATTAAAGTCAAGGATTGGATCACTGCAATGCTAACCATTACCATACATTTAAGGAACAACTAATATAAATGCTTCTTGAACTATTCCATAGAATTGAAAATGAGGGAATACTTTAAAATTTATTCTATGTGACCAAAATTTACCTTTTTAGTAAAACTTGATAAGCACACAACCAGAAAAGAAACATGCACTGATATCCCTGATGAATATAGATTTAAAATTTCCAACAAATATATTGCAAATTGAAATCATCCACACATTAAAAAATCATAAACCATGATTAAATTGGTTTCATTCACATTCCTGAAATTCAGTGATACTTCAACATATACAAATCAGACAACACTGAGAGCATTCAGAGTGGTATAGTCATAGAAAATATATGCCTGTGAATAAATGTAATACAACACAGACATGACACAAAAAATTAAGCATGCAATGAAGCATTTGGATGAAGAAAAAGCATGTGATAAATATCAACATTCCTTGATAATAAAAGCTCTAAATAAATCAAGTATAAATTTATGCCTAACAAAATTAAAGCTATTCGTAACAAATCATAGACAACATCATAATGTAAAGGAAAAAAATGAAAGTATTTCATTTAAAATAAGAAGGAAAGTGTATCTACACTGTCTTTAATATTATACTAGTCATTTTAGCAAGAGTAATCAGGCAAGAGAAATAAATAAAAACCGATGAAATAGGAAATGAAGAAATTAAATTATTCATGATTGTAAATATTATTATTGTATGTTTGGAAAACTCAACAGCTCCAGCTCCACTAAATGACCTTTAGAACTAATAAATTAATTCAGCAGAATAGCAAGATACAAAAGAACATGGAAAATATGCAATAGTTTTTCTATGCATTAACAGGTAATTTGATGGGAAAGAAATCAGAAAAATAATGATTCATTTTAGCACATACAAAGAAAGATAAAACAAACAAAACCATTTAGCTTTAAACCTAACTGAAAATGATGAAATTACAAAACATTAAAGACATTGAAGAAGATATTTAAAGGTGGAAAAGTCACCTATGCTTTTACATTAAAATATTAATATTGTAAAAATATGAATACTGTAAAATGTCTGCATGACCCAATGATATCTACATATTCAATGCAGTCCCTATCAAAATACCAATAACGCCTTTAACAGAACTATAAAATACAATGCTAACATTTATGTGGGAGCACAAAGATCCCCTATAGCCGTAGTTATCTTGAACAAAAAAGAGCAAAGCTAGAAGTGATACAATAATTTATTTCAATATATACTCAGAGCCATAGTAATAAAACATCACAGTATCAGCACTAAAAACTAACATGTAGATTAATGGGAAAGAATAATGAACCCAAAATAAATTAATGCATCTTCAGACAACTGGATTATCAACAAAAGTGTCAAAGCATGTACTCTTCAACAAATATGACAGGAAAACTGTATGTCCACATGGACAAGACTGAAACTACATCCCTCTTACTCTGCACACACATACAAAAGCAATTCAAAGTGGATCAGAGACAGTAATGCAATAGTACCCAAAATTTTAACACAAAAGATTGGTTTCACGTAAGATAGATTTTCAACAAAAGTGGTGGTGTTAGTGGTCCTGAGATGACTCAAAAACATTACATTTATTTTAGTCTTTATTTTTATTATTATGACATTATAATATATAGTAAAATAATTATGCAGTTTACCATAATACAGAATTAGTGACAGCTCTAATTTTGTTTTCTGTAAATGAAATGTTCTATCTGGGGTTAATGAGACATAGTGACATTCAAAGTGTGCTGCTTATAACTGGTCTGCTTTGTAGTCCTATTTTGGTTGCTGTCACTGCAAGAAATTCTGCTTTAAAAAGATAAGAGCTTGGAAATGGAAGGTTTTCCTGCGCTTTTTTTTTTTTTTTTTTGCAATCTCAGGATATTCCCTTTTAATTTTAATCCAGAATATATGGAGAGTTGAAGTTCTTTCAGGCATTCTTTTATAGCTCCTATTATTTGTGATCTCAAGAAGTTGATCATCTTCTAGCACGAACAAAGTTGATGCAACTGGTTTATTCACAAATGGGTCATGGATTCATTCCCTCCCAGTGTAGGTGAGCTCTTTGGACAGTAAGTAATGCTCAAACATTTTGAAAATGTAGATAGCCAGGCGTGGTGGCACATGCCTGTAATCCCAGCACTCGGGAGGCTGAGGCAGGAGGATCGCTGTGAGCTGGAGACCAGCCTGGGCTATAGAGTGAGTTCCAGGTCAGTCTGAACTATGTAGTGAGACCCTGTCTCAAAAAACAAAAAACAAAAAAACAAAACAAAACAAAACAACAACAACAACAACAAAAAATAGAAAGTGTAGCTATGTATCAAAGCACCAGCTAGGACAAATAAGGCCCTGCAATAGCCTTCTTAAAAACTTTTGCTGATGCTTCAAACGCATCAAAAATCCCTATGTTCACTTTTCACTCCTATAATTTCTGATTTGGCTGTGAATGTAGCCATTCTGTCTTCTGACTTGAACACAATTGTTGTTACATGAAGTGACTGAGTTCATTGAAATTGATTATCTCCCAGGAGTAAGGAAGTTTTGTTCCCATTTCAGGTCACTTAAATGTACGACCAGTGGTGACTGCCACACTATGAAATGGTTCTCCTCTGTGATGTCACACTGCCGTGACACCCTGCCTTGGAGCCAGATGACTGTGGACCAAAACTTCTGCAAACTGTGAGCCAAATAAGACTTCTTGATAAGAACAGATGTGCCAAACACAGCTCATCTGCTTCAGAACCCATGTCCAGAAAAAAAAAGATCCTAGTTGCCAGAGGTGCTTTCCTTGCCAACTAGAGCCTAGAGTAACTGAGAAGAGTAATTTTGTGCTCTTGGGACCAAAATAATTGCTCCTAAGAATTATCTAAGGGAACACTCTGCCTAAATCTTCATTTAAAGCTATCTATCATTTGAAGATTAGTGTGTAATTTTACAGTTATTTTCTAGAATTCAGCAGTTATAAAAGTGCAATTTTTCTTATTAAACATATTTATATTTTTAGTATAACTTGAAATCTATGATTTCAAAAAGTGGATTTTGGGAAGTTGCTTTACTATTGCTGTATGCCATAAAGTAGTCTAGATGTTAAATATTTATCAAGTTTCTACTCTGAACTTTATACAATTTCTAATACTAAAAATATAAAAAAGTTTTATTCCTTGATAAGTATGTTATAGTTGAAAAATCAAGATGTTTTCACATAAAATAAATAGAAATCAAACTTCACAAGGATTTATTTTAAATAAATCACAAAATGTGACTTGCTATAGTTTCAACTGTATACTAAATTTTCTGGTAAGTGATATGGTTTTTACTAGAAAAACGTTTTGTCTCATAATTGGAAATAAAACTTAAAAGGCAAGTGCAAGTCCTCTCAGGAGAAAAAGCATAGTGACATGTTCAAGGAAGAATACAAATAACTGAGCTGGTCATTTCTGGAGGACTAATTTTGATAGTAGGGAAAGCTCTAGGTAGAAGTCACAGTAGAAGATGAGGTAGGAGACTTAAAGCTGAATTGTTTTCCTTTTATTTCTCTTAGGACAAGATTGAAAGCAGTCAAATTTGGCAGGCGGTTTTTGTCTCTCAGCATCTTGGAGTTTGCTGGAGGAAACTAGTAAATATTAAGCAACAAAAATATGTCTATCTTTGTATTCACAAAAGTATGACTGAATTATGAATGGTGAAAAATGATAACTCTAGGCTTACTCTCCTTGTCAAATGTACCAACGTTGCCAGGTTCCCAAGGATTAATTTCCACTTACAGAACTTACACCTGGTAGCTAAAAATTACCTAGGTGGCTGTTGCATATTTAGATCAAGTTGCAGCAAAATTAATTGTCAGTATACAAAACAAAAAGACTGGCTGCAAAGTATTCCTTTGTGAGTTGAACAGTTCTGCATGGAAACCTTATTTTGGAAAATAATATTAAAATATGCAGTAAAGTTCACAATGAATCCTTAAGGAGGAACAAAAACAAAACTATTAGAGCAAATCCTTAAAAAATGTGAAATCTCCATAACTTTCTCATATTTGGTATGTTTTCAGTGCAACATAGCATTGCTCTTATGACTGATTAAAATGGAGGAAATCAGTAAAATAGAAAAATGAAGGAAAAAGACATTTTAGAATGGATCATCAATGCATATGTTGGCTCTTACAGCAACTAGGAAATCTATAAAGGGTCCCAGCTTTACATATGCACGTGTTTGAATGACAAGAGACAGGAAAATTAATGGTGAAAATATAGAACAACTCTAGTTAGCCACTTCTGATCCAGCTCACGTATCTGAGGATTTTTTTTTTTGTCTAATGGAACATAAATAATATCTTATTGCAGTATTGCATCTTGAACTACATTTTTACTCAATGAGAAAGGATCATAGTGCCATTTGTCCCCTTGGTGAGTCTGAAACTTACTCCACTATTTTTCTCTAGCTTAATTAAGCCTGATATTTATAAACTTTTCTCATGTTTAAATACTTTTCTTCATTGTTTATCTAATTTCTGAGCCTCTCTATTCTGTTCCTTAAATCCTCTTTTAAAATACTGCCACACTGGGGCCGGGATTTAGCTCAGTGGTTCTGCCAGCTTCCTTGAAAGCACAAGGATCTGAGTTTGATCCTTGGTACCCCCCCAAAACAAAACAAAACAAAAACCAACCAACCAAACAAACAAACAAAAAAGCCTGCCACATAAATGATCTTCAAGATTATTTGTTTATTTGTTTTTTGTACTGGGGATTGAACTCAATCGGGACCTTGCACTTTTGAGGCAGGTTACCACCTGGCTAAATCCCTAGCTGGTAATGATGTTTATTAAATAACTTCAATTGAAAATTTTAAAAGATATGCTATTGTTAAAATAAGTGTGGTTCCTCAGATTGACAGCTGGGGAACAAACACATAGCTACATAAAAATAGGATGTATTGGATTGAAACTACAGTCACTCTTGGGGTGTCTGTCATTACATGAGTAGATATGAGAAGGGACGTGTTTGCAAACAAGAGGTGAATAGGTTGGTACAAATGCCAATATATTCAAAAGGAGAGATAGGGTCGCTTGGAGAATGTTTCTAGGAGGTGTATTTCTCACACTAGAAAATCATACTTTTCACTAGGCCTGTGTCACATATGAATTATTTCATAAGTCATAAGCTGACTATAATAATGTTAACATTTATTTTCTCTCCATTGTTGTAAAATGGTTAGCAATATTAAACCTCTATGTGTCTACCAGACACTGACTTCAGTTCATTCTAAAGAGTGTGAGCCAATTTTCTCTAACAGCCCAGTTATTTGTTAAGATGAAATATTGAGTCGGGGATTTAGTTTACTGGTTCCACCACCTGCCTTGTAAGTGCAAGGACCCAAGTTCGATCCCCTGTGTTAAAAAAAAAATGAAATATTGGTGTTTTTCATTATTGATCACAATCTTTAAATATATTAAGACATAATAATTCATGAGCCCAAATATAACTTCTGACACTTTGTCCTCACATTGGTCAATTGCTGCTGCCCAATTTTTCAGTGGAATTTTTTTTCAGGAGAATTTTTAATCTCTTGGATTTTTGTTTGGATCCTTTTTATGGACTCCAGTTCTTTTAAGTGTGGTGCATTCATGTTTTGCCTATATTTCTTTAGCTGTGCAAGATTTTTATTAGTGTCTTCTGTAGACTTGCTTATTGTTTGTTTTATAGGATTATTATCTACTTAGTTATATCTTCTTTGAATTCACAATCGCCTTATTGATCTATTTTATCACCTCCATTGTTATCTTTTCAGATATTTCTGCTGTGTAGCTCTTAATTTTCTCCCTCTCGATGCCCGCCCCCTTGGTTGACTCTGGGGGAGTTGTTAGGTTTTGGAGGCATTTTAATGCCTTATCTTTTCACAATTACAAATGAGATTTGTGGGTTGATTAGAGTGGTCAGCTTTGTTGGCAGTCTAGAAAGTTAGTTAGCATCTAATTTTCATAGGTATCTTAGCATAGCTAACTCTTGGCCTTTCCTTCTGCCCCAGAATCCAGCCATGTCCATTTATTCAGGAGATGTGATTGCAATTTATTTGACCCAGGACATAGTTCTTTGGGAATAGGCAATAGTATTGCTTATGATCCCTTGCTAGACTTTGGCATATGGAGAAAACCACTTGATAACAAATATATTGCATTGGTTATGAAGTCAGAAACAGCAATAGAGTCAAATATAAAAATACAAAAAGGACATTGACAAACACTAAAAACCAATTTTGTGCTACCCTTAATGACAGAAAATAGATCTATCATTGTATTATAAACACTATGGCAAACTAGATATTAAGCTACAATAAATATCCATTCAACAAAACATTTACCACCACTAATAATACAGTAGTGTTTAACTATAGTAAGATATAGTTGTCTACATATAGATTAATAAAGCTTAATGACAGTAATAGTAAAGAGAGATTTGAGGGAATGAAAAACATGAAAAATGTGAATATGATTAATAAATGGAAATTTAAAAGGTGAAAAAGTGAAATAAATATTCTCTTCAAGGTTAAAAGTAGTATATTGGTTAAGGAAAAGAAAGGATAAGAAAAACAAAAAAAGAATAAATAGGGAAACAGATTACAACAGAATGAGAAAGAGAAAATAGAGGGGAAAAAAGAGAAGCAAAACAAGCAAACAAGCAAAGACGATAACATAAGCGAAAAAAGAAAAAAACAGAACAGGAAATGAAATTCTGAATACTATAAAAATAGAAGAGAAAAAAAGTCAAAAGAAAAATATATTATTGGGCTGGGAATTTAGCCCAGTGGTTCTATCTCCTGCTTCACAAGTGCAAGGTCCTGAAAATTAAAATTTTCACGTACCAAAAAATTAAAATTAAAAAAATTATTGTGTATCCAAACATGTGATTATTTTTCAGGAATTGACACATTGGAATCCAGCAAGTCACATTCCTCACCACCATCTCTGTAGTGTGTGGATTTGTTAGGTGACTTTTCTGCTCCAAAGGTGCCTGTTTGTATATCCCCACTGGCCAGTTGTCTAAGCCAAGATACCTGATTACCTTGCTATTTGGAGAAGCAATTAGATCACTCATCTCCACTGGATGTAGGGAGCAGGGCAGGGGCTCAAGCAGACCACTGGACTCTACAGCATCACTTCCAGACCCAGCAAATGCTTTTGGCCACATCACAAAACCTGGTATCCCATCACAGCATGCAAGCACCATGTCCTTCTTGGCCTGAGCTTGAACTTTTCCGAGATCTCCATTTTTTTCCTCATTGAGTTATTGGTACATTTTAGGTACACAGTACAATTACATTCATCATTGGGAATTTAAGGGATCTCATGCCTAATCCTAGAACTTTTCTAGGACCTACACCTAGTCTTCACTCTCTACATCTCTCTCTTGTGCTAAATTTCACCAAGTCTCTGTAGTAGGGTAACACTTCGGTCTAGGAGTAAAACTGTGTTATAGGTGTTCTTTAGCTCAGTCCCATACGACCACTTACAAAAATGGTGCCTGATTAAACTTTTTCTGGCAATATGGCAGCTCTGTACTGGATTTCTTTTTCAGCTCTATGCTACTGAAGAAGGCATTCTCATCCCCTCTTGTTTTTTCTCTTTGCTTTTTAATTTTCTCTGAATGTGTGCTTTTCTTGGGGCTAGTGCCATTCTCCATTATTTCTTCCTCAAGCGGCTGACTTTTCTGGATTTACAACTTCTCTGGAGTGTGGCCTTCATCTTCCATCAAATCAGTTGTTTGGTAGTTACCTCTCCAGACCTGTGCTCAGAGGAACCACGGTGCAGAGCAGTATTACACCCACTGTGGGTGTCCACATCCACATAACTTTCAAAAATTTTCTGATTCACAAATGTAATCTGGATCTTTTTGTCTTAACTCGAACAAAAGTGTTGATCATACATATGTGTATGAATGCATGCAGTGTGTGTGATATATCAATTTGCAAGAAATATTTCGATTGATTCATTTGTTTGTCATTTATTTTTCATTCTCCCACTCACCTCTGATTTTCCCCCACTCCCAATACTGTTCAAATGCACTGACCTTATTTTTATTCAAATATGTTGTAAATATCCACTCTTTATACATACATATTTCAATTTTAAAAACGGTTCCACTATTTTTATTATTCTTCCATATTTGTTCTACTTAGTACTATTTTAAATTTTATTTATGTTGCTCTATACATTTATTGTCTTTTGTTTTTAGCTGTTATGTGTGACTACGTGACAGTTTAAATCAATGACATTTCATTATCCTGTACCCTGGTCATATTTTCTCTGTCTTGCACCAACACTAAACCATTTTGGTTTTATAAAATGACAATCCATATTTTAAAATTAAAATTATTCACCCATTCTTTTACAGTATTTAAAAACTAAAATCAAATAGCGCATTTTGTTGTGTTAATAGTAAACAGTTCAATAGAGTTTTTAAAAAGCCACTTGGTAATTCAACATTTTCTCCAATAAAAATATTTTGCCAAGATGACTTGAGGCAGGTAAAATATTTCAGTTGAAGTTCCATTATTAATTTATGAATTGATGCTAATTTACTGAACAAAAAAAAAAACCAAACTAATCTGTCACATCAACCTGGCCATTGGTATTTTCAGAGCTTGATTTTCTGCATCACCGATAGTTCCAAAATCTCTCCTTATAGTGAATAAACCAAAATAATAGAAACAATAACTGATTAGTGCTGTATATAATAATAAATAAAAATAAAGTCAATTATATCCCAACAAAACTAGTAATCAATTTGTTCTAAATTTTACTGTATGATTGGATAAATATCTTACTTTTCAGATGAGATAAGGCATGTTCAGGGTGGTATGGCCATAGACATTTAATTTTTCAAATGAATGACCTGAATTTGATCTAATCAGTAAAAAAGATTTTAAATATTTGAATCAAAGTCAATATTTTATTTTATTTTCAATGATCATATTATAAATTGAATTAAATGATAGCATTTATTTTGCTTTTAATTGCTATGACAAATTAATAAATTTTAATTTAATTTTACATTTTATTACTCACAAAATCATGGTGGAACATCTTTAAGATCTGAATAGAATATTTGCATGTTTAATTTAATCTTTTATTTCGAGACTTTACTCATAATTGTGCTTTAAATTTTTACTTTCAAATTTGGGTCATTTGAAGAAGCTGGGAAAAATTATAAGAAAAAACAAGAACTATAGTTCCCTAGGAAGGCAAAAATTAAAGTATATAATGGATGAGGAGAAATGACAAGTATACTGAGTGCTGTTCATAGTCTGTCAATGTTCTATTATTGTGAACCCTATCATTTTTTTTACAGATGAGGATTGTTCACTGCATTATATATAAGATTTCTATTACTGGAACAACAAATTGCCACAAAGTAGTCACTCAAAGCAACATGAATTTGTTCATTTACAGTTCTACTAGCTAGAAGTATGAAATCAATTTCACTGGACAAAAATCAAGCTGTCCAGAGGTCAGCATTCTTCTGGAGGCTTAAGTAAGAAACTTTTTCTATATTTTTTCCGTTTTCTTCAGGCCATTTACCTTCTTGCACCCATTCCCTCTTTCTACTTCTTCAAAACAATCAGTGCAGCCTCTTCTGTCCTCTGTAGTTATTGTCTTTAGCTTTGAATTCTCTAATTTTCTTGCTCACTGTCTTTCTCTCCCTCCCCTGAGTCTTACGCTCATCTCTCCTTTCTGAGGACTCGTGCTTTCATTCAGTTCAGAACGATAGATTATAACATCCTTCTCTCTCAAGTCCTTTAATATGATCATATCTGTAAATTTGCTTTTACCATGGCAGCTAAAACATTCACAGATCTAAGAAATTATGATAAAGATACCTTTTAGGGGTCATTGTTCAGTCCACCCCAGGATATATAATGTAAAGATAATTGGTGAGCTAGTAGAATTCTGGCTTAGAAACTGACAGGGAAAGTACCTCCTTCAAGAGTAGATTAAAGGAGAAAGAAAAAGGAAGAATCATAGTAATGGGATTAAAACATCCCACACTTTTGAGACTTTTTATTGATAATAAGCAACAAAAATTTTTAAATTTTCATTGGTAGAAATACAATGAAATTGGTTTTTTACTATTAGAAAGTGAAAAATAATATGTTTTGTATATGACTCTGGATAATACAGAGTGAAATCACTGATGAAGAAGAAAAAGTATAATGAATTTTGGAAAAAAAAACCTTTGAGCCAATTAAGAAAGGAGAACAGATAATATCACTAATAGTTGTGGAAACAGAAATGTGAAATGTTAGGTCAATGGCAATAAATGGGTATATAAAAGAGAAACATTTGACACATGTTTTCCTCCATTTCCTCTGTAAAATTTTGCAATTTTCAATACACAGTCTTTAACATCCTTGGTAAAATTTGTTCCTATTGTAATTTTTTTCAGTGTTTAGGTTTATTAATTCTTAACTGGTTTTGTCAAATGTAAACAGCATTAGTGATAAAATACTCTGCACAAAGTGTGGACAACTTCTAATTCCTTTACTTGTTAAATCCCTGAAGAAGTCATTAAGGGGTCCTTGAACAGCTCATTTATGCAGTGTCATTCGTTTCACATTACTAATGAAAAGTGAGTAATACTCAGTAAAGAGCAAATGTCCACAAACCAAAATCATTAAACATGTTAATTTAGGTGAGACTACTATTAGGCAAACAAAAATGATATAACCATGAGTTAAGTTACCCATAGGTAGGTTCTTCGATGTGTAGTTATTTCAAGTTTAAAAAGAAAGACAAATCACATTATGATATTACCGTAGGTACCCATATACTTATATTTATTGATGTTATGTATCATATGAACTCTAATAGTGGAGAATACAGTAATACCTCAGCTCATGCATGCTTCTGTCTGCCAAAGATTTGGTTCAGAAACAGAAGTAGTGAACAAAATTTTGCTTCTATCGAACTCCACCTCAGGTGATGAACCCTAAAATTATGGAAGGAATTAACTCTATAAACTAAGGTGCCACTGTATTATTATAATGCACAAAATATACCCAATCTACTTGTTTTACATCTTTTAAATTATTCTTATTTTATTCTTGGTAGTGCTATATGGAAAATTGTGAGTAAGAATAACACAGGATTATAGTAAAAGGAGAAAGTATGGATAAAGTAATGAAAATTCACAATATATCTCACCATACAGTAATGTTCTTTTTGATGATGCAAGTACACACCTTTCAGATGTCATGTGCTTAGTCATACGTTACAAAATATTAAAAGTATGGATATTATTTTATAAACCGTGCTTTCAAAAAATTAACTATAGTAGTACCTTGGCTCAGGAATACAATTTGTTCCAAGTTCATGGGAAGACTCTGCACAGAGGGGAGATAGCTAGGATTGTGTTCCTCACTGCATGCAGACTTTGCAAGCAGAGGGAAAATTTATTTAATTGCTTCTGCTTGGGAACTGAATTGTTTGCAAGCAGAAGTGTTTGTGAACAGAGGTATTATTGTATACATAGTATTATTTGGCAAAAAATAACTCATTAATTTTTGTAAAATAAGCAACAAAATGAAATTAATAGAGATAGCATTGTGAGGTTAATAAAGTGATTGCATTTGATATTAAAATTTGCTTTCTAAAATTGGTATATCTTATCTTACTTTAAAAGAAGTTCTAAGTAAATATAGTTGTCAAAATTGAGTCAAACAATTTCATTACAGAGAGGAAATTTTTTTAAAAGTATTTTAAAAATATGCAAGTGTTTCTAAAAATATTAAAATAATATAAATTACATGTGCATATTTATAGAAAATATGTGTTAATGTTTTTGTTGATTCCTTTCTAAAGTTAATTTTATCAGCACACTTTTGATGTATGTAAAGATCACGTTCAGCATGGCAATTTGTACCTGTACATAATATATCTTGATTCTTTTTTTCTCAGTTACCCTCACCTCCATTCAACCCTTCTTTCCCTCCTCATTAACCAAAGCTTTGTTTTCAGTTTTTCCTTTTATTCTTTGCTTTTTCCCTTCTTTCCCTTTTCCTTTCTTCTCCCTTGTTCCCCCTTCCATTTTGTACAAAATGTTCCAATGTTATGTCGTTGGCATACACTTACTATGAATTTTACTATGTTTAATGTACTCTGTAGTATAATCTACAAAAATAAGATCGCCTGTACACTACTAAGTTTTTATGGTGGCCCATGGTATGCGTGTTTTAAGGCCGTTCTATACAATTGCTATCAGAAGACCTTCTTAGGTGTGTATTTTAAATAGTTTTTGAACAAACATATCGTCAGGATGAATTTCACTGCTGCGTTAGCTGCAGGCCTTCTTCCTCCTCCTGCTGGAGATTCTGCAGGAAAATTGCATGCCCAAGAGAATTTCTTTTTAAGGTAATGTACTGACAGGAGCTTGACAGGCTACAAAGTTGTGCTGGAGTTCTGTGACTCTCTCATGTCATGTAGGAGAGGTCATCCCAGTTTCTCAGTGTCTGGCATTACTGGCTCACATCAGCACAAGTGTATCACAGCTCACTGTCTTCCTCTGCATGAATCTGTGCTCTTCAATCCTCAGAGCTGTTTCAAGTGCAGCCCTCACTGAACCTCTTTAGCACATTTGTAGGGATTCCAAGCTCTGCGAAAGGAATGATGAAAGAGCCAGTTGCCTTTCTGAGCCGCAAAAATAAATATTAGAAAGTACTCTGATTTTGTAGTCATAGAGAGGAGAGATAAAGGACCCTTCCTAATAGCACAGTTTTGAAACTGAATGTAAGATATTGCAAGTTTCAATTTAAGAATCAAAATACCAGTGATTGTTCATCAAGTTTTTTAGGTACACAGTAAGTCAAAATTTTTCCTTGATTGCTTAAGAACAATGACATTTACTATGTTAGTGTGAATTGTTTTTTTTTTTAAATTTCCCTAGTTGAATAAGTATATTTTAATAAAGAACACAGCCCAAACAAATTCTTGAGTCTGACAAAATTGTAATACATTAAGATATTTAAAGGAGGGGCGGGGGATTTAGCTCAGCAGTTCAGTGGCCTGCCTTGCAAGGGCAAGGACCAGAGTTCAATCCCCAGAATCACACACACACACACACACACACACACACACACACACACGCAAAGATATTTAAAGGAATAAACTATTTAACTTCCACGAGTACCATTAATATCTATACTCATAATTTTATACTACTTGTGACATATGATCACAGGTCGGTCTCATTTTGTCTCTAATATGAAATTCTGCAATTGAATTATCTATGTTCTTTAATTCTTAGATTTAATTTCTTGGTAGTTTTGATATTTATACATTTATATTGCTTATTCTTTTTTTAAGAATAGAAAAATTTATTGAGGGAAAGACAGCTTCTAAGAGAGACAGAAGGGGGGCTGGAAAGTTGGTTGCCCTCCTATTGTATTTTTATGTAGCCATTATAAATTGAATTGTTTACTAATTATTTTTGGTAGTTTATTGTCAATGTTTAATTAGTATATAGAGTATGGTGCTTTTGATTGTGTGAGATAAGGTCTCTATATGAAGTTCAGTCTGACTTTTAATTCACTATGTAGCTGAGGCAGGCCTTGAATTCATGACAATCCTCCTGCCTTGGCCTCCCAAGTGCTGGGATTATAGGCATGAACTACCATGCCTGGCTCTTTCTTGATTTTTTTTTACCACAAAATTTTATTGTATTCATTTATTAGTTCTAATGGTTTTATTGGTGATGTCTTTAGAGTTTTCTGTGTATAAAATAATGCCATCATCAAACAATGACAATTGCACTATTTCCTATTTCCTTTGCTATTTGGATGGCTTTATTTCTTTCTCATTTAATTGCTTGGGCAAGGACTTCAAATGCTACAACAAATAGAAGAGATAAGATCAGGCATATGTATCTTCTTTGTGATATTAGAAAAGCTTTCTATTTTTCCCCTTTGTGTAAATTTTAGTTCTCAGCTTGTCAAAAGTGGCTTGTATTTTGTTGAAAGTCGTTTCTTATAAACATTACTTGAGAGCTTCTTTTTTATCATGAATTGGTTTTGTATTTTTTCAGAAGCTTTTTCTCCATCTAATGAGATGATTTTCTGGTTTTGGTCCTGCATTTTGGTGTGACAGACTACGTGCAATGATTTGCCTAAGTGGAATCACCCTTCCATTTCTGGGATAAATGCCACTTGATCTTGGTGAATGACTCTATTAATGCAGTACTGAGTTTGGTGTGATAATATTTTGTGAAAGAGTTTTGCAGCTATGTTCATCAGTAATAATGCTTTGTAGTTTTTTACCCTTTTGTTGTCCTTGTCTGACATCAGGGTCATAGTATTGATCACTTCTTGAAAGGATTTTGAATCATTCCATTTTAAATCGTTTAGAAGTTTTCTAGGTATCAATAACCCTTTATTTTAAAATTTTGGTAGGGCTCAGCAGTGTAATTATCAAATAGTGATGTAAGACAGTTAAATTCCATATCTTTACTGATTATTGGAAAAATGTATCATCAATAGGTAGAAAATATTAGAGAATATTTCTAGTTGTGGAATTTTTACTAATGGTGAGGTGAGATAAATAACATAGTTCTTGCTGTTTTCCCCATATAGACAGATACACAGCATAAATTGGACTTATAGGAATGCATGGAAGGAAATTGTGTGTGTGGTCTGTGTGTATGTGTATGTAGAAAGATGGACAAATAGATATAAAAAGAAAAATTACAAGAAAATAACAGATATTTTATGAGGGTTTGAAACCAATGGGGAAGAGGGAAATTTTTTGGTTTTCTTTGATTTTATGTCAGGTAAAAACTTTAGCAAGACATTTTTTTTCTTTGTTTGCATAAAAATCTTAAGGAGTAAAAAGCATACTGTATACATTTGGGTGAGAGGTTAGTAAACCTAATCACAAAACTGCTGGAATAGCATTTCTACATGCAAATTATGTTCACAGTTAATACCTGCCTTGGACATAGCGGTCTAATCTTCATTTTGTTATTAAGTAGAAATAATATTGTAATAATGTTGTTTTGAGGAAAAAATAACCTTAATAAACATTTTGAATAGTGTGCATGTGCTGAAAACCCTTGATAAATTATGCCTTTTAAGAGCACTGCATCACATCATATTTTTGACAAATCTCTTTTGTCAAAAAACAGAGAGATAAACCATAGAAGGAGGAAGTGCAAACTCCGTGGGGTACAAAGTTCTAAGCTTGTACAGCGTAAATTAAACAAACCAGGGAGAGCAGCTGCTCCAAGGGTGATGGATAACTAGCAGCTGGCATTTGCAGGACATATTGGCATAGATTTATTCATGGATACCTTAATCAAAATTTGATGTTTCAAAGCAAAGTTTTAACAATTGCAAATAGAAACTGAGTAAACCTTAACCAGAGAAGTAAAGACTCAACTAGGAACAAGAATGGAGCAAGAATTTGATCGATATGAACTTACAATAAAGTACTAGAAAGTACATATGTACGCGTACATGCATAAATCCACAGGCATTATATTAGTGTTATATATTTATGTATACAAGTGTAATGCATAACTTGTTTATTTATTTCTAAAAACTAAGTTATTTTCTCAGTCAGGTACACAGATCTTAGCCATAGAAGTAGTTTGATATTCTTAATTTTAAATTTTTTGTTGCCTATAAACAATGTTTAATTTACCTGAATCTAATTAATTAGCAGTCCTTATGGATTAAAATTTTAATGGTAGTTTTAATTATATCACACATATATAGTGACATTATTTTAGATAAGTCATTAACTGTATAATTACAAAAGTGTGTGAGAAAAAACTTTCAAAAATTCTCTCTAATTACCAAATATTTAAAGAAGAAATAGAGCAAACTTATTACTGATAACTTATGCTGGTCACACTAATTTGTTGGAAATGTTCAATAATGATGTTTTATGTAGCAGCCATCTGTTAAATTTCATTCCCATGGTTTTATCTTTCACGATGAAGTAATAGAGAACCTCTAAAAATTTGTGTATAAAGTTCCACTTCCCAGATCTGAGATCATTTTTTCTCCAATATGTTAATTAAGAACTGAAACATGTCAAGGACATTTTTCAAAAGGTCAGGCTCCAGTGTCAGAATTTCAGATTATATTAATTGTAGTACATTACTAATGGACTCCCTGGTTGGCTGAGCAACTGCAGGATATATTATTGGACAGATGTCTTAGTCCCTGAGAGTTGTATTTATATCATGTAAACTTATAATGAATAACACCAATTTTCTTAACTCCTAGGCTTCTAGGTAATTAATTGCTCTCCTTTATCACACTATATTTTGTACACTAGAAAGCCAGAACTATTTGACCACACATACTGTAACACCTACATTTTCTGCTTTTTCATTATCCAACAACTTCCATTGTTAGCTGCGTTGGCCAGGTCCTCTGGTTTCTTTCTTTCATATGTGCTTAGAATTAGGTTCCCTAAATCTCCATCAGTGCACCTTGAGATCAATGAAATAGGCCTTTTTAGATGATCATAATACAAAGATACCAAACAATAGTATAGCAAGAATGGAAAGTATATGCCTGTGTTTACTCACAGTGAATCTGGAGTTCAGAATATCTGATGAATTATAATGTAGGAAATAGGACAAATAGTATAAGTAAGAAAATAAAATTATAGAATACTCTGAATTATTTTCTATTATTTTAATGGTTATGCCCATATATTTTTTGCAAGATTTTCACAAAAGCATTTCCTTTGGCTAATTTAACCAATATGAGCTTAGCATATAAAATTTGGCTTGTTTTGCCCTCCATGAAAGTACATTTCTTAATGAGAGATGAAACATACCATCTCAGGTCTTCTGATAGCTTCTAGAGGCTTCATCTGGTGTGCTATCCCCAAATAGTGCTAAGATTTTTCTGCTTTCCTTATGAACAGCAATCATATTTCCCTTATGACTGTCTGTTGCATTCTGTTTTACAGTGTGAGCTAATGGACAGATGCTTATATGAATTCTTGAGAATTTTTTTATGTCACATGCCATGACAGGACAAAAGTTCTATTTGCAAGATTGTAAATAAATATTGGTATCTCCAATTTCCATCTACACCATACCTCACAGAGTTACTCTATAAACCTATTACCTTTGGAATTTATAGGAGGTAAGACAGGAACCTTCTACAGGATTCGTTTTTCTCTTTAAAAATTACTAAGCGACCTGTCATGTAAAGGTACAAGATCCCAGTAATGAATGTAACTGTATTGTATACCTAGAATGTACTAATAAACTCACTGAAAAGGAAAAAAAGAAAAAATAAAAATTACTAAGCAAAGTAGTTTAAGGTAATAAGGAAAATTCCATATTTTCCTGCATGCACTTGAACTGATTTTTCAGTATAGAATATACCCATGTAATCAGTTACTGGACCCTCCTCTTTGTTACCCTTGTTACCACCACTTCAAAAGGAAGCTTATCCCAAATCCTAACTTAAATATTTTTTTCTGATTTTTGCATTTAATATAAATAGTCACAATCAGGATTCATTATTTTTTTTTGATTATTTTTTATTTTTTTCAGCTTTAATTGAGTTTATTGGTACATTTAAGGATACAGTATAGTTACATTCATTGTTGGGATCTTGTACCTCTACATGACAAGTCTTGTTTCTCATTTTTTCCCTTGTCTCTGCCCTCCCTTCACCCCCTCCTCCCCTCCCCATCTACAAACACTTTATTTCCATCTTTTCATTCTCTCACATTTTTTCTCTAACCCTAAAGGTGTAGGGAAGGTGAGATGGGTAGGGGATGGGTAATAAGGGAAAATAAGGATTCATTATTTTATGTTTGGATTTTCTTTGTTAAAGGTTTTATCAAAAGTGCATCTACATAATTGTAACAGCATGCCATATATTTTCACTATTATATAGTATTCCTTAGTGAGAATATACCATATGGTTATCATTCTGCTGATTAACATTTGGGTAATTCCAGTCTGAAATAATCACAAATACTACTACCTTACACAATAAAAGATGCATATTTTTTAATGCACTTCATTGTTTTAGAGCATAGACTCTGTCCTTAGGAAAACACATTTTTATCCATTCTAACTTTGGGACTGCTGGCTCAGAGAAATTGTGAAAGCTCACTTGTAGCAGAGAATAACAAAGAGTATGCTGAATTATGTGTAGTGATTTAAACTCCAACAGCCACGTAGTTACCCTTTCTGAACCTACACTGTCCTAGTAACTATAACTCATGATAGGTACCACTCTGACTCCTTCAGCTTTGTTCATCAAAATAATTATAGCTGTTTTTGTCCTAATGAAATTTCAGTGATTTTTAAGTCCAACCTCTTTATGACGTAGAATTCTTCAAGTCATAAACATGCTGTAACTTTACTTTTATTAGCCCATAGAGTCTTTTTAATTGTGCCATAATTAGTTCTTTTGTAAAAGGGAAGGGGACCAAGAAATTAGTGAGGAGAATATGAAAAAAGAATTCAGATGTGTTGTGCATATGTAACAACTGCCCGTGATAGATGTGAACACTATGTACTGCAAATATGTCTTTATAAAAATAAAAATTAAAAAAAAACCAAAGATGTAATTTTAGACATGCTGAGTATTTAAGTGATATTTAAATTCTTAAAATATTTTTTGCTGGTATAAAGAATTCCCTGATTTCTTGTAGTCAATATTCTTTAAAGGTAGTTTTAAAATCTTTTATAAATGTCCCTATGTGGATATGTTTTGGTGGGAAGAAAGGTTAGTTTTGGGGGGATTATGACTGCAATACCTAATGATAACTTTTACTTTTATTTGTATGTGTTTGCAGTATATAATGAAAATATTCACTGTAGGGAATTAATATATGTACATAACACATTTCAGTTCCTATTTCCCCCTTCCTTCCACCCCCTTTTTATTTCTCCAGCATTAGATTCGTTTTAAATGATCTTTTGTTGTTGTTGTTTGTTTCTTTTGTTTTGTCTTTTGGGTATCGGGGATCAAACTTGGGTCCTTGCGCTTGCAAGGCAGGCGATGGAACCACTGAGCTAAATCCCTGGCCCCATTTTATATGATCTTATAGAGTTAAATATCATATACACAGTTTGAAAACCAGACTAATAGGGCAAAGAATATATAAAGCTTATAAGACAATTGTTACTAAGTCAAAGTACACTTTTAGATACTGGGTCTTCACTGGATTATAATACCTTCCCACCTCTCTTTTTTTTTCCTTAAAAAACAGGTAGTTTTCATTTCAAATAAGAGAAATAATGCAATATATGTTTGTGTGTCTGAGTTACTTAACATTATTGTTTCAACGTGCTTCCATTTTTCTACAAATGACTCTTTATGGCAGAGTAGTACTCCATCATGCAAAAATACATTTTCTCCATCCATGCATCTGTTGAGAGATATATAGACTGCTTCCAAGATTTAGCCATTATGAATTGTGTTGCTGTAAACATGGGGATGCATACATCTCTGTGATATGATCTCTTTAATTCTTTTGGAAAGATACCTAGAAATAGAATAGCAAGGTCAAATGGAATTTCTATTTTTAATTTTGTGAGGAAATTCCATAAACTATCCATAGTGGTTATATCAGTTTTTTTGTTATTTTGCTATTTCCAATGCCATGCCATTGTTATTATTGTAGAGTTGTAGTATAACTTGAAGTCTGAGATGTGATGCCCTTGGCTTGCCCTTGTTCCTCAGAACTACTTTGCTATTCTTTGTCTTTTCTGGTTCCATATGAATTTTAGGATTGCTTTCTCTAGTTTTATAAGAAATGTTATTGGCATTTTCATTGGTTGATTGCATTGAATCTAAATAACAGTTTTGGGAGTATAGCCAGTTTGACTATATTAATTCTGCCTATCCAGCAATAGGGAATATCTTTTAATTTTTTGACATCCTCTTCAATCTCCCTTTTCACAGTATTGAGTTTACATTGCAGACGACTTTAACTTTCTTAGATAAGTTAATTCCTATGTATTTAATTTTTCTTGAGGCTATTGTGAAGGGCATTGTTTCTCTAATTTTCCTCACAGTGAGTTTTTGTTTTGTTATTGCTGTACAGGAACACTACTGAATTTTGAGTGCTGACTTTGTATCTTACTAAGCTACTTAATTTGGGTATTACTTATAGGCTGCTTTTGGTGGAATTTTGGGAGCTTTCCATGTAAAGGATCATGTCATCATTAAATAACACTAGTTTAACTTCTTCTTTTCCTATCTATATCACTTTATTTCTTCCTCTTTCTATAAGTACAATGTATTATAGCATGAGGTAAGTTTATTTCTGTATCTTTCCTTTATTGCTTTTCTAGAATTATGTGGAGCTTCATATCATGTAAAACCTTCCATTATAATTTTGGATCAAAGTCATCATTGCATGAATCCTTGTCTCATTTGCATTCTCTAAAAATATTTAAAAATTAAACATTAAATATGGCATGTTCTATAATATTTTATAGTTTATATTTATTTGATAAATACTGTAGTATATAGAGTCTTTGGAAACAAAAAATCACATTGAAAATAATATATCTCCTTTTTTTTGCCTTTCCCATACTACTTTCACTTTGACTTATTTTTTTCCACAGTCAAATTTTAATTAACGATATAGATAACTGTTACAAAATTAAAGACCATTCTTTCATAAACTGATTTTTTAAGAACAGATTATCTATGTACTGTTTTCATCAGCCATGTGATAAAATGTGTTTTGAACTTTGTTTCATAAACTTTTGATTAAATTTCTTTTATATTAGTTTTATGTGATTTATATCCACGTGGAGAAGCTTTGATATATTTTCATAAATTTTGCTACTATGTCTGTAGACTATCCTATGTCAAATCATAGTCTTATGCATAGATTCTTTACAAATCCCTTTGGCATTTAGGAGTTGTCAATTTTTTATGGATTCTCTGAGACAAGGGAAATGGAGCAGAGGCATCTGACGGATTAAAGGCTGAGGGCCTCAGCCAAGAAAACATCTAGTCAAAGTGGGAAAAAAGGAAAATAGAAGTCAGGAGGTAAAGAATTCAGAGTTGTACACTGTTATATTGGCAATGCAAGCATGTCCCTGAACAGTTACCTTTGCGGCAATGATTTAATGACTATTCTATGCAAGACAGAAGATTGTTAATAAATTCTTGTCTTTTGGCTGCTCTTTCTTGTATCTTGACCATTTTATACTGACCATCTCCTTATCACACCATTTTAATGTTTTGTGCTCACAGTAATTAAAATCCCACATTAATCATTTAAAAAATAGTGTTCTGAGGGCCACTTAATTATGGAGTTGAAGTTTTATGTTTAGCTTTTATGGAGTTTCAGAATGATACGGGAAGTAATACATTATTTTTAGACATTTACAATGACTGTTGTTTAATATTTCTGTTATAGTTAGATAAATTTCAGCTTTGACTCTTTAATGTGATTTGAGAGTTCTTTCAAAGTTTAAATGGCTAAGAGATTTAATAAATTAAACAGAGTGTGGATACACCAAATCAAAGTTGTTCTTTTGTTCCATAAAGAATTTACATTAGGAAAGACTTTTTTTTTATCTCAACCTAGTATTGTTATGGATGTAAGAAATTTCAATTAAACCAAAGTTTTCATATGACAAATTTATAAATAGTTAACAATATTTGTTCTCTGTGAACAACCAACAAAGGCAGTTTGAAAAATTGTGCAACTTCTGAAAGGAGAGGGAAAAGGTAAATAAACACATATT
This sequence comes from Fukomys damarensis, assembly GCF_012274545.1. Classification (NCBI taxonomy): domain Eukaryota; kingdom Metazoa; phylum Chordata; class Mammalia; order Rodentia; family Bathyergidae; genus Fukomys; species Fukomys damarensis. Next base: position 46,881,655 of record NW_022900916.1, on the reverse strand, counting down.
GGAGGATAAATTTTTCTAAGAGCAGAGTACTTAAAAATTAAGTGATTATAGGATGAAAAAATGTAATTTTTGATAAAAAATAGATTAAAGACTCTATAATAACAAAAATGCATGAACAATATGATAGCATTTGTCTTCACGTTGGAGGCCATTTACCGGGTTTTTTTTGGGGGGGGGTATATATGTTTTATTTATTTATTTATTTATTTATTTATTTATTTATTTATTTATTTATTGGTACCGGGGATCAAACTCGGGTAATTGTGCTTGCCAGGCAGGTGGCAGAACCACTGAGCTAAATCCCCGGCCCTGTTTTTGGTATATATGGAATAACTCTCTTGCATTCAGAATCAAAGTAAATTTTAACCATGACTTAATTATCCTAGTAGAGTTCAGTGGCATAATGAAAATCACTAAATAATTACTTAATGGCTAATGATAATCGAGTTTATATATCACAATTCCATTTAACTTTTTCCTCCACTTTTGTGCATATATCAGCTTAGTATGTTTGACCTTTAATGTGAAGGTGATCATTTAACATTTTCTAAAGTATATAGTTATGTGTTTTAAAGACTAAATATACATGAGATGATTTATAAAAGCTCTGATTATTTGTGTAAGTACAAGAAGCTTGTGTGTGTGTGCGTGTGTGTGTGTGTGTTTTATGTTTTGAAATAAGTTCTCACTATGTAGTTCAGGCTGGCCTTGAACTCATTATGTATCTCAGGCTCGCCTCAATCTTGTGGCGATCCTCCTGCCTCACCCTCCTAATAGCTAGGATTACAAGCATGTGTCACCACACCCAGCGCAAAGTACAAGAAGCTTTTAAATAAACTTTTTGGCAATCATTTGAATTTACTTTCAGAATTTATAACTTTAGTTCAATTCTCTGTTTACATAGATGTTATCATATATGTATTTATTATTGAGAAAACATCATCAAATCTCTTAATTTATTCAATTTAAACTCGGATGCAAATAGACTAGAATAGAAGAAGGGAAGATGGACTTATGAATAGTTACCAAATATTTGTACTATAGCATTAAATAAAGTTTATATTTTAGTAAGATTTCCTTATTTTTAAATAATATCTTTTTCTCTTTCAGAGGTAGGGTTTTTGTTTTTATCATTTTTCTGTTTAATAATTTGCTATTTGTATTTTTTCTACCCTGTTCTTTAGAAATAAACCACAAAGTCAATTTAAGTCTCAAAGAGAGAAAGTAGATAGTAAATTCTACCTTCCATCTTGGAGGGACAAAGGATTTCTATATCTATTATTTGATGTTCTACTTAAGGAAGATGATATCTATCTCACACTCACTTAAAAAATACTCAAATTGATTTACTTTAAACCATGATGTTAGCAGTGGTCTCTATATTCATTTAATTTTTTTCTTCATTTAGTGACCTGAATGAAAAAACATGATTGTGAGCATTACTGCTTTCACATGTATGTATTAAGAATGACAGAATATTATGGTGCAAATTGCCATGTATTATTTTTTTCTGTATTTTCAGATCAGTGAGTGGTAATAAAAGGTTGATGGAAATATCATTATAGAACACATAAAGCAGCTTACTTAAAATGTGTATGAGTAATATATACTTGTGTATATACAGCACCATAATAGAAGTAAGCATTTACATATAAGTTTTGCAGGGCGTACATTTTTTTTCCTAGTATCAGAAATCGAACTCAGGGCTGTGCACTTACCAGGCAGGCACAGCACTACTGAAACACATCCCTGGCCCTTCCAGTGTCTACATTTATGTAGGGAATCTTCTCATCTCCTCGGGGTAGGAAATGCCTTCTTTTTACTACTTCCCATGATAGAGTGGAAATAAATTAATGGCGGTAAAACTGACTGTGAGCTTTTTGTTCACATAAAACTAACAAACACTCTAAACTTCTGGGTTTGCTTTATATTGTCCACAACTTTTATTTAAGTGCTATTTAAAGGTTTCTTTCCTTTAAGGTTATTTAAGTTCTGTGATCTTTGAAAGAAGCACTTAGATCAAACTTGTGAAGTTGAATCAACTGTCTCTGTCAGTTATGCAAGTTGGAAAGTATATTTCTGAACTCCAGTTCTTTCAGGTTAACTCTAACAAAGGATTATAAATAGGTGTAAGGATTATAAATAGGTGAGTGGTTCAAATTTCACTCTTGCTAATTGGGATTTTAAAACTTTATTTATTTTATTTTATTGGTACTGGGGATCGAACTTGGGTCCTCATGCTTGCAAGGCAGGCAGCGGAACCACTGAGCTAAATCTCCGGCCCATAACTTACTTATTTATTTGTTTTCTTACATAGTTAGAACCTACACGATATTCTAGTATGTTAGTCCTTAGGATTTCATTGGAAGTTGGGCAAGATAATAGTCTTATAAAAATGAATTTTTTCACAGTACTTAACTGGATCAGGAAATACAGAAGAAAAATACTTCCTCTAAAGGTTTAGATATTGACTATGCAGTATATTTAGCAGTTGACCCTCATAAAGACTATACAGTCTATATGAGTAAATCCAAGACTCTTGTCTGGCTGCTTTTCTTACAAGTGTGTTCTGTAGATGATGCTACCAAATTATCTTGTCTTCTAACCTATGCATATATCAGAATATCTATAAATATATAGAAAAAGAAATTATAATGGGACTAATTTACAAAATTAATAACTTTGAATTTAGTTTTTAATGTGCAAAATCTTTACAATATTTAAATGAAGAAATCCATTAAGTCAACTTTATAAATCAAAAGGACCTTCACTAACATTTTACCATTTTGCAAGGAGGAAAAACAGGAAATGTTTAAATAATCACACTAACTTGCCTAAAATCATTTCACAAAATGTCATTCTGTATAGTATAATTTTAACTGTTTTGGCACCCTACATTTGATTTGGTGATTGCATTTGTCACTGCTAATATATGAAACATCTAGGTAAGATATGGATTGATGGGACGAGCAATTGTACACAGCAGTTTATTTGATGAGTCATGGAGTTACTGAACCAGTTAAGAATTATAAAATGTTGTTTGGTTGTAAAAATCAATAAGAAGAAAGAAGAAGAGGGAAGCAAAGCAATGTGAGGTAAACAAAATAGATATGTCTGACATTCTTTTTAAAGCATCTGTTTCAAAATATCCTGCTGGTTAAGGAAAAATTAAATTAGATTCAAATATAAGTTCGACATATTTTAGAATATGAATTGTCACTCTCTCAGAAAGGCTTATGCTACTTGGATTCACAGCAATTGCATTTTATTTTAATTCAGGGGTGAACTAACACATGTCTTTTTCATTTTACTGCTGATACTGAATTTTTCAATACTTGAACAAATATTTTCTTGGGATAGGAAATTTTTTCCCATTGGAGATGTTGATTATGTTTACTCCTATCTTTGTGAGAAGTGCAAGACATGCAATTGTTTTTATTTCAACTTTATCTTTTTGCAAAGAAAAGAGCAACAAAAATATTGATTTTGTATATAAATATGCTGAAATGTTGATTATATATTATTAATATGCATCTCAGATACTTTATCTTATTTGAAAAATGAAGGATTCTATCAAATCATCTGAAAACTAATGAGAGTATATTTGGGAATAACTTAACTTTGATATTGTTGATTGAGTAAGCATATGTTTCTCCTAATGTTCAAATTAAATAAATGAATATCTAACATTACTCGATGACATCTGAAATTTAATATCACTCAAATTCTAACTGAAAAGCTCCCAAAATTAAATTTTTACCTTACCATTGCAAGCTCAGAACATCATACCTTATTAAAATTCTTATCCTTCTATAAAATATTAAGAAGCTTACTTTACAAATATTAAGTAACTTACCTCAGCAAATTATGATTACAGCTTTTCACTTAGCATTTCCTAAGTAATGCTTCTGTTCTTCCCTAAATAGTATATTTAATACAATCTCATAGCTTTATTTTAATTATGTGACGTGTCCATAGGATTTATATATATATGTGTGTGCACATGTGTAAGGTTTGAAATTGTTATAAAGGTTATCTAGTGTATTCATCCCTGAAGTAGATGTTAATATTAATTATTAGACAGATTACTTCATAACTTGCATATATCTTAATGAAAAGGTATACTTTACAAATGAAAAACATTATAAATATAAAAGTCATAAAGATAAATTATGAAGTATGCTTCTTCCTAACACACAATAACACTTTAAAAGTGTTACCAAGCTACTCAACATATTTTTTTCATTTCCTTACTTGGCATTAGGAAGAATATGTACTGTTCAGTGAGACACTGGCTTTGGCTGCACTCTGATAACATATGTCAAATGAATTAATGTAAATTAATGTAAAAAAAGCATGTATTTCATTTTCTAGTCTTTAAACATTGGAACACATGCATGTTCAGGACAGAGATACAATTGAACACTTTGAACTAGTTGTAATAGTAATCAATACCTAAAAGATACCCCCCATTGAAAAACTCATCTTACACAATTTTTACTCCCAATACGCAAGTAAACAGATGGAGCTGGCATAGTGCTTTCAAAGTCAAGAAATTCAGCCTTGGTAGAGCTGATGGAGTGGAAGGGGAAGAGTATTTTGGAGCCAAGGATTGTCCTAAGAAAACATTTTCTGTATATCCACCTCTTCAATAATGATCTGGGTCTGACAGCAGAAAATTCCCAACTAAATCCAACTTTTATTATGATATATGATTAGAATTAGAGCCAAATCATAGATTACAAGGGAGACTGCACTGTTGACTGAACACCTGCACCATTCAATTTCCTAAACTTTTAAAACTTCTCCATTTAAAGTCAGCACAAATGATTCAAAACTTTCATTAGTAGTTGATACAGGTCTTTAGCAATTTTATTTAGTGCATTGTGAATAAATCTATAAATAAAAAGTTAGGTATTTTTAGCTTATCTTTTATTCTAAAGAAGCATGCACATAGCTATAAAATTAGTGCATAATCTACATGAAGCTAGTATTTTCTGTTAGAATTTTATGTTCTCCAATATGTATTTAAAATGCAAGCGAAGAATAGTTTTAGTTTTGATAGTGTTAATATAGATCTTTCTCTTCATTGTATTTTTCATATTTCTTTGATTCATTTTCTTGGACCAATACGTAAAATTAAAGCTGTTTGTAAGTTAAGCAGGATTGTTTGTACAGAAATATATTTTTGCATTGACAAATAGAGAATGAAGACTTTTAAATTGCCTCAAGTATTCCATTTAAATATCTTTTTAAACATGGAGAAAAATAAAGGAACGATAGAAGGAGACAAGGGGTTGGACCTTTTGCAGAAGGGAAGGGATCCACAAGATCAAGAACAAGGGGAAAGGAAGAGGGAATGGGGAAATAGGTAGAATAAAGATATGCCAGGTACAGGATCCAAATAGCCTTAAAGAATGTGGACATTATATGCCATAAGCAAAAAACTAAGGTTAATAATATCAGCAAGAATGAAAAGGGAGAAAGAGAATTAGAGGAAGAAGAAAGGAGGGGGAAAGAAAGGGGATCAAAAAAAGAAATACACTGTATTGTGAACACATGTAATTCCCCAAGATGATTGCAGAATGCATGTACTGAAAACAAGGACCAATAAATGTTTAAAAACCTTGTTGCCAAATCTCCTATTTTATTCAAATATCATAATAGAATTATATTGCCAGTAATGTAATCACCATTCTTGAACTCAGTCTTCATGTCGATTAGTAATTGCTTTTTTAGTTAAGTGATTTAAAACTACTTTACAGCCCCAGATTATAGTATGGTTAATCTTCTCTAAATCAATTATTTTAACCTGATCTCTACTCTTCTAACCTGCAAACAAATAAGAGTATAAGCTATGTTCAAAAGAGTGAGAACTATTTCCTATAAGCATCAGCCATTCATTGTTAACTCGCTTCTTTTTGAAATGTCAACCTTAGCATACAGTTCTGGGTCATGACATCATACCAATGCATGTTCCTGTATTTCACAGAAACTTAACAGCAGTACTTCTCTATGCCCTGCCTTGTGAATTACAAATAAATATTGTATTGTTTGTCTGTATGTCTCAGATGTATGTCATGCAAATTACTCAGTGTCATTTTCCAAACTTCAGGAATTTGACATTACACAGAACAACTGATTAGCTTTTTCTGGATGATGTTTTATGCTGAGGGTCATTTAAAAAATCTGTGAGCAGATCTTATTTTATCCAATACTTTCTAGTACTTAAAGTTATACTTTGATTCATACTGGAAATCATTCCTAAAAACCATATTCAGTGATTGGGTAGGAATCGCTTCATATTAATGTTCTGATTCTCTCTTTTCCTATGCAGAACACTAGCATAAAGTATTCCAGAGCAACTTACATGACACTAAGTTTGAAATACTGAACAAAGGGCATTATTTTAATTATATATTAAGATTATTTTAAGGGTGTATTTTAATAGGTCTTTTCAACTGAGTTGAAGGCAAAGGAGTTGCCTTTCATTTTCCTAAAAAAAAATATCGTATTATCCAATTAAGACCTTTACAATTGTACTTTCATTTTCTTCTCCCCAGTTTTTCTTGTAGGAGAAGTTACTCCTGGAGGAGGTATTGGCATTCCATCGACTAGGAAGATACTCAAAGGTGACTCAGTTTTCTAGGGGTGGGTGAACCAGAGGATTACAAGTTTGAGCCCGGTTTGGACATCTTATGTAGTGACTCAGAGAGATCTCGTTTCAAAATAAAAAGTGAAAAAGGACTAGGGATATATCTGATTTCTAGGACCCTTGGTTCAATTCTAAATAACATAAACAACAACAAAAAAATAAGTAAAAGGCACACATTCTTTCATAAAGTGCTATGGTGGGGTAAGATCCAATTTCCTGGAAAAATCTCTGAAAAGATGATTTGCAATCAAGGAGTTTACTGGAAAATGTTCTCAGGACTAAAACTTGTCAGGAAGTAAAGGAAGTACAGTGTAGCAGAAGATTGATAAAACTACGATTCAGTAACAATAAGAGCCTCAGCTGATAGCTGAACAGGAAAAGTTGAGATGATCTGAGCTCAAAAAATTGCCCAGAATTGTGATCAGGCATTGAAAACACTGAACCTGTGGATGGAATGCACAGCTAAGGGAGGCAGCTCCATTTGACAGAAAGTAATTCTCAAAACAGTTTCAACTGCCAGCTGTCCACGTCCACAGATCTGGCAGGTTGAAAATGAGTATCTGGGCCTTCAAATGGAGATATAGTTGGCTGATTACAGTATCTGCTACAGTCCCCCCACTGTACCTTAGGTGCATTTGTTTTATAGAAGAGATCTATTCCATAAAAATATTAATTTATCAGGAAATTTAAATTTAATAAGATTAAGTTCCCTTCCTTACTGAAGCCAGTTTCAAGCTCTCAACTAATATTTATTCTCTCATTTTCATTATCCATTTAAAACTTGCTTGCAGTAAAGATAATACTCTTCTGAATTAGGTCGCTTAACTAATGAAGTTATACATAAAGAACTGAATAAGAAGTCTCAGCCCCTGATCAGTTCTCAAGGTATCATTTTGGCTGGAAGTGCGCTGAAGAACTCCAAGAAAATCACCAGGAAAAAACGTGAGCAGTGGATATAATGCCCCTATCCAAATTATAAAGTAGCAAGATTACTTTTCCTGATGCTCTTGGGCAATCAGTTCTACCAGGAGTGTTTTTATTTATAGTTAATGTTTTATATAATTTTCTTAATTTTTGAAAAATATTTAAAAATAATTCTTTTTAAAACAAATGTTTATTATTTTCTATTTTTACATTTCTTTCATTTTTGCTGCTTGAAAACATTTATTTTGCTTAATTTGCTGTGATAACCTCAAAGTAAACAGGTGAGAATGAAGATAATACAATAAAAATATACAGCACTTGTAACATTACAATTTGAATGTTAAGCACCAACAAATCTTGACCTAATATGATCAATATATTTTAGGGGCCTTTGTGCCAAATATTGTTCTGTGAGTCACTTCACCAAATACAAAAGTGAAGATATGCTGAGGTTGAGAACACTGAAAGCAGAAATTCTCTAGAGGAGGATGCATTTTCACAGGTGAAGAAATTGGGAAAATCATAGTGGAAGAAGGGACTGTGTTAAATAGACAAGGAAAAATACTGAGAGGAAAATAGCAGAGTGCCTTTCAACGTGGAAGCAGAAAAATGAGTGTCTTCCTGCAGAGACGGAAAACACTTTATCATACTAATATCAGTTAGTCAATATTGTAAGAAAAAATTTAAAAGATGAAAGAACACAGAAGATTATAACATTAAAAAAGTTTAAACCACAGAACTGAGAATTCGTTTTTATTACAAGGCTCAAAATGTGAAAACTTCCCCATATTAAAATTCACAGAGTGCTACAGAGAAAATTCATTATTGTAAACAAAGTGAAATAGAAGGTTAAATTTATAAGAAGCTGACAAGCATTGTATTATCTATTATCTATCTATCCATCTATCTATCTATCTATCTATCTATCTATCTATCTATCTATCTATCTATCTATCTATGTTTTTGTAGGGAGAAAGAGGAGGCCCTGAAATTTCTCATCTGTCTCTGTACCTTTCCTGCAGCTTGTTTCTTATTGGTATAAAGAGAGTTCTTCTGTTGAGTATATTTCAGAAATGTTTGATTCACCAAAAAAAAAAAAAAAAAAGAAAAAAGAAATAAATACAAATGTAACATGTTAAATCCTCGAAAGTTTTGATCAAATAGTGTTTAAACTCATAATAATTAATTTTCACGTAGCATTCAAACTCTAAAAATAGTCAGAATGTCTTATATTAAAATAGGTGAAATATGGAGATGAACATAATACAAATATTTTACAATGTTGTTAAACGTACTTCAGTAATTAATATGTTTCAATATTTGCAAAAGTAAAATGATGTTAACTAAATGACTGATAGAGACATTACCACTCTAAATGATAGAAATCAATGCATTTTCAATATTATGAAAGCAAAAACCCATTTTTTCACAAAAAACACTTGGATGATTTTATTAAATCACCAAAGTGATGTCTGAATTTTGGAAGTAAGTCACATCTATTCACAAACATTTCATTTTCTACTTCTTCTTTAAAATGATCGGACAAATATTAGATTGCTCTAATGTAGTAAGTGGTAAGCTAATGGAATGACATTATGGACTGCAGTGTATATTCAAATATCAATTTGAAAGTCCTAATGAACAAGTATACATTTTTTCAAAGTCCTAAAATAGAATATAAAATGTTTAGAAGCTTTGAGCCTAATCTTAAAAGCTATTTCTGGTATCCAAGGCAATGAAACAATTCTATTATCCAATAAAGACAGACAGGTTCTATTCTCCAAGATACTGCATTTATAAAAGTAGATTAATTATGATGAATATTGTTTTACATTTTATAAGCATAAATATACATAGTAATAATTGTTCAACATGATCAGAGGATAAGCTATACTGGTTTAGAATATATTAACAGTTATATAATTATACATCTGTGTATACATAGTTGTACATCTATGAAGAAATTGTCTATGACTATTATGTTTCTGTGTTGAAATTTACATTTTATTATGGTTGATTCTTGTTTAATATTTTGCACCAAGACATTTCTATTTCATGTCTAATTTGGAGCTACTTTGGAGAGTATTATATTTAAATTGCTTTGGCCCCCTTTTCTATCAATCCTGATTTTTTGTGGTACCTGAGTTACACAATGTCCTAGGACTATCATCTAACAAGTTCCCACGGGGTGGGCTCCCCCCACCTCTTTCTTTTTTGCTGTTTCTTTGGATCCTTCTCATTCATTTTTTTCAAGTGAATAATCTCTTTATCCTATTAATTGATTTTGACTGTAATGACATGAACTTATTTTTGAAATTCTATTGTGTAGCCCAACAATGTTCATTTTTTAATCTATTGATAAAAAGTTTAAATTATCACATAATAAACAGGTATTATTTTCCTACATCTGGGATAGTTATAATAAAGTTTTTAAGATTTTCATCAATTAGTTGAAGATTGTGGTTCCTCAAGTCACTCTTTAGATTTTATTTTTTCTTTAGGTTATTTTATTAGGCATTTTATTCCAGGCATTATGAATATTGCATTGAGGTGATTCCAGATTGCTGTTTTACTCTAATAGTGTTGTTTTCTTTCTTTTAGATGGTAAGTTTTGTTGACTGAGTTCAATATTATCCTTTTTGGATCTTTCCCTTTCATTGTTCCTTCCTTTTCTAAATGGTATTCAGTCTCTTCTTTCTTCATGGAAGAAAGATTGTGAGTTTTTCAGCATCTGTCACCAGTCCATTTTTTCAAGCTTCATGAACTGCCACCTTCATGCTAATACCATGGAAAAGAAAAATTATGTATACAACTTCTTCTGTGCTCTTCTTTATTTACTCAGTCCCTAGTAGGCGCTCTATTCTTTTATGTCCAGAACTTTCATATAGCTGGTCATGTGTCATGTTTCAGTTTTATAATTATTTTCCTGCAGGTATATTTCAAAATGGTCATAGTGTACCACTGCCAAATGTAGATGCAAAATTAATTATTTTTGGAATATCTGAATTTTATTTCCAAATAAAATGCATAATGTTATGCTATCTATTTAAATAACCAGCTATTACTAATCAACTGGTAAATATACTACAGGATATTGAACAGGACAGAGAATCTTCCTGGAGCATCAGGTAATTGAAACAATTCAATTGGCTAAATTAAAGTAAATTAATAGCAAAAATATTGAGGCAAAATTAAGAAAATTACCAATCTTCACTGCTTCTAAGGGGCTGAAAACAAAAGCATAGTGAGATCTAAGACTTCTAAATTATATAAGAATAGAAGTACAAATATTTAGCATTCATGCAGTTGGTCTAGTTTTGGGGGGTGGTGTATGAGTGATGTTAGCAGAAATGTCAGTGGTGCTGTAATGATGTTGGTAGTGTGAGTGATGGTAACATTGGCATTGGAGGTACTGATAGTGGTAGAGGTAGCACTGTACAGGATACTGATAATAATGATGTTGAACTCTGAAACAGTTACTTGAACAATAGATTAGAAAACAAGTTCCGTAAGAGAATGAAAAGTCAACCCATTGCTAACAATGAGAAACACATTTTGCAGGAACCAACCAGAAGTTACCTTAACCTCAATTTAAATTACTAATCCTTAATATATCATTGAACCTTGTTTAACAGATTGGACATGTTCTCTAAGTCAATGACTTTAATACTTTTTTTCTAAAGAGCAAAAATATATTACCTCTTAGAATTACATCCACAATCGCCCCTTTGCTGTGCTTCTATAATAGTTTGTTCATATTTCTCTTGTAATTATCATCAAGAAATCAAAATATATTTTCATATGAATTGCTTAAGAATGAGGATGATGCCTTTTCAATCTCTGTGTTCCCTTATAAGTTTCTTTGAATGATGTTCATATTAGAAAGTACGAATTGTAGCCACAGTTTGATATTGCAAAAAATTATATTCTTTTTTATTAGATAAAATTAATTCTACAACAAGCTCCCATAACTGATTGGCTAGAACTATATAACAAAAATTTTATAAGATGAGAGTTTTCTTTCTACCTATGCCTACCCCATATTCTTCAATTATATAGAAAATAAAGTTCAGTGTTTCTAAAGGTGGTTGATATCCTCTACCAATGGACATTCCATGGTAGTAGCATACAGAAACTTTGAGAGTTTACATCTGAGTTCCCATGATGTGAGTTTTTCTGTATGTGTCATTGGCCCATTTTGTCAAACCTGCTACTTAGAGACCAGCCCCATAACCCCAGCATGGAGTCTTTCATGTTATTTTGCTACATGGCCTGTTATCTTCAGAGATGTTAGGGGCTGGAAATCATAGCAGACCTAACTTATTTTATCCTTCCCTCCAGGGGAATATATTTTCCTCTTTATCCTGTTTTTTAAACTCACTCCACTGTAACATAAGAGAACCATATTCTGCAATCTCAAAACTAAGCAGAAGGGTACTCTAGAAAAAGATTGTTCTGTTGGAACTTTTACTTCTCTGAATCTTGCTTTCTTTTACTGAAAGAAGAAAAAATATCTGGACACCAGATATAAATGAAGTTTAATTGAGCAGTACAAAAATAAGTATAAAGAAATTACTGATCACTCTAGTAAATCATTCTGAGGCATACTGAGTCCATGTTTGTGGAAGCAATGAAAAAAAGTTAAAGACAAAGGCAAATTTTAGTTAATTTTAATCAGTGTATAGAAGAACAAACCCCAATAATTTTAATAGTTCTCATGGTTCTATAACTTATTATGCATGCATTATTTTCTTTAAACTTCTAGGACACTTACAGCTTTTATTATTTAAGAACAAGATCCTGAATTTGTACAGACTTAGCAGGAGAGGACAAGATTGAGAGCTCTATACATTTCTCCAAACATATTGTGTTTCAGTGTAATAAAACAGGGAGAAGGGCAGACATGTCCATGTAGGGAGTAAATCATTCCTGAGCTGGTAAAAGAAAGGGGAAAAAATGAAAAAAGATCCTAGGCTGGAAGTCTTGGGGTTTTGAACCAGTTGCCTAAATAGGAAAGTTGTGATATCGTCTAATTCCCATTTCTTGCCACATCTCTCTCCTCTTAATAAAATCTATTATTAAGGTTTCTTAAGAAACCTAAAATCCAAAGTGTTGTTTTCATGGATATGATTAGTTTATTACAATAGGTTTTAAGCAGAAAACAATTTCTCTACCCTCTCTCCTATTCTGGAACAAAAGAACATTGTTTCAACTCAGCCAATTTTAAGAAAATGGCAAAAGTTTTCTCATTAGTGTTGTTCCGTTTTTCTTTTGATAACATCCAAAATAAATTAAACCTATGTGCTGATCTGCAACTTACATCAAACTCCTTATTTTGCAGGATTTAAATAACTTCAAATATGTCCCTAGGGTTTATTCCAATTGAATTAACAGCCAGGTCCCTACCAAATAATCTTTCGAAAGGCAGCATAATCTTCCTTTGATGATTGGTTTCTCTGACAAATTTCTGCCTAAAGGACTGCTTACTCAAACTTAATACATATATACAGAAAACACAGTGAAAATGTTAAAATGCAGATTTTTGGTCAAAATCCCTGGGATTCTGATTTAGTAGACTTGAAATAACACCCAGCACTCTGCATTTTTAATAGGGTATAAGGTGTTTCAGAAACACATTTCTTTTTTTGCCCACGGTAGTGTCCATGATTTCATAAAGGAATTTTCTTCTCTCCTTGGATCACAGTAGAAATTTCCGGAATTTTTTTTTCTTACTCCTTCAACTCCCCCCCACACCTTTTTCCTAGAGAAACAGAACCAGCTTTTTCCCTCTGGAAGGAAATCTTCCCCAAAGAACTAAAGACATACTACAGTGAAATATGCATAAGAATGCTTATGGCAGCACAAATCATAACAGCTAAATCCTGGAAGCAACTGGTATACCCATCAGCAGATGAACATATAAAGACAATATGATATCTATGAACAATAGAATATTACTCAGATATAAAGGAGGATAAATTCAAGTCATTTTGTAGGCAAATGGATGCAACTGGAAAATATAATGCTGAGTGATATAAACCAGTCACACAAATTTAAATGGTTTATGGTATCCTTCATTTGAGTGAAGCCAAGTACAACTAAAATAATAAATAATGAATAAAAGGAAACAAGGTTATAAATCTCTTGCAAATGTGAAGGAATCCAGGTAACCAACAGTGAGGGGAGAAGGGGAGGAAAAGTGGAAGTAAGTGGAATTAAGATATGCTACTTACAGGTACCCAGTAAGTTTAGCGAATATAAATATTATATGTCATAAGCATGCGATAATAATAATGACAACAAAACAGAAATTAGTAAAGGAGATTTAGAAGTGGAGGGAGGGAAGTGGGTGAAAAGGGGACTAAAAAAAAAAAAAAAAGAAGCAAGCTGAATTAGGTACATGCACCCACTACCCAAGATAAATGTAAACATCATGTACTCCAAACACGTACTAACAAAAGAGGAAAAAAACACATTAAAAACAGAAAAACCTAAGCACTTTTATATTTTCTCAATTCTTTGTACTATATTTTGTTTTCAATAATAAATTGTTAGAACATTTAAAAAATTTTGTCCTGCTGTTTGAAATTTTATATTTTTCCAACTAATACCCCTAAAAACTTGGGATACTTTACATGAAATAACTGATAGTTACATGAAGGCTATTTACAAACATTGTTTTTATAAACAAATATCTATGTTAAAAATAAAAATATGATACAAATAAGCTTTATTATCAAAAGATACATGAAACCTAGCTGAAATCAAACAAAAGAAAGGTAAAGTAAAGATTTAAGCAGATATCAACAATATTGAAAAAAGTAGAGAAAATCAAAGGAAATAAAAGCTACTTCATGACAAGATAAATAAAATCACCAAACTTCTAGCCAATCTAATCAAGAGAAAAGAAAGACCCAAATTATCAATTTCAGGAATAAAAATAATGTATCATTGCCAATCTCCAAGATCTTAAAATAATAAAGAAAAGGACATTCTATGAACATATTATTGCCTGTAAATTGAACAACTTAGGACACACCAGTTCTGTGAAAGGCACAATTATAAAAATCACTCAAGGGATAAATAACTAAAGTAATCATATAAGTTTTAAGCAGTTCTCTCTGCATTTATAAACTAATAACTAATAGCTAATGAATTGCATCCTATCCCCAGAAAAGGAAATATATACAGGCTTTATTGGAACAAGACTTTATTGGAACATTCTACCACTTATTTGAGTAATAACTTCCCAACATATATTCCAAAAAATAGAAAAATTCCAGGAAAAAGAAAGAGACCAGCACTTTTTAAGAAGTATAAAACTTCTCAACACATAGTAGTAAGTCAAATCCAGCGGTATCTAAAATGGACATTAATTCATTAATTTTCATATAGGGGGGCAGTATTGGGAACCGAACTCAGGACCACGTGCTCTCCATACTGTCGTGGCACTGCTAAGCTAAAACCACTGGCCTCACAATAGACCTTGAATAAGGAAAACTACTATGTCTAATAAATTCAGAGATAGATGAGCTCACTTTAAAATTTATAGGAAAATGAAAAGAGAAAATAGTACTCTGAACAATTTTGTAAAAAAGGAGATAACTATAGGGTTCCCATGAGCAAATCATAACACCTAATATAATGTTCCAGTAATTAAGACAATATGTGTCAACAAATACATGTATAATAGCATCAGTGTAGCTGGGTGGAGAGGCTTAGCTTACACAAATATATTTAATTACCTTAAAAACAGTTTAATGAAAAAATATTGTTTTCTTAAAAACAAAGCTTAGTAGAATTTCAGCACTGCAATAAAACATAAAATAATAAAACTTTCCAAAAACTCCATATTCATGTGCCACGAATTGCGATTTACTTCAGAAATACCTTTGAAAACATCATATACACACAAAAACACACACCAATACCTTGATGTGATATATTGGCTTTTATTAAAATAAAAAATGTATATTCTTTAAAGACATAAATAAAATTAATAAACATGTAGCACAATGAGCTAATACTGGAAAAGGATGTGTAGAAAGGATTTCTTTTTTGTCTGTCGATTTATCATCTGTCTACCAATCATAATCATCTATCTGTATCCACCAGTCACCTAACCTGTTAACAAAGGAAATATGAACATATGTTTGTTTATGCAGTTCTATAGCTATGTTTCTATTTTGATGATATACAAAAATATATGTATAGTTCTTGTCAAGTTGTTTTTAGTTTTATAATTTAAAAATATTGTAAAGTTTAGTTGAAATTTTTAAGATAATAAATATCATAAAATCTCTCTTACAATAACTTTAAATGGTATGTAGTACAGGATTGTTATATATAAATTTTTATTTTATGTTGGAAAAAAATAATTGTATGTAATTATGAACTACAACATGTTTTGGTCGATTAGAGAAAGACTGAGTCAGGCTAAATGACATATCTATACTTTCAGTAATTTATCTTTTTTGTGGTGGGAACAATAAATACATCTTTTAGAAAAAAGAAAACGCATTATTATGCAGTGCAATTGGTCATTAAAATTTATTTTTCCAGTTCAATTTAAAGTTTGTGAAAATTTCTTTGAGAGTTTTGATGCATTTTTTTGGCTAAATATACAGAAGCAGTATTACTGAATCATATGGCAGTTATAGTTTTGAAGAAATGCCATATGGTTTCCATAATAGCTACAGCATTTTATATTTTCATCAACAGTACATAATGGTTTGGACATTATATATATATATAATTATATATGTATATTATATTATATCAATAATAATATTATTAATATATTTATATATATATTGATATATATATCAATGCTAACATTCAATGCTAACGTTTTTAGTTTTCTGTTTTAGTTTTTATTTTTGTTTGTTTAATTTTCATAAGTTTTTACGATAGTTTTTAGTATTGACTATCCTTACAGATGAGGAAACTCACCAAGAGGTCTTGATTTTCACTGGTGATCAGCAATGTTGAACATTTTCCATATATTATGCCTGTTGGTCTTTTGTGTGGTTCATCGGACAAATGAATATTGCCTCATCTTACTTATTTTTATATAGACAAAATTTATAAATACTAAGTGTACAATTCGATGTTTTGAAATACACATTCACTGTGAATCATTAATTGTAATTACATCACAGCCTTATTTTTGGTAACAATGCTTAAAATCTATTATCCTATCAATTTTCAAGTATACAATACCTTGTTACAATTCCAGACATTTTGGTGTACAATAATTATACTTATTCTTGCTTTACTGCTATTGAATTGGTGAAGTTTATTGTAGATATTGATCCCTTATCACATATATGGCTTGTAAATATTTCTCCCATTTCTTAGCTTGCTTTTTTACTTAGTGGATTATTTCATTTGCTGTTCAGTTTTTCTTATAAACTCTTAATTTTGAGTTTTATTTGGGGTGCCCATGTTTTATTATAACAAATAAAACATATCAAGACATATTTTTGCATCATTTTCTTCAAGGAATTTTATTTGGTGAGGTTCTATATTTAAGTCTTGAATCTGCTTTGAGGTTACTTTTATTATAGTGTATAATAATGATCTAATTTCATTATTTTGAATGTGAATGTGCATTTTTCCTGCATCATGTTTGGATGATTATGTTTTTCCTATTTTGTAGTCTCAAGACCCTAACTGACTTGAGTGTATATTCTTGGACTTATTTCTAGACTGTCCATTCTATTTCATTGGTTTATACATGTTGATCTTCAGCTAAATTAAGATTACTTGGGCTATTGCAATGTAATCTGCAATAAATGTGTGAAGCCTTAGTTTTTTTAATCATTACTGTTTATTTAGAGTCATGTGTACTTCCATGAGAATTTTAACGTATTTTCTATCTCTATATTAAATTTTCCCGGCATTGTGATGGTGGTTGCATTTACCTGTACAGTGCTTTTGGTACTATAGACATTTTCCAATATTAAGCTTCAATCATGAGCACAAGATGTCTTTATATTTGTCTGTGCTTTCTTTGACCATTTTTTGACACTGGTCTGTAATTTTTTGTGTATGAATTTTTAGCTTCTTTTTTTTTTTCCTCTGTCTGCTTCTGTGTTTCATCAGCTTTTGTTTCCATATGGGCGTCATTTTCTTCCCCTTCATTTTTGAAAGACAGTTCTGCATTGCTTTTTCCTCTCAGTGATTTTCTGCATCGTGTCACTTGTAATCTGCAAGGTGCTCTTGAGGGAACCTCTGAAAATTAATATGTGGGTTCTCCTGCACATGATGACACACTGGTCCCTTGCTGCTTTTAAAATTTTCCTTTTTTTTTTCAACTTTTGACATATTTACGATAGGGGTTTGGTGAAAATTTATTTATATTCATCCTCCTGGAAATCTGTTTGTCTTTGTGGCCCTATATGTTCATATCTTTTCCAAATTTGGGCAGTTTTGGCCATTATTTCCTTAAACGTTTTGCTTCTTTCTTATATCCTTTTTCTTGTTTGATTTCCCTTACTGCTTGCTAGACAGCTTGATTATTTCCCACAATTCCTCTTTACTTGCTTCACTATGATATTTTCCTTTTCCTTTTTGCTACCTCAACAGAGCAATTTTAAATGGCCTAATTTCACTGTTTTCGCTTTATCGAGTCTGCTGTTAAAAATCTTCTAGTATGTGTTTCATTTAAGTTTCTGTGTTCATTTTTGCTCTTTTTATAAAATTTTCCATCTCCTTGTTGAGGTTGTAGAACATGTTTTGGTGTTTATTCTTGAGATTTTTTCATAAACCATATATCACTGCTTCTTTGAGGTGTTTATGGAAATTTATTTTGTCTTTTGACCCTTTTCCTGTTTTCTTTGTGTAATTTGTGAAATTTTGTTAGGATCCACACATTTGAAAAACCATACTCCTAGAGGGTGAAGGGAGGGCAGGGACAAGGGGAAAAATGAGAACCAAGACCTGTCATGTAGAGGTACAAGTTCCCAGTAATGAATGTAACTGTACAGTATACCTAAAATGTACCAATAAACTCAATTTAAAAAAAAGAAAAAGAAAAACCAGACTCCTTAGGACCCTCTCCTACCATGAAGTTATGGAGGCCCACAAACCTTTTGTTACAGGTGTTCAATACCTGTTTCTGTAAATTCTTGAGTCTTGTCTACTCCATTAGAATCTCAGATTTTCCATACTAGCTTATGTCTTTCTTTACCACTTATGGTTAACTGTTTGAGCAGAAGAAAAAAAATACCATTCCCTCTTACTCTCTAAATATGCAAAAACATTGGCTATCCCTCAGCACTCTGTGTCTGGCAAGACAATTATCCATCCTATATGAAGCCTTTCAGAAAAGGAAAGCCCAAAGCGCTTTCCTCCCTTCTCTGTCCTAAGAACCTCAATTGCTGTGCTTCTGATTACCTGAGCTGTGTCGTCCACAAACATCTTTCTGCTGCTTTTTTTTTTGAGACAGGGTCTCACTATGTAGTCGAAACTGACCTGGAACTCACTATGTAGCCCAGGCTGGTCTTGAACTCACAGTGATCCTCCTGCCTCAGCCTCCCAAGTGCTGGGATTACAGTCCTGTGCCACCACACCCAGCTTTCTGCTGCTCTTCTTTTTTCTCAGTGTCTCTAACTCATGAGAACTGTGCACTTCTATTAGAGTTCCAGGTGGTATCACAGGAAAACCAAGCTCTTGGACAGAGCACTGCAAAGCCTGAATACCGGACATTTATGCTCTGGGTATCTCTACACCCCAAATTGCCTCAGAGAAAAGTCTCAGGCCACCAACTTTTCCTCCCTGACGTTGAATTATGTTGGCTGGGGAAATGGGGCTGACACCTGTAAACGTAACCGCTCTTCTTCATTTCAGTGAATTTCTTGGCTTATGTTCTTCCTGCCTGAGATACTGAAAAATCTTACCTGGATTCTGGAATTTTCATAAGGACATTGTAGTCCATACATCATGTTTCCTTGGGAGAATGAGGCTCTTGGACTTCTGTTACATTATTTTGCCCAAGGCACTCTATCTCGGCAGTACTAATTTTGTTACATTAAAATTGTTTCAATATATTATTTTTTCTATTCCTTTGTTTTCTTTTCTTCTTTCTGTTTTTTATTGTTTGAGACAAGGCCTCATTGTGCAGTATAAGATGGCCTCACACTCACTTTGTATTCCAGGCTGGTCTTGAACTCATGATAATCCTCCTGCCTCTGCCTCTCAAGTCCTTAGATTACAGGTATGCCCTGACATACAGTATGGCTGGCTGTTTTTAATATACATTACTTGTGAATCATGTTCTTCTTTGAGGTTTTAAATATCTTCAATATGTAATATTATTCAATATTCACATGGATTCAAATATTTTATCTTCCACAATGATTTTACTCTTTTATGTAAAATAATTAACATTTTGGTAGATCTTTTTTGTTTAGCACACAAAGAAGATATTTCTCATACTGTTTACTTCACAGTTCTGGCTTTCTGTGTTTTTACTAAATTTAGGATATGCATTATGATTTATTTTTATCATTTATATCTTCATCTGAGATTTTTGTTATTTTCTACTCATTTGTCTAATAACACTGTAATAACGTCATATTGCCAATATATACTAAATGTAAGTGGTAAGATAATACCATCCCATGTTCATTGTTGTGCACTTTGGTCCCTTATCTACCTTTAGCATCATATGAACTCTCCTAGCAGTTTACTGGTGATGCACATGCACATATATTTATAATGTGGATAATTATAATTCTTCACTTTACACACTTCCCTTTATTTATTTTCTTCAATTCAGAACAGTTCTATATGAATTGTTCCATCACACAGAAGTTTCATTCCACAGAAGTGACTTCCTTCTCACTTTTTTTCAAAGCAATCAGTTTACATTGACAAAAAGTGTCTTCCTTAGTCTAGGATATTCAGTGCCAGCTTTATATTCTAGTGAATATATTGCTCCTGTTTGTTTATTTTCATTTATTTTATTATATCTCTTTCCCTGGTATGTGAGTTCCAGGTGGCTGGAAAATTTTTCTTAACTGTTTCCCTAGTACCTAGAATAAGGCTGCCATATATACAAACTCAATGCATAATTGATGAAACTGAATGAAAAAATAGCAATGTTATATGACTTTGAAAGTTTTTATGTTACAATTTCATAGAGCTCTTGAACTAAACCCCTGACCTGATATATACTGTTAGGGTAATAACAATAAAAGTTTTATTATAAGGATATTCAGTTAATGTCTGAAGCTTAAACTTGAACTTTATTTGTATAACATAGAAATTTGATTAAATATCTAGGTTTCTTTTTGTGAATACTAATTTTGTATGTTATAATTATAAATAAATATA
Source organism: Fukomys damarensis (assembly GCF_012274545.1). NCBI lineage: Eukaryota > Metazoa > Chordata > Mammalia > Rodentia > Bathyergidae > Fukomys > Fukomys damarensis. The sequence goes on along the minus strand of NW_022900916.1, from coordinate 46,860,735 downwards.
ATTAATGTAATATATAAATAATAATAAAATCTCAGGCTGATATTTTAAACATTTTTCTTGAATTAGATCTGTACTACATTTCCATGCACAAGGTAATACCAAAGTTGCCATATTCTAAAGAAAGATGAGATTGTAACTGTAACACAATCTAAAAATACCTAAATAAAGGGTTTTCTATGTTCTGTATCTTAGTTCCAGGACATGAAGTCTTATGTAAAGAATTCCTTTTATATTCCAATAATACTTTTATACATTACAGGAAATCTTTGTATGAAGATCTATTTAGTCTCACCAAAGAAAAAGACATAAATGTTAGGAAAATCTGTTTGATGCAAAAGTTAACAAGTGAAACATTTTCAAGGCAGGTGGTAGAACCACTGAGCTAAATCCCCAGCCCAACAAGTGCAATATTTTGAAACAAAATTTTTGAAAAATAAATCCTGAAATATATCAAAGCTATTTACTTAAAATTAAAATAACCTTTTACTGGAATTCTTCTACATTTATGAATGAACAATGTTTATTTAAAATTCTTCACTTTACTATTTATTGAAAACAGATTACAAGAATATCAAATGTATAAGTGACCATCTCTGCTGCAATGTGTCAGTCTAAACAGCCATCTGACAGAAATTTATTTACTCTTCTTGAAAAAATACAAATTTAACAACTCTGACATGCTTGATAAACTTAGTGATGAAACATTTTCTGTTAACTCCTTCAGCAGCATTGAGTCAGTATCAAAACTGAAAGCATGATTTTAAACGAACACTATATCTTAAAGTTTACTACTATAATATTGATATTTTCCTCTTTCATTTAACCTCCATCTTCTTGAAGCTCAGTAGGTCCTTTTGAATTGTAATATTGATTATCATATAAAAGAATAATTATTTTTCTGTATCTGTTTTGTTTCATTCCCTTCCAACATATTGAAGTGTAACTTAAATACAGCAAAACATGTACATGTTATGCATCAATGAATCTTCATGGTGGGGCTGACGGCCACAAGCTACCGCTGCCACGCTGGCCCCAGGGTCAAACGGCTGGAGACTGCAGGCACCTCATTTCCTCTACATCATATATATCATGGTTCTTATTTTTTCCTCATTCCCCTCCCCTCCTTACAACTCCTCTACACATTCCTATTTATAAAGACTTTGTTTCTGTTTGTTTTTTTTTCATTTTTCTCATATTAATCCCATTCCCTTCTTGGAATTAACTTTATTATTTTGCACCTGCTTATTTTAGCAATAGTGGGAACTGAGAACTCCTAGAACTTGCTTCCCACTGCTACCCACTGGAGCATCGTAACTATACCTTACTTGGTAAAGGTCTATATACCCTTTGAAAGTTTGTTTAGATGAAACCTTTCATATCTCCTTTCCTTGCTCTTCCACTTTCCCAGGCGTGAGGTAAAAACTGTGAAATTTTATAGTTATCACACATCTTGTATAGTTTTATTGTACGATTTGTGTCCTAACACAAAATTGTCAGCTTCACTTTCTTCTATTCTTAACAACAAAGTTTTAGCAAGAGTAGACTTATTTTATAGTCTATATCTTTTTCTTCTGGAGTCTGTCTGACATATAGTTAATAGCTTAAAATGCTATATGAATGAAGATAAATATATTTACCAAGATAAATATATGTACAGAAAAATCTTTACAGCCTTGGAAAATTGCTATAGACTTTACCATGGACCCAATTTTTAGACTATAAAGTCATTTATGAATAAGATAGAGTGATAGTGTCGTGTTAAGCACACATGTATGATCTTGAGAAAGGTGTCCGCCTCATAAAATATTATTCATATCTAATAGTAAAAAAAAATCACTTTAGTGGTTCTGCAACTACTTTGTAATTTGGGAACAATATGGTAATTTCCTCCATACAACAGTGGTTTATTTTGTACTATTTTTCAATTATCTAAGTTATATTTTATTTTAAACATGAATTTATATTTAAATTTTATTTTATAAGATAATATCGGTGAAAATTTTAGAAAATAATGAAATATATGTAGATATTCCATTTATTTCCATAATGTAATTAATTATATCAAATTATATTGTTATTTTCACATAAAATCACAACAAATGTCTTGGATAGGAAGATATAATTTTTCTCATAATAGTATCTATTCTTTTTTTCAGAAGTAAAATCTTAGGCATGTCCAATTTTAACTTGTAGTCACTGGTGTCCCTAAATATTCTCTTTTGCTTAACCATATCGGGTCATTTTCTATGTTTCTTTAACATCTTATTCTCAATTTAACATCTCTAAAATAATATGTATCCTGGAGTTAGTTAATTTGGTTGCATGAAGATCCTAGTTGACATCCTTTTTCGCTTTTTAAAAAAATTCAAATGTCTGTAATAGTTTCTGATTTTATTGTCTGCCTAAATGGGGAAATGAGTTTAAAGAAAGCACAAAATAAAACCAGTAATAAAAAAGTAAGATAGCATTATTTTTAATTTTAGACATTTTAAAGTAGTATATTTCATAATTGATTGTATATTAAATGTAACAGAATATAATATATATATGTTGTAGAATTTGAATTCTAAACTTTTAAGGCTAGGACTCTGATTTTGTTCACTATATTATAATGCTGTGCACATTGAATATAATGATTGTTTTAAGAAGAGAATAAAAATAAGGCATAAATATGACATATGCTTGGACACATCATTTTTGGTAAAGCCTTTTTTTTTTTTTTTGGTGTTAGGGATTGAAATCGTGCTTGTGCTTGCAAGGCAGGCACCAGAACAGTAAAGGCTTTTTTATTTAAAGACATGCTTTGCTCAACAATTTATGAAATATTTTTATATTTAAGCCAGATCAAGATGATAACCTTAGAAAATTAAACTAAAATGCTATATCTTTTTCTGATTTGAGTGTTAGATCTATTTTAATGAATTTTTCTGTTTTATTATTACATAAGATATGTATGATTGTTCTTTGTGATGTTACCATTTATAATGGAAAAATTTGATATATTAACCAGTCATAACCCTAAGTTTTGACTGTAGACTGATTGATTTTGGAATTTTGTAGCATGAGTCATATAGGGTGATGATAGATTTGAATGTACAAAAACATCACCTAAGTTGATAAATTTGAGGATGGTTAATTAGTATTGTAAATATCATTTTCTGTTATGATACAAATTTCTGTTAAATTAGCTTAAACATTAAATTAGCTTATTATTAGCTTAATAAATTTAAAAATATTTTTCAATTGTAAATATCATAGTTTTCCTATATGCTTGATTAGTGCTATAATAAGAATCATTGTCCTTGCATGACGATGTCTAAGAATCCAGAAAACCTACAATTTAAGCCAGATATCAAATTTTAAAGTTGTATCCTGTAGGCCTCACACGTTTCTGCTTCACAGCGATGCCGCATGACTGACCTGAACACCGTCATGTGCCTTTTATATCTTTCTATTTCAAAGGAAGACTTTCCACGAGGGTAGAAAAAGGAGCTCCTTTGCAATGCAGAAAGAGTAGTTACCAAATAAATATTTGCAGGTTCAATCCCTAAATTGACTTGATCCAAATGACTTTATTACAAGTGCCTGCTTTTTCATTTTTATTATATTGATTTGATCTAGAGTTAGATTCCCTTTGATGTACTTACCTAAAATCAAGACATGGAAATGAGAACATAAACACCCCTTTCGTCTGATTTCCATGGCAATTAATATGCACCAAAATGAATAGCACAGTAACCCCATTTTACATAGATTAGACCGTATTTCATTGAATGCTTTGATACTGCCTAATTTTACTAGGATAGTAAACTGGAATAGTGCTTTAGATTGGTATCAGATTATTTATTCAGAATAAAACATAGATCAAAAAAGAATTACTTGGAAAAATGAGAAACACTATATTTTAGATAATTCAATAAGAAAAGTGAACATAAAACTATACAAGTAAAAATACTAAGGAAGACAGGGCTACTTTTTTAAGGAGTTAAGGCAAGGTTTCACTTATATTTGGTCTGGTGTTAAATTTACCTCTAAAAAAGAGTTTTCAAACTTCATATATTTATGTGATAAAACATATACTTCTATAATTTCTTACAGAAGTCCAATGAATAGACAGATGTGAATCACCCTAGGGAAAATTTGTACAGCTGAGAAATTTGCACCCATTTGTAGACTTTGACCTCTGTTGATATCAAGTCATTGTGACAATAGGAGGGGATTTCCTTTGTATCCATTAACTGCTACCTCTGGATATGGAGGCAAAGTTAGTATCACCCAATCTTTAAGGTAGCTATGTAGCATATAGGAATTGTGTGTTAACAAGTTTTACTCTAAAAAGAAAACCAAAAACCCAGAAGAATCAAGCCCAGAAAAGATGAAGTTATGTGCACCTCTAGTAAGAATCAGTAACCAACTTAACAGGCAAATAGATGAAGAGGCTAGAAATAAGCTCAAATGCTGTTCTTGGCTTCTTTTCAGATTGCTAAATTCTCAAAATTGAGAGTCTGAGCATCTGAGTATCCTGTCCTGGGAAATAGTTTTCTCCTTATCTAAGTGAAAGCCAGTTGTGTTAAGATTCAGTCTAAAGGAGGAAACATAGATGCCAAGCTAAATCCAGAGACTTATCAGAAAAAGAGAAATCAGCAGAGACTTAAAAAATTATTGGAGTTATGTCATAAAGCTCATTCTCATTATTTGTATATAATTTAATATTTTGTTTCATTTTCCTTAAGAAATAACTGGCTTGCAAGTATATTTGAGATGAATTCAAAAATTTGCTTACTGTATAGTTTGTTCAATTATTATTATGTTATAGGAAACACACTGATGTGTTTTGTTGATAATAGCAATTGGGTAAATGCAATTAATGTCTTGAATAAAGTTCAAAACAATACTTATTATATAGACAAATGTCATAGATTTATGAAGAAGAAATTTGAAAAATGTCTGAATATAGAAGAATGATCCAGAAACCCACCTCACCTAAGTCCAGAGGTGAGGAGTGAGTTTGGGAAACAATAGAATCTCCACTGAGAATGTTTCAGACAATTCTGTGATCACTTGGGAAAGCCAGATTTCTATCAAGAAATGATGTATTCTGAGGGAAAACAAAGCATTTAAGGCATTGAACAGAGAATAGAAGGTGAACAGAATATGAACTGAAGCAATTTGTAGGAGAGTATGTGGGGCAAAAAGAATATATAACAAATCTGATATTTTCCACCTCAATTATCTCAGGGAAGAGTAGAGTTTTGGCAGAGGAAAATCTGGTGTGTGACAGAATCATATTCCTTTCTTGGTTCACTTTTACATTCCTTCTAATAACGATTGAAGTTAAAATGGGAATTCATACAAAGGATGATTTTTTTTACAAATATATTTCTCTCATCATTAAATGTTATTATATATTGAATATGAGCTTTATATCAGTAAGTGTTTGAGACTCCTGTGGTCACAACTGCAAGCAAAAATTTATTTTTTCTCATCATGTTTAAATTTTAAATTAGAGGAGATAAAATATAGGTACAAAATTTGTGTGTTAGCAGGTAATAATGTTAGGAAGAAAAACAAGTACACCGAAATGAAGGAAAGGGAAAAGTGTAAAAGTGTCAGCTTCTATTAAAGAGTACTAGTAAGTAGCACTCCATTTTATTAAAAAAAACAAAACACACATTTGCTTTATCCAGTTTCCTGCTGATGGGCAATTGGGCTGCTTGCATGTTTTACTATCACGAATTGTGCTGCTATGAGAAATTAGAGACATTTATAACTAAATGGATGCACATTGAGGCCACACTTTAAAGTGATACAAATAGGACACATATGGGTCAATACTGAAAAGTTTCTCTAGTGTGAGAAACTAAAAGTATAAATAAGGACTAAAAGGTATAATAGAGAATGTGAAATAGGAAGAAAGGGTGCAAAGGGGAAGGGAAAGTGGGAGGGGTACGGGAAAGGAAAGAAGGGAATGGAATTAATATGAGAAAGGAAAAAATGGAAACAAAGTCTGTAGATAGAGAGGGAGGGAGGGGTTGAAGGGAGGGCAGGGGAACCAGGAAGAAATAACCAAGATGTATCATGTAAAGGTGCAAAGTTCCAACAATGTCATTGTATTGTGTACATTAAATGTACCAAGAAAATTAATAAAAAATGAGGGTTACTGCTGAAGAATGTCTTTGAATCTAGCACATGAATAAAGACATAAACATTATAAAGAAGTAAGAAATTCTGAGCAGTGAGAAGAGCACAAATTAATTTACTAAAGTGATCACCTGCCTAAAATTATCAAACAAAGTACCAGTCAGCAAAGATAGACATATCAAAAAATAAAAGAATGGGATAACTTTGAAGGAATTACATGGGTTTTTAATTTTTTTGGCTGTTTTAAAGATATTAGTTTCACCATGATGGAAAATGATAGTTTTGAGAAGAATAAAAACATATGACTTTCGGTTTTAAAAAAAATCATTGAGCCTATCATTTTAAATTGAATGTCAGGGATTAGGCATCAATGGCTAAAATAAAAATGAAACCAAATAAAGATCCATTGTTGGATAAGGAAAAAGAAAAAAATAAGAATATGAAAAAATAGAAATAAAGTGTTTGTAAATGAGGAGGGGGCGGTTAAGGGAGGGCAGGGACAAGGGGGAAAAATGAGAACCAAGACTTGTGATGTAGAGGTACAAGATCCCAATGATGAATGTAACCGTACTGTATACCTAAAATGTACCAATAAACTCAATCTGAAAAAAAAATCTGTTGTTAAACATTTTTTTCATACATTTATTTGTCTTTTGTACTTCTTCATCTGAGAAGTGTCTATTCATCTCAGATTCCCATTTTAGATTGGGTCTTTAAGTTTGAGGGCGTTGATCTTTTCAATCCTTTATGTATTCTAGATATAAAACACAAATAAAAAAAAGCTTAGATTCCATCTCCCTCCAGAAAGAATTGCTCTTATCAAGAAATCAACCAATAACAGGGCCAGGGATTTAGCTCAGTGGGTCGGTGGCCTACCTTGCAAGCGCAAGAACCCGAGTTCAATCCCCGGCACAAAAAAAAAAAAAAAAGAAAAGAAAAAAAAGAAAGAAAGAAAGAAATCAACCAGTAACAAATGTTGGCAGGGAGGGGAGGAAAAAGGAACCCTACTCCACTGTTGATGGAGTGTAGACTGGTGCGACCACTGTGGAAATCAGTGTGAAGATTCCTCAAAAAACTAAAACAAGAAGCTCCATTTAACAGCTGTTTCCTTTCCTAGTATCTTCCTGAAAGAATGTAAAGTGTCATTCACAGTGATGCATGCATATCCATGCTCATAGAAGCAGTTTGTAATAGCTAAATCTTGGAAACAATCTATCAATGGGTGAATGGATAAAGAAGATTGTTTTACACATTGGAGTACCACTCAGAAACAAAGAATGATAAACTTGAGACATGTATAGCTAAATGAATGAAACCTGAGGGCACAGTGCTAAGTAGATAAATCAGACACACGTGTAAATATCACATTGTCTCTCTGTGTAAAAAAGGATCAAAATGCATAATAGATAATGTGAAACAGGAAGAAAATATTCAAAGGGGAAGGGGCACTAGGGAGGCAAGAACGGGAAAAGAAGAAATGGAAAAGAGAAAAAAGAAAGATGAAATGGAAGCAAAGCTTTTGTAAAGAAGGAGGAAAAGAAGAGGGAGGGAATGGTGAAAAAATAAGGTGCATGTATCATGTACAGGTAAAAATTCCATATGATGAATGTGATCTATCTCTATCTATAGATAGATATAATGTGATCTAATATATTTATACATTTTGTCAATAAACTTAATTTTAAAAAAATAATATGTTGTTATAGTTGTTATACTTCTAGTAAAACATGATTACCCCGATTCCAGCTGTATTTACAAGTAGATTCAGATTTTAGATGTTTTCTTATATATGGTGCCATCTGTATTTATTGATAGATGTTTCTGTTAAGTCTGAGAGAAAGAAGGAGAGTTAATATGATCTAAATGTTTTGTAAAAAATGATTTGAAATAATGGAGTATTTTTTTGAGAAAAGCAAGAGTAGAACAGTTTTGTATTATTTGAGGATATCAAAATACATTTTGAACATGTCAAGTTTGATACTTATCTAATTAAGACATCAAGTTATGGGATATATTGATAAGATTAAGGGAAATTTTGATCAAAATATATACATATAGATGTGGTACAGTATTTTCATTGTACTTAAAGTTTTCATTTATTTTTTAAAATAAAAATATCTAAATAAAAATAAAAATGTACTTCCCTAAAAGCCAAGTGGTACACAAGTGCTAGCCACATAAGGTCATTTGTTATGTGGATTTTTTTGTATGCACGTGTTTATGTGTGTATGCATGCTGATTGGATTGAAGAAACAAATAAAAGTTTCTATGACTTATTCATAAAAGATTGTCAGAGAAATTACGTTGAGGCATGAAGAAATTTTGGATGTTTTTTTACCTTGATTATGGTTGGTTCATGGGGTATGTATCTATCCAAATTCAATAATTGTGGATCCTAAACATGTAACTTTCTAGATATCAATTGTAAATAATTCTATAAAGCTGTTTTAAAATTACCTGTACTTTAGGGGCCGGGGATTTAGCTCAGTGGTTCGGTGGCTGCCTTGCAAGCACAAGGACCTGAGTTCAATCCCTGGTACCAAAATAAATAACTAAATAAAATTACCTGTACTTGGATCCAGATATAGTGGTGTACACCTGTAATCCCACCAGCTCAGAAGCTGAGGCAGAAAGTTTATGTTAAGTTTGAAGCCAACCTGAGCTACATAGTGAGTTCAAAGCAAGCCTGGGATGAATAGTGACCCTATCTCAAAAACCAACAAACAACCCCAAAATGAAAAACAGTTATTTGTACTCTGGTTTTAAAAAGCAAAAACGATTAGAAATGTATTCATAATGAGCAATTCTTTGATAAAGTCAATGAGATAATTTTCTGAATAGTTTGAGCATTTGAATTACAAACTTTTGATCAGAAAACTTTAGTAATACAATGGTTTGCAGCCATAACTAATAAACTGAATCCTGACAGCAACTGTTCAAAACTTGTACATTTTGAAATCTCTGATTAATTCAGTGCCTGTAGATGGCTGGTTGTTGAAACAGTCTGTGCTTAAACAATTTGTACTCGTATCCTCAGGAAATACAGAAACATTTCTTAGTCCTAACAAGCTGTTGCTAAAACATATTAATTCTAAGCCATTTGTCTATATTTTTAAATTGGCATTTCTTTAGATTTCCTTTTATCATTTCACTTTGGTTATCAGTAAATCATGGTTGTATGGTATACATCTTATCAATCATGTTTAGATCTGTACTACTCATCACATTATCTGTGGCCACTTATTTTGTTGTTATTGTTGAAACATTATCATATTATCTGATGAGAATGTGGCCAAAAAGCATCATTGCAGACCCTCAAGGACACATATTTGAATGCTACAATGCAGAAAAATCCTCTAGGTGGATACATATATTTCCATATTTGCCTACTAGGACCAAAACAATATATCCAACTCTTAGTCTGAATAGCCTAGTATCAGATACAGGAAATCAGGTAAATTGCTAATTTTCTAACACCCATTAGTATATTTTAATATCACGATGTAGTAATTCGAACAATGTCCATATGAAGAGAGATGTCTGCATGGTCATCCCTGGAACTTATGAATCTTATTTTATTAGACTAGAAAGCCTTTGCATATATATAATTAAATCGAGGATTTTGACTTCGGAAAATGATTCTGGATTATTTAGGTGGGTGTAAATCCTAATGATAAGTGATTTAATAAGCAATAGAAGTAAAGGCAGAGGACAGACAAAGAGATGGGACTGTGTGACCACCAGTCAGACATATTGTTAATGGCCAGAAATTGCTAGAACCAATTTCCCCTGAAGAGTATGGCTCTGCCTACTTCTTGATTTGGACTTTGGACCTCTAAAACAGGGAAATAATAAAATTAAGTTGTTTGAAGTAATAAACTTTTTCATATCTTGTCATCAAAATCCAAGAATTTAATATGTTACCAATGTGACAAAATTTGCTAGAGAACAGCAGCACTATCTTTACCTAAATCAGCAAAGTATCTGTCAAGAAAAGCCAGTATTGTGTCTAATTGAACGATCACACACCTCTAGCCTCAGAAAATACTTGGGCCAGTAAATTTAAGACCTGAAAGATACTATAACCCCTATAAATTGCTGAACAATAGCATAAAGTACATTTCCTACTGTTCTGAAGTCATTTTAATCATAAAATGAATGTAAAAAATAATGCAAAATCACATCTCAGAAGTTGTGATTCTGTGCAGCAAATGGTTAAATTGTTTTCTTTTGTATTTGTCCCTTTTTGGACTACATTTTAAAGATCTTTTCTGAGTTTCTGTTACTAGATTTGGTGTAACTATGATCTTCCTTTTTGGTTTTCTTAAATTTTGTCCACACATTTATAAAGAAACTCTTTATTATACTGACCTCAAATTTCCCAGATTGAGTTTGCATCTGTCTTCTCTGAAACCTTATAAAACTCATTGCTTAATATTCTTCTCTCGCTGGAAAAAATTTTAAAAAGACAAATATTTTTTAATGAGATTTTTTTCCATGTTGTGACAACTACAGTGTGCATATATGTACATATTGGCCTCAATTTATAATGTAATATATTATGTACATGGTGTACATATTTTACTTCAGTACTAAATCATTAAAATTTTATCTGTACAGGATGAAATGAAAACATAAGTAAATATTTTATAACTATAGCTACATATATGAGTCTGATAGGAATGTCATAAGAATGTACCATAAATTGAAATATTTTAATAACTTTTGTTTTTATATTTCTGCAAGCTTAAAGTCTAAGGTCAGGTTGTCTAAAAGGTTGGTTCTGTCATTCAGACCCATTCGTTGGAAGTGTATAACACATACTACTTCAGTATTATACACTTCCAACATTCAGAATAATTGTTTAAAAATGTAACTACCTAATATTTCTTAAAAACTATTCAAATAAACTATTACATACTCCAGTATATTTTTACAATAACATGTAATTATTACAATGCTATAGATCAAAGATGAATAATATTTGAAGCTAAAAAATTGCAAAGAAGAATGCTTGCATACTGTTGATGGGAATGGAAGTTAATACAGCCATTATGTAAAAGTTTAGTGGAAATTTTAAAAAGTTACAAATAGAACTTCCCTGTCAACTACAACTCCCAGAACTAGGATACAACTAGAAGAAATGAGAGACTGCTGTACTCTCATGTGTATTAAAGCCGTATTTATAATAGCCAACTTATGGAATCAATTTAAATGTCTAATGACATATGAACAAAGTTTCCAATTATATGGTGTATGCAAATAATGGAATGTATGTAAACACTACTGAGCATAACAGTGATGAGATGCTCTTGTTTTCAATAACATGGATGAAACTCAGGAAATTCTGCTAAGTAGAATGAGCCAGTAATAGAAGGATACACAAGTTCATCATAAACCTATGAAACTGTGGAATCCAAAGTGGATAAAGAAAGGAAAAAGGAAGAAAATTATTGTGATGAGAAGCTGGGGAGAATAGGGGAAAGAGAGATGGCAAGAGATTTGTCAATGGGCAGAAAATAAGAGTTACATATGGGAAACAGTTGTAGCACATTAACAGCCAGCTATAGTTAATAATAATGTATTATATATGAAATGTATGTAGAAGAAACAATTTAGAATGTCTCATAACACTTTAATGACAAGTGTTTGATGTGCTGGAAATGTCAATTATCAAAATTTGATAATTACACAATTTATGAATGTATCAAAATATCAGAAATTAATCCATAATTTATAAAATTACTGTGTCAAATAAAAATCATAAAACTTAAAAATAAAGCCACAAATTGCAAAGTGATATGCCTGACAAATACATTCAGAGCTCTGTATGCCTAGAAAATGGCAAAAACATTATTGTTTATATTTTTATTATGATTATTTCTGGACACTGGGAAGCGACCAGGGAGACTCACAGACATGATGAAATACATCACTCACAGCGTTGTCCTTATGACTTTCTTCATTTCTTGACATGATGAATCGATAAACCTAGTTTGTCATTATGCAAAGAAACAAAAAGAACTAAATGGAAACTACTGCTTTCATTTCAAATTTTTTTTTAAATGAATTTTTAGGGTGAGGGATTTAGTTTAATGGTGCCGCTTCCTGCCTTGTGAGCACAAGGGTCCAAGTTCGATCCCTGGTACAAAAAAAAAAATGATAATTTTTATTGAAATGAAAACTGTTTCTATAACCTTCAAAATATCAGGAATTATACTTTGTTCCTAAACTTCAAGGACTAATGTTTCTTAAATAATTTATTTTATACTCTGAAATTATACTATACTTTATTGAACAATACTTGAGTTTGTACTATGTTCCCTACTTGGTTTCCATGTTTAACATAAAGAAAAAAATAGCATGAAAAATTCTCTCCATATGTATGCATTTATATACCTACCTACCTGCATGCCATATTTTCTATATTGACAAATGAGAAAAAGAGAGAGAGAGGCAATGTTGTGCTCTTAATTGAGAAGAATATATAGAAGTAAAGAATTAAAGGGCTAAAGGTGTAGGGAAAGTGGGAAGGGTAGGGGAAAGGGAATAAGGGAAAAGAAAAAAAAGTGAGAAAATGATAAAATGGAATAAAGTATTTGTACATGGGGAGGGGAGGAGGGGGTGAAGGGAGGGTAGTGACAAGGGAAAAAATGAGAACCAAGACCTGTCATGTAAAGGTACAAGATCCCAATGATAAGTGTAACTGTACTGTGTACCTAGAATGTACCAATAAACTCAATAAAAAAATTAAAAAAGAAATTGAGCTATTGGAAAGATAATTTCTAACAGAACATTTCATATGCTAAGCTCTTTGGCACAAGGGGCTCGATTATGTGAGAAACAATATAAAGTTCTAGAGCACTAGCGCAGAGTGAACAAATGATAGTCAAACTATAATAGTACATAAGATCCTAATGAGATAATTGACAATGTGAATTAGGACGAAAAGGGCTAAAGGTGTAGGGGAAGTAGGAAGGGTAGGGAAAATGTAATAAGGGAAAGAAAAAAAATAGGAGAAAATGAAAAAAATGGAAATAAAATGTTTGTAAATGGGGAGGGGGGGTGAAGGGAGGGCAGGGACGAGGGGAAAAAACAAGAACCAAGACATGTCATGTAAAGGTACAGGATCCCAATAATGAATGCAACTGTATTGTATTCCTAAAATATACCAATAAACTCAATGAGAAAAAAAATGGTAGTCAATTATCTTACAGCAAGAGCAGTGGCAAAATTATGTAACACTTCAGACGTCATTATAAGATGACATTTAGCACCGAGGTAGTTGGATGTACTAGGAATTCTGCGCAAGGAAGAACATCAGATACCTTTTTTTTTTTTGCAAAGAATGTTGGCAGACACTAAGGTTAAAACAAAAGTATGCATACGCTCATATGAAGTAGGAATGGGACAGAGTTAGCAATGAGCTATTAGTAAATTTACATTTGACACTTTCTGGGATTAGAAAGTTATACAAATATAACCGGAGATGGAGATTTTCTGAGAGATGTTAGAGGAGAAGGCCTCAGAGACTGTCTCTACTCTATTCAGAAACTCATGGTATAGATTTTAATAGTTCTATAATTCATAATGTGCTTAGTATTATTTCCCAGCATCACAAGGGACTATCATATCTCATATCAACCTGGGAAAAGATCATAATTCCAAAATATGTAATGTAGTTTCTGGTTATTCTTTATTGCTTTTGCATCTTTACAAAGCAAAAAATATCATAAATTGAAAATCAGAAATCATCCATTTATTTTAAAGTAATCGTTCTTTAATTTCATGAAAACTGTAGCACAACTAGACTAACAACAGTGTGTATATATATATATAATATGAAATATGCTTAATTTCTATATCTCTCAATCTTCTTGGACTTTGTTCAAGAAGAGTTCCTGTCTAAATAATTATGTACTGTTGCCTCCAGCTAAAAGCCTCATGAGAATCCTATTTAGCAGAGGAATAAGTTAGCATTTACTCTTGGTATATTCCAGAAGGAACTAATACATTTTTCTTTACTCCCATTGTTTGTCAAATGGTAGAAATTCTCTAGGAAATGTGAAGCATTGTTCTATACTTTGGAGGGAGTTTTTCTAAGGATCCTTTAACTTTCCCTTCAAACTTCTGCATGCCCTATTACTAAGCCCTCCCTTCATTTGAAGCCATCATGAGTCTCTGAGTGGTCAGGAATTTATGAAAATCTGCAATTTTCTCATGTTGAAAAATTACTAAGGAAGCCTCTTAAATCCAAATTCCTTGCCTTGAGATTTGATTGACTAGGACTTCTGTGAGGCCAAAGAAATTATATATCAGAAAATGTTGACAGAAGTAGATCTGTGAACCAGCATTTGTAATCCAGAATATTTGAGATAAAGGACCAGGCAGAAGAACCACTGAACTAAATCCCCGGCCCTCTTTTTTTTTCTTTTAGTTAAAAATACCCAATAAAGTCAAAACAGATGCAATAAATTTTAATGATTGCTCTTTTCTTATTGGCAAAAGAGCACCAATATGTAATGCCCCTAACTTTATAAGTACAAATAACCAAATAATAAATGAACTTTTAGAATTTACTTCAAACTATAATTTCAAAGTAATTAAATACCTAAATGTCTAGCTACCTTATTTATATTCTTTATTATCTTTGGATTTTTGAAATTCAGATATTTTTGCATATGAATGGTTTTTTGTCATCAACTTACATTAAACATTTTAACTGTTTGCATATTGACAATAAATTATTTAAAGCCTTTTATTTGACCAGATTTTATTCTTCAAATATATTTAGTCTGCCACTAGAATTGGACACAGTCTTCCATTCTTTGTAATTCTTTGTACTTATTAGATTTTTTTTTTCTCTCAATCTATTGCATAAAAATTTACAATAATACTTTTATGAGAGTATACAACTTCGAGAGTTTTTTTTTCAGCTTTTATTGAATCTATTGGTACATTTTAGAGGTTTTAATATTAGATTATTAATATATAATTAATTATGAGATGTATGAAAAGCCATTATTATTTTTCTTTTTAAAAAGTCTGTAATTTCCTTTGCAGTGTTACTTCTTTTAGCTATAGGAATAAAATTTTTAAAAATATTTTAATATATTTTGTTTATCAGTGGAAAAATATAAAAAGTGCATTTAAACTGATGGGCAAATGGGCTGTTTCCAAGTTTTAGCTATTACAAACTGTGCTGCTATAAACATTGGTGTGCATATATCACTGTGGTATGATTCTTTTAATTCTTTTGGAAAGATACCCAGCAGAGGGATGGCTGGGTCAAAAGGTACCTCTAGTCCCAGCTCTTTGAGGTATCTCCATATTGATTTCCATAGTGGTTGCACCAGTCTGCACTCCCACCAACCATGGAGAAGGGTTCCTTTCTCCCCACAACATTTGTTATTGTGTGATTTCTTGATAACAGCCATTCTTTGTGGGGTGAGGTAGAATCTCAGTGTTGTTTTCATCTGCATCAATAAGTGACAACTTAAATGGTAGAAAAAAATCTGTAGTGAAGCAGTTAAAATCAGTAATGTTATGCTTCAAGTGGAGTGTTATAATACATGCAAAACCTACAGAGTACTCTCTACAGCAATTAATTATAATGAATAATTATTTAAACATCTGTTTTTCTTTAAGTGGAATAGAGTAATTTTTGAAATGACACAATAATGTAATAACTTGTTACACAGAGAGTACCTTTTAGAAGTTTTGACATCAGTTTGCAAACAAATAGTCTGGATGTTACCTATGAAGAATTCTAAAAAATTAACACCTTATACACATTAATTTTTGAAATCACTAACAGATTGTGAGAGTAATCAAATTATTTACATAGATTTTTAAGCCCATTATAGGAAGCATGAAATATTTTAATTGAATGTTAAAGTTAGATGTCACATAGAACATATTATATCTTTACCCTTAATCTTAGTACTACTAATGAAAATAATTGTAAATCTGATGTTGTTAAGATACAATTCAGAATCAGTCCTTTATAATACATTTTATAATGTATTTTGTTGTTAAGGACAGTAAAATAATAATTATTATAAAGGCCAATATAGAAGCTTGATTCCTATTTTGTCATGATTTTTTTATGCATATGAGGGCATAAAACATCTTCAGATCTGACTAAATCTCAAGTTTTATATAAGGATGCACAATAAAGCAAAATTCATCAATAACTTAAGTATTACAATGTATAATTTTCTCAAATTGTGAGACTACTATTTACAATAATAACTATTTAAATAATATTCTGCCCCATTACATAAACAGACATCAAGAGTTTTTCAAAAGTAAAGCAAGAATCCTAGTTTTAGTTCCAACATGTGAAGAGCTTGTAACTCATCTTTTACTAACTCAAAACAAAGAAATGTTGGCAAAAAAAGAAAAAGGAAAATATGGCAATTTGTTACAGAGCAGAATGTCATAATGAAAGCTGCTGTTTCATGAAATTCCCAAGAGCTATAAAGGAGACCTACTGCTCTGAGAAGATTCCACTAAAGCTATAAACAGGAAAGGATACACGAATGGTAATTTTGGAAAAACCCTGACAGGCTGAATGTGGATTTAAAAAAGAAACAAAAACATGAGGAAGCCAAATCCAGACCAGCAGCATCTTTCACTTCAGTGGATTTTATTCCTAAGGACCCCACCGGGTTATAAGGGGAGATACTTGGGAAAGGCCACCTCAACATGGTTCATAGGCAGCAGAGTCTCTGAGTGATCCTTGGGAAAAACACACAGATCTTTGTTTATAGCAAAGGTGTACTAGGGGGGAAATATTCAACCATGTCTCATCCCAAAACTTAAAAGAAAGAGAGTTTTCTAACTTCAGCCCCCTCTACCTTTCTTGTATCATATGTTGGGGAAAACTATACAGAAAATATCAAACATGGGTCAAATGATGGTCAGCGATTTTAGTAAGATCATAGGACACCCCTTTCCCCCACATCTGACCACTGTGTCAGCAGTGCTCTATGGAAACAGTGGATTAAATGTGAAAGAGATGTAAAAGTAAAACCTTTTCTGGGGAATAATATTTTAGAAAGTCTAAAGTCAGTGGTAAGATAAAATAGTAATTCTGAGGACTATATAACTATCTAGCACATGCAGCTACAAATAAAGTTTAACAAATTCTTACACTGAAGACTTATTTGCAAGAAAAATACTGTCTGCAGAGATAAATCTTCAAAATGAAAATCATATATGACAAAGATATTGGAATTCTTAGAAAATAACAGTGATAACAACTTTAAAGATTTAATAAAAGATAACATTGAAAAAAGATGATTAAGATTGAAAAAAAGATGATTAACTTATGAAAGAGGTGAAAATCTAAATATAGTCAAGGTGAACTTCTAGAGATCAAACTCATTGTGACCTAAGTGAAGAAGGTCATTGTCGGGCTGATATGCAGACTGGACATGACTGGATATAAAACCAGTGATCTTAGAGACAATACAATAGTAACTCCCTAAGCATAAGAGGAAAAGGACTAAGGAAAATATACCAGAACAGTATATATGGATTTCCAGTAGGAAATCTTAAAGGTATTAACATATAACTGTATGTCATAAGTAGAAGAAAGAGGAAATGGAACAGAGGAATAAGTCAATAAGGGTCTAAAACATACTAAAATTAATAACAGACCCCAAATTACAGAAACAGGAAACTTAGAGAATACCAAACAGAAAAAGTAACCTAAACAACAACAAAAGTCAACTAGGAATATCATATTCAAATTTTAGAAAACCAAAAACACTTTTAAAAAAAGACTCATGATACATTGTCTGTATTGGATTACAATACCTTTTCTTCTGTCTCTCTCTTTTCCTATCGTTTGTCTTTTATTCAGTATGTTATATATATTGAGTTGATTTTTTTTTTTTCTATAAGAGAAACCATGCTGTATTTAAACTTGTATGTCTGAGTTGGGACAATATATCTAAAAGTGTTCCTTGACCTAGTGCAACTGTCTTACATGTTTTATATGTTCTTTGGCAGGTTGGTCTTGTTTTAAATCTGTATATATGATAATCAACTTTATGAGGGCATATAAGATAGATAAGTTAACCTGATGTTGGAAAAATAGAGCAGGCATAGAGGAAAGGGGGGAAATAGAATTGAAACGTGTTATGTATAATGCACCAATTTCCTACAGTGAATGTGATCATTATGTACTTCAAACATGTACTGAAAAGTAAAAAACAACAACAAACTCATAAGCATGACATGGTGGAGCATGCCTGGGTATGTAGTTCAAGGTAAAGGCCTAGTACCACTAATAATGATGATGATAATAATAATAGTAATGATAATAATAATAAAGCTTCATGAGTTTCAACTTTCAAATAACATTTCACAGGAGACTATGCCAGCAAATTTCAAAGAAGAGTGAAGTGCTGGAGACATTGGGAGAAAAATAAGAATTTATTATATATCCAAAAAGGTTATACACGAAATAAAAGAGAAATGGAAAATTTATCAGATAAAGAAAAGGAGAGGGATTCTCTGGCATTCAGAAAGAGTTCATCATTCAAGCTTCAGTCAGTAAAATCCACCACATTAACAACTTTCAAATACTGAACTCAGTTATAAATCTAACAAAATAAGCTCAGGGCCAATGTGGAAAACTATAGAACAATAGCACCAATTCAAAGAAGTCATTGAAGGCCAATTAGCCATTCATATGCAAAGGTATGGTTTTAGACACAGATCTCCATCCTAAACACCAGTTAATTGAAGTATACTACTAAAAATAAAACAAGTAAAAAATTAAAACGAGTTTTCATTATTCAGTGAATTCTTACTTACAATGTCAAAAGTATGTTCCTTGGGATAAAAGCAAAAATGATGATATATCAACTGTACTTATAGACTTCTTTGCTTTGAGAAAACAATAAAAACAAATCAGAAACTAGGAGAAAATAATTAGAAAACACATATGATAAAAGATTCTTATCTAAATTACTAATCAATAATAAATTTAAAATGAGGGAAATATCTGAGCAAATAACAAAGAATATGTAGAAGTGACAAATATGCAGAAAATAAGATGCTTGATATCATTTATCATTTAGGAAACGGCAAATTAGACAAAAATGAGACACTGTTATATAAAATAAATTATAATATCAAAAATACACAACTTAAAAATACTAAATTCTGTCAGTTATGGAGAAGAACAGAAATTCTTACAACACAAGAAAAACCAAAATGATACAACCTTTTTGGGAAAAAAGTGACAATTTTTTAAAAATCAAATGAGTGTTTTTTCTTTTATTGAGTTTATTGGTACATTCTAGGTATACAGTACAGTTGCATTCATCATTGGGATCTTGTACATTTACATGACAGGTCTTGGTTCTCATTTTTTCACCCTTTTCCCTGCCCTTCCACCACCCTTCCTCCCCTCCCCCTTTACACTTTATTTCCATTTTTTTATTTTCTCATATTTTTTTCCCTTATTACCTTTCCCCACCCTTCTCACTTTCCCTACACCTTTAGCCCTTTTCTTCCCATTTCACAATGTCAGTTATCTCATTAGGATCTTATGTGCTATTACAGTTTTATCATTTAATTCACCTCCTAGGTAATTGTGCAACTAATTTAATAATTTTCTCCATATAAATATCTGCATGTGAATATTTATACCGATTTTATTCATATTAACCCAAACTAGAACCAACAAAACTGTTCTTTAATAGGCAAGTATATAAACAAAAAATAGTTTATCATTACAGTGATGTATTATATAACAATGTAAAATGTGGGTGCACTTTAAACGCATAATGCTAAATTATATCGGGCAGTATAAAAACAGAAAATAATTTGAATATGATATTGGAGAAGAGGCAAAACGTAGAGAGTATAATTACCAATGATTTTAAGTGCCTTGGAGTTAGGGTAATGTTGAATTGGTGAAAAAAAAAGAAATTGCATAGAGTGGTAAAAATAGTTTGTATTATTCTGCAATAAATATAAGATATTAAGAATTTATTAAATTCCATTAAACTTTATATCAAAATTGAAATTTCACTGTATGGAAATTTTAAAATGTCTTTTGTGTAACTGGAGATCTGAAGAGATAACATAAAATGTGAATGAGAATCCAAATATCTTATAATGTGTGAGATGAAAGAATAAGATCCTTGCCTAAATAGCCTTGAAAATGAGTGGAGGTTAAAACCAAAAGCAGAAAGAATTATACTACCACTACTACACTGAGGTTGGTAAAGTTGGTTCCTGTGGGAACAGAGGTTAACCACGATGAGACTGCTGACACAGATACCCGAATTAAACAAGCAAATGGTGGCAAATGAGAGGAGGTTGGTTTCCCAGTGTTGACAGGGATGTTTAGATAGCAAGTGAAGGAGGCTGGAGCAGTCAATGGATAAGAGATGAGAGTTGCAAACACAAATTAATGTTCAGATTAACATAGATGTAGATATCTACAAAGAGATACACTTTTGGGTTACCATACATACATGTAAGGTACATACATGTAAGATAAAACAGCACCTTTGTTTTCCATATTCAGTTTTATGGCATTCAAAAGCTTAGTCTCTGACATACTTCTTATGTTTGGCACAACTTTTATATTCCAGTCCCCTTTTACCAGGAAGGAAGCTTTGTTTTGTATGATACATACCTGTATGCATAAATACATCCATGTAGAATTGAAGACCATATCAAATACTAAAGTGCAATAAATAATCAGATATAACTTCAGAGATAAAAGAAAAAGAATTAAGTTGAGTGTGTTCTCAAAATAAAGTGAGAATATGAATGGAAACCCAGGAATATTCCCAAAATACTTTTGGAAACTACCTAACTTGTATCCAGAGTGACACAACAGCCTGCAGTACAGAGAAAATTTAATAATAAACAGTAATTATAACATTATAATTTAATGCCCACTTAGATTCTGGCCTACTACCACACTCATCCTGCTTTTTCGTGAAGGAAGGTTCTCTATTGAAATTGAGAATAGGGAAGGTGATTCTGCTTCATAGATGTTCGTGAGAGTTGATAATATTATTATGACTACTATTGCTATTATAATTATTACTAGCTCCTTATAAATGTAACCTTCACATGTTTTCAAATAATAATCTGGCTTCCAGGATTAGAAACTATAAACTTCAATAGGATAAATACATCAATAATTTAATTTCAATTTCCTGAATTAATCACGGGGTTGTTAATCAACCAGAATTGTAGACATAAACATAAAATAATTTATAATAAGAAACAACAATCTCAGCTTTCCTGACTCTACACAGCCCACTTCTAAATTCTTTATATTAAGAGATCATTCTATAATAGTGTTGCAAATTATCTACTTTGTTTTGGCTTTTCTTTCTTCCTTTTTTTTTTTTTTTTTTTTTTTTTTTTTTTTTTTGGTACTGGGGATCGAACTTGGGTCCTTGAGCTTGCGAGTCAGGTGGTGGAATCAAGCTAAATCCCCAGCGCATACATTTTGATTCTTTATTGTAATAATTTAAAAAGCTGATCAGTTTTTAAAAATTTCTATGCCTGTGCGACATCAGCTGTTTCTTGTAGATAATATTTTCATTCAGTTATGTCTGTGAGCACCATAATTTCAATTGATGAACATAGATTGACATAGTTGTTTAAGCCGATAATGAACTAAATGTTACACAGCATACAATTTTCCTCTTCATTTATCTTAATTTATTCTAGTTGTAAATGCCATTGACTTTCGTGATTACAGAATAAATCTCACTGTAGGATCAATTACTACACTTTAGAATTAAACTTGTGCTATTATATCATTATATCCATCAGGTATTACATTTTAATTTAGCATAGCTTTGGAAAAGCACTAGATTCTTAAAAATGACATAAAGGGTTATATTTGATCCATTTTTATGTAATTATAAAAACGACAAAAAATTGTCAAATTTTCCTCACTATCAGTAACTTTTCAATTTTGTGAATGTATGTACTTAATGGAGGATGCTTCCAAAATTTAGCATATAACTTTCCTATTTGAAATTAGAATACATGGTTCTAAAAATTAAAAATGTATATTTTTGTATTTCTGAAAATTTCTAATGAATATTATTTCTTTATGAGAAAAATTCTGAAAATTATTTAATGACTTTTCCTACCATTAATTGAAACAATACTTTTCTTCTAAATAAAGTGCAATATTATATTAAGAGGTCAATTTTCTAAAAATGCAAATTATGAATTTATTTTAATTAAAATATGAAGTTATTAAAGAAATATTCTTTTAAACTGGTGAGTCTCAAATGTTTTGGTTACCAAATCCCTTACTCTCTAAAAAATATATTGTGCATAACAAAAAGCATTGGTTTACGGAGCTTACATATATCAATATTTGTCATAATATAAATTTTAAAATATTTTTAAATGGAAGGATATATGTGTATACATTTCAATAGCTGTCCAAACAATGGCCTAATTACATTTTCATTCTCATGTAACACTTGGAAAACAGTTTACACTGAGAAAATGAAATTACAATACCTTGAATGTCCTTGAGATCTCTACCAAACCAGTTGAGAAAGTTTGCTTTAGTTTAATGTAAATTATGATTTCATTACAGTCAAATTAACTTTGGATGGAACATACTTCTATTGGCTGTTCTGAACTATAAAATAACTTATGGATAATACATGTTATTAGCAACTCTTCATAAAACGTTGAACAGCCTGAGTCAGTACTTTTGATTACTTGTTTTTGATAGAGTGAATGTGATTAAGAGGGAAGAAAAGCAGCTTTCGTGTAAAAAGATATGGTATTTACACTTCACAGAAATTTCCCACCTTAACTCTGTTTGCATAATAGGATTTTAAATGTTACCATAATAATTGGATTTTCTATATTTTTCTGTAAATCCAGTAAACATGTCAAGTGTTTGTTGAATAATATCATTTCTGTTTATATCAAATAACAAGTCTTTCTGATTTATAATGTGATTAATTTTCTTTATATGAAATATTATTGATCATTAACTCACTTGATAAACTGCTTTACAGTTTTTAAAATAAAAAGAATAATCTTATGTTTTGGTGTGAAATAGATACACAATACCTGATATACACAATAACAGATGATACATGAAGAGATTTGTGATGTTTACACTGACAAGGTAGATGGAATTTCATGCCTCACATATTTAAAGATTCCATTTCTTTATTGACATTAACATTTCTATATTGACATCATAGTAATTACTACATTATTAACAATTGGGTGAACTAAGACTTGATTTTTGTAGGAAAGTTAAAAATGCCACATTTATTGACATTAAGGATTAAAATATATCATAAAAAGAGACTGAGAATAATGAAAATATTAAAAAGGGTCCTCTGTATCTTATCAGAGAGAATTTATGATACTCAACATTCTCAATGGCCAGAGTTAAATGAGTTTAGAGAAAGTGACACACTACGAGGCTGCGAAATGAGCAGATATGCTGTATCCAAGGGTACATACATCGATCTCTGAAGCAGAAATATACATTAACAGTCTCATTTTTAAAAATTGATGGCTATTTTGGAATGTCAAGGAGACTTCTACTAATCACTAACTGAGAGCTTCAGTTGCAAAACAGGGCTAAGGTTCTCATTGGAAAAACAACTCGTAAGCCATGTTATGCATGGTTGATCTTGCCCGCGTTGTGGTGATAACTATTTTGATATCCCTATAATTTTTAGTTTACAGTTGAAATTTATCAAAGATATGGAGGGAAATAAGATTTCAAGGGAATTAGGTAAAAGTTTAAACCAAGGCATTGTAACAGAGAATTCCTAGTGATTTTATTACTTTACTGATTTCTCCGAGTTCACTTTTACTTGACTGTACAAACTTCTTTAATTATTATTCAAAAAATACTAAAATCACAAATATATCAAGTTTTATTTTTGTGGTCCCACTTTTAAATATTGTGTATTTATTATCATGCTTAATATAACATTTATATCTGCAATTATCTAGCTCAATCTTTTTATCTAAATAGAAATAAATAAAAATAAATGCAAATACACACTTTCATCACATTTACATGTGTCCAGTAGTCTTAAACAAAAGTCGTGGATGATTACTTAAGTGACTATAGGAATGTTTTTTTAGAGCTGTTAAATGGTGATTCTCTTCTGTATAGTTTGCATTGATTCTAATTGTAATATATTATTGCCTGAAGTTGTTTTTCATTTTGGTGACTTTCTCCCTAGGTGAACAGCAAAAATCTTTATTGTTTCCATTAAACATGATGGAAAGATCAATCATATAAGTAAAAGGGTTAAATAAGGCAATTTGAACAATAATCTCCATGAAATTTTAGTGTATGTGGTGGATTAAGAGTCTTTGAAAATTCTCCTGTTACAAAAGCAATAATAAAGTTATGAAATATCAAAATAAAGCTTTCAGAACTCTAGAAATTAGCTCAGAGAGTGATTATCTGAAAATAATTCTGGAAAAAGCTGAGTCTATGAAAACAGAGAGCTTCATGATGTTTTAAATTGTCTTATTCCTATAGTACCATGTCCAGCCCATTACTAGCCATAAAAACAAATAGCCTATAATCCTGATGAAACCAATATCTTGGAAGCCACCAGGCCTGGAGCTAGTGTAGTGCTGCTTAATTTATACCCCTTTCCGCAGAACAGCGATTTGCTTCCTCTATATGTTTGACATCATGATTGAGGCTTATTTTTCCTGTGTGGATCTATAATTTTTCAAACATTCTATGTTGAAAAGTCTTTCTTTTCCTCAATTTCTTTTGATCCATTTTAAAAAATGAATTGACCATATAGGTGTAAATCTATTTTTTCATTGTCTATTATATAGCATTGATATTTGTGCTTATCTCTACCTATCACACAATAAGGAGATTTGTCTATATTGTTAATAAAGATACAAGTGAATTAAAGACTTTGTTTCCTTTAACGAGTTATTCCTTTCTTTCTGTTTCTTGGCTTTTGCTCCCTGGGTAGTTCTTCTACTTCAAAATTGAATAGAAGTACTGAGGGCAGATTTTTTATTTATCCTTTTCCTGAACTTGGTGTGAAGGAATTCAAAATTTTATCATTAAGCACTGCATTAGCTCCAGACTTTTAGCAAATCTCTCTGAAGTTCAGAGGAGGTTCTTTTCTAGTCAATTAGTTGAGTGCTTTTAATTCATTTATTTGTTTTTAATGACAACTTTTCTGAAGTATTTTTTTTTCATGTATAAGAATGGTCTAATCACACTCCTTTCATTTTTAATGTAATAAATGAACTTGATTTTTGATTGTTAAAATAATCTTGGTCTTCTTGTATTGTCTTTTATATAAATATAGATTTGATTTTCTAATAATTTTTAAAGACCATTTGCTGATATTTTTGAGGAATGTGATATTGCAAATTTTTCTTGCAATATCGCACTCAAGATTTGATAAATACCTTATACTGTTCATGAAATGATTTTATGATGTTTCTGCCACTTCCACCTTTTTAAAAAGTTTCTCAAAGATTATTGTGAATCATTTATTTTTTTGTATTTCTCTTTATATCATATTTTTATTTCATCTTATGCCAATTTTTATGCATTGCATTTTAATGTTATTTATTTTGTGGATTACATGTTCCTAGAGTTGTTTATTGTTCAAAATATAGGCACACACACACATACACATACACACACACACACATATATATATATAACATGTGTGTATATATATATTACATGTGTGTATATATATATATTTCTTTTTTACTTTTAATGTTTTTATAACCTAAGAATATTGATTCCATTTTTATTGATATTGATGTTTTATGACATTGATTATACAGATTAATAGGTTCATTTTCTCAGCTTCTTACTTACACATAACATATTTTTATCACTCCATCCCCATGCCTCTCTACCCTCTTGCCTAACCTCACATGTTTTGGGAATGTTTCAATACGTATAATATATTTTCATCATATTCATGCCACCTATTTTGCATTTTTAAAACCCTATTGCTTCCCCTTCTTTTCTTTCTCTTGTCTAGGAATGTCTCCTTTCTACTTTTCATCATCTTGTTTAGATTCCACATATTAGGGAAAATATATCATATTTGCAGTTCTTAGTCTATCTTGTTATGTTCAACATGATGACCTCTAGATTTACCCATTTTTTTCCTGCAAATGATACGTTTTTGCATTTTCTTAACCAGAGGTTGATTTTATAAATTTTCATGTAGATACAGTTTTTGGCTCTAATTTCTGTATTTTCTATATGTGTTCTATTTTGTGACCTCCAAGCAGCTTTATTTTCTTCTTTTCTTCAGATAAAATGTGCTTTTAGTTTAGCTTCCTTTGTTGTAGAAACACATAATTTATTATAAATCTTTATCTTTTCCTTTTAATTATTGAAAACTTTATATTTAATCTTACATATCTTCAACTTTACCCACATACTACATGTTATGATTTATCTAATAATATTTTCTGAAATTACTTATAATTGTTTCAGTCTTACTTTATGTAGTATGTTATTTTCAAAATATTTGGAGATTCTCAATCTCTTATTTATAGTTTCGTCAGATTGTATTAAAATATCTTCTGTATTATTCTTATTCTTTGAAATTTATTGAGATATAGTCTAAGGGCCAACAAACTGTTCCTCTTGTGCCTATTTCATGTAAATATTTGAATATTATAGTTTTTTTGCAATTATCTATTAAATTAACTTGGATGATAATTTATACATTTTTTTTTACATTTTAAATCATTTGGTTGTCCTTTTCTATGAATTTCTGAAGTATGCATTTTAAATTCTTCAGTTCTATTAGGAGACTTTCATTTCTTCCTTTAAGGTTATTGTTTTTGCTACATATAATTTTAGTTATTTTGTTAGCTACATATACTATTCAGGGTTGATTTTCCACATTTATCATTATGGAATTATCTTTGTCTCATAATTTAACTTGCCTTAAGGTCTAATTTTTGCTATTAATAAGGTCAAATCATGCTTAGTCTTTACATAATACCTTATTTTTATGTTCAAAATGGCCCTATAGTAAGTAGATTTTATCTGTTTCTTAATTTTGATCAATAAATAGAATTTTTGCCTTCACTGTAAGTGCATAGTTCCTCTATTTTAATGTAATCATTTCTATACATGTATTTTGTTCTCTCTAATGGAATTTGCCCTATTACAGCCATAACTTATCCCAATGTATACTTTTTTCCAAGAAATATCCATTCCTACTTTGTGAAATTTTGTTTCACACTGAAGGACTTCCTTTGACACTGTAATACCCTGAATCTACTGGTAGTAAATCTTCTAGGATTTCTTTTATATGGAAATTCATGTATTTGACAAATTGAGGGGAATTTACATCTGATAGCATTCTTAATTAACAAATTTTAAATTTAGAACAATGTGAACTTATTTTTAATTATCTTCTTTATTTTAATTAATTAGTCATGCCCAATATTATTGATGATCAGGAAAATTCAACTCAAAACCACATTGAGATATGACCTCATCCCAATCAGAATGGCTATTTTAAGACAGACAAAAAGTGACAGTGCTATGGCAGATGTAGAGAAGGAACTTGTATACATTTTTGGGTTAATTAATACAACTATCATGGAAAACAGCATAAAAGATTGTCAAGGAATGAAAACTAGAGCTACTATAAATCCAACAATATCACTGTTAGCTAAATGCACAAAGAAAATGAAATTTTCACTCCAAAAATCCCTGTACCACCATGGTTATATAAGTCCTGTTCGCGATAGCCAAGCCAAGAAATACGATTCAAGTGATGAATACTTTAAGAAAATGTGGTTCTTATACATATGGATATAGTCACTTTTTTTTTGGTACCAGAGATAGAACTTGGGACCCTGCACTTGCAAGGCAGGTGGGGAAACACATGGCTATAAAATATGGATATAATACGAATCTTGTCATTGTCAACTTTGGTGGCTCTGGAGACACCATGTGAAGTCAGAGTAGTCAGGCACAGACAAACAAACATGATCTCATTTATATGTGGAATATAAAAAAACTGATGTCGTAGAAATTGAGAGCAGAATAATGGTTATGAGAGGATTTATTTTAAGTTTTGTGGTGACTTTATTTTGATTTGGTTTTTAATTCTAAATGACATATCTTACTCTAATTACATAATCCTTATCCTTAAGTCATTCTGAGTTTTCACTGGCACTTGGTTTTTGCAAAGATCCTTTAATTTGGTAGCTCTCATATTTTCAGGTCTGTCTGTGAAGTTCTGAGTAGCGGTGCTACTCTCTGCTCAGTGATTTCAGCCTTCCTAATGCATTTCTCTGCTCTTGTGCTGTGTAGGCTCATTCTCTTTTTGCACTGTAAGTTGTCAGCTTTAAGATTTAATACACTTGTGAGTCTACCCTCCTTTTCTCTCTTTCTGAGATTTCCACCCTCTGTGTGCAGCTGTTCTAACCACCCCAGATTTTAGTACCATTTCCTTAATTCAGTAATATGGTTTGCATAAATTATATGATTTTTCTTAGGGAAAAGTCACTAAAATATGTGTTTATTTTTTCCTTTCAGGCTTCGTCTCTTTCAGATTACTGCATGGTTTTCATTTGTCATCAATTTCTTCAAATAATTAAAAATACAATAAATAGTTTGCATAGTTTATTACAGTAATTAGAAAGATTAGTCTGATAAAATTTATTATGGCATTAATGGATATGAATACTTTAAATAAACTTTTGATTTACTTTTTAATTATAAAAAGAAAATTTAATTAAAACTTAAAATATTCTTAGAGATCTTGGTGGGTTATTTAAATCCATCATAACACTATATTAAAAAAATAAACATAATAAATAAATGGATTTTGTTAAAATTATATTTAAATATTTTTATTTGGTGCTTTAAATTTATGAGTGTTCTTACTATTTATTTGGTTCTAACTGCAATCTTACAAACCAGACATTTTAATTCCTTATATATATATATAAAAAGAGGAAAATTAAAAAAATTCATTTATGTATTCTATTATCAGCAGGCAGAGACTTCACCTATATTCGTTTTATTAAAAAATCTAATATTGAAGTTCAAATACCAAAGTCTTTGTTTTCAAAGGTCTTTTGAAGTTTCATAAGGTAAGAAAGGTTGACAAAAATATGACAACCAAGATCAAGAAGCATGAAAATCTTTAAACTGGGAAGTATGAAAATAGGTTTAACACTTTAAAGTCCTGGTCTCCTATATTTTAAATCTGCATCACATAGTTTTCATGATATTGATAAACGCGTTGAAATTTAGTTGTCTTCCTGTCTTTTTTGTTATTAGAAAACAGCAGTTTGAAAGCAGAGATCCTTAAAACTTCCATGTATATTCTGTTCTCAAGCGCTTAGAACTCCAGGAAAAGTTTGGACTTTCTGTGTGCACTGAAAGCCTTTCTGCTCTCTGTAAAGGACTCCTCCCACTTTGGCACCTCTGCTCACTTTGTATTCTCCATTGTTCAGTAGGGTCTAGAGTCCAGGTATTTGGAATTATTATCCTCTTTACATTGCCAGACACTCCACTTACCCAGGCACACTCACTCTATACTTCATGTAATAAACTACAACTTTAGTAAATGAAACTCTCTTTGTGCAAATTTTGTCTTTTGCTCACCAGAGGCCATAATGAAATAAAAACAGAGCCTGTGAAAATCCATAATGCAATCTCATGGACCTCTGTACACACACACACTTACACACACACACACACACACACACACACATCAGCCTTCCCTAAAATTATGCATTCATTTGAAATTTATATTTAATATAGCCTATGTAAATTTGTCAATATTATCATATAAACATGGTAGTTAAAATTGATTGTTATGATGTCCATAAATAGGTCAGTGGCCACATTGTTGATATATGGAAGAAAAGGGCATTTTCTGAGCTTGTCAGGTTTTATCTTGCATGTACAGCGATATACCTGATTAATTTTTCTAGATTATGTGATTCCTAAATTGCTATTGAGGTATGTAAAATTACATTTAATAATATATGGAGGAAATGTGTAAGATTTTTAATTGATAAGTGTCATCATATTACCATGGCTTCCTTCCAGAGTACCTTCTAATTTTAGGGATAAAATTAGAGATAATCTGGATAAAAATATTTAATTCCAGGATTAAAAAGGCATTTGAACATAAAACATGAAAAACAGCAACCACCGAAACACAAGATTCCTAAAATTTCCAAAGTAACTCACTTTAGCACACCAAAATTAAACTTACTGCATCCAGACGTACTCTTCCCAATGTATTTTTGTAAATAGGAGGTTTGCAATCCTGTTGCCAAAGCCAGAAATACGACCCTCATTCTTGGTATCTCCCTTTCCCAGATCTTATTTCAAAATGACTTTCAACTCCTCTCTTATATTTCCTGATTGTTTTTGTATACCAGCTTGTTTCCTAGTGCTACCATCAGGGCCAGATTCTCTTAACTTGTGATAACTTTTTAATTGAGTTTTAATCCTTCAATTTTATCTTTTTCTCTACTATATGAATAAGGTATCATTCTAAAGAAGTGGAGCTCTAAGAGAATGTTTACATAAGATTGGTTTATGTTTTTAACACATTTGATTATACGTGGGCTTCATATGAAGCTGTGTTTATATTGCTTTTATAAAACTGTTTGAAAATA
Organism: Fukomys damarensis; assembly: GCF_012274545.1. Taxonomy (NCBI): domain Eukaryota; kingdom Metazoa; phylum Chordata; class Mammalia; order Rodentia; family Bathyergidae; genus Fukomys; species Fukomys damarensis. The sequence goes on along the minus strand of NW_022900916.1, from coordinate 46,829,910 downwards.
TTCTATTTGAAAATGACAACAATATGAGCTAGATAAAGGGACATTAACTTTTATCCCTTTCAGTCCTGACTATTAAGAAAGTGGTCTCGGACCAGGGATTTAGCTCAGTGTTTCTGCTGCCTGCCTCACAAGCACAAGGTCCCAAGTTCGATCCCTGATATCAAAAAAGAAAGAAAGAAAGTGGTCTCATATGCCTCCTGCTTAAATCCCTCCAGCCATGGGCCATTGTTATTGTATGGTTTAGAAGACAGTGGGAGATCTGACTCCTGGTTTAATTAGGCAGGCTGCGGGAACCACTGAGCTAAATCCCAGGCCCCTGACGCCTATTTTAATGTCAGCTTCTTCACGTATTTCTTGATTTTGCTCCATCAGTGTCAGTCAATTAGAATTGCTTTTATCACTCTTCATTGGAAAGAGCTTTTGAACACCATCTTCGCTGTACGTGTAACATAACCTGGACTGCCACCTGGCTCATCCTAAGTTTCTTAAGGAGGCTATTGTGTATAGTGATCAAGAGATTGAGCAATGTTGTCAAACAAGAAGGAACTGGATCTCACATCACACATGAGTGTTATTATTTCTATCTAGAAGTTCCTGAAAAGTTTCATGAGCTTATAAGTGGGGCATTTGGAAGCAAGGTTTACTGCTAATATGCTATTAGGAGGTGGGATTTTTTGGAAGAGGTAGATCATTGGGGAGAATGGCCTAGGTCTATCTCTCTCTTCTAGCTCCTCCCTTGATGAGGCCCTCTCCTTTCTGTCACCACACCATGAGCTATTTCTCCTCTGTTATCCCCTTTCTCATGCTGCCCTGCCTTGGACCCAGCCAACTATGGACTGAAACCTCTACAAACTGTGAGCTGAAATTTTTAAAAATTCCTTTTTTAAATTGTATATATCGTGTATGTATTTCAGCAATGAGAAAGTGACTAAAACGATCAGATTCATTAAATCCTTACACATTCGATATATAAGGAGTGTCTGTAGTAAGAACAAAATGCCCTAATGAAGGAAACAAAAATTTTACACACAAAGTTATTGTTTGTCTGTGATCATTTAAAATTTCATGTTAATTACATTTATATTTTAAATTATAGATAAACTGTCCTGCACCCCTTTTCACATATATATGAATACAGCCGGGCGTGGTGATGCATGGCTGTAATCCCTGCAATCGGGAGGCTGAGGCAGGAGGATCACTGTGAGTTCAAGACCAGCCTGGGCTACATAGTGAGTTCCAGGTCAGTCTCAACTACATAGTGAGACCCTATCTCAAACAAACAAACAAAACAAAACAAAACAGAACAAAACACACACACACACACACACACACACACACACATATATATGAATACAACCCTAAACCGATTTTTCATATATATACACACATGTGCAATCTAACAGTAGAGATTAATTTCTTAAAACGAAAAATCCTCAATTTAGAAAAAAATTCTTATTATACTATCTAAATTCAGCCACCCTACAAACTATCAATAAACCCTCTAATTCCTATTGAACTGAAACTAAAACAAACTCATACATATGAAATTTGCATCTATCTGCTG
>NW_022900916.1:46825908-46827846 GCF_012274545.1 Fukomys damarensis | reverse complement strand
CTCCCCATTTACAAACACTTTATTTCCATTTTTTCATTTTCTCCTATTTTTTTCTTTTCCCTGGAAGAAGATTTTATGTATTCTGTTGGATGGAAACATGTTGCTTGCAGCTCAAATCATTTTTTACCCGAAAGAGAACCAAGTTGTCACTTCTGAAACAGCAAGGTGTAGAAATGGAAATAATCTCAATCTTTGATGTTACTGTTGAATTAATCAATCCTAAATCCTCTGCCTCTTACATCTGGAGATAATGTTATATGGGTTAATTAATACCTAATTAAGCCAAAAGAGTAAAAGATTATGTTAGTTACACTAAAAAATCTTCCTGATACTGAAACAAAGTACTAAGTAACATTTTTCTCATTAGTTGTACAAACTGAATAATCAGCTCTAGTTGAGGTTTAGTTCACTTAACTATAAAATTATTTGGTTGACCAATTCCAACAGAAAAAAATGTCATATTTTGTATACTCACAATGATTGAATGTAATTGATGAAAACTGGATATAAATAGCCCAAGCTTTCATGAAGCATTTTAGCAATTTATTTATTTATTTCTCCATTAAGTTTACTGGTACATTTTAGGCATATAATACAGTGACATTCACCATTGGTGTCCTGCATCTTTACATGATCCATCTTGGTTCTTCTTTTTTCCCCATTCCCCTGCTCTCCCTTCAGCCCCTCCTCCCTTCGCTTTTTCCAAAGACTTTGTTTCCATGTTTTCCATTTCTCATATTTCTTCTTTTCCCTTCTCTACTTTTACCTGACCCTCCCACTTCCTCTGCTCCTTTATCATTTTCTTCTTATTTCACATTTTAGCAATTTATAATGTGCATTATAAATCTTTTATTCCACAGAATCCAACACTCTATAGTACATTCTTTGTTCTTATACTTTCTCAAATTTCTGATAATATAAACTACATCGAAATGACATCATAATTCTAGTTATGTTCAGTATTTCTCTTTGATTGAGGTAATCATTAATTAAAAAACAATCATACTCAACACATTTTTTCCACAATATTCCGCCTTATTCTCCAAAGCAGTCAATGTACCCCTAGGATAAAAAAGATAAAGTAATCATGTTTTTTCCTTTCTATCCAAGAACAGACGTGCCTGATGCCTGTCTAGGGTGAAATGTAAATCTGGGCAACTATATATTATACCTTTCTTTTTTCCCTGAAGCATTCTCAATTAGGTTTTAGGGAGTCCACAATCACAAAGTCACCATCTGCTCTTTTAACTAACTGTATCAATTTTGCTGAACTAAATGGGGCTTATATAATAGGATTAAAATTGTAATTTATTTAATTTGTAGTTTAATTCAAAAGGAGTGGGATGTTGAATTTGTCCATTTTCACCTTTTTTTCTTTTGCTTGTAAAGAGGACCCTGCTTATTTCACTTTGTACAAGATTCCTTTATTAGCTCTGCTAAAAGATTATGAGACATCCGGTGTGAGCATTGGCTTCACTCATACATACGACATCTGTTGCCCTTTGAAATCTCCAAATTTAAAAAAAATAATATGGTCAAGACTCACAGTAAAATGTCAGGATGAACAGGTTTAAGGTTTAAACAGAACACTCCTTAAAGGTAAACTGTTCATAAGAGTATCATTTAGAAAATAAGGTATTTATGGACCCTGAAACATGCTGAAAGAAGAAACCCAAAATTGCTTGCCATACTTACATGAGTTATGTAAGAATCAAAAATGTGCCTGAGAATCTAGCTCAGTAGTAGACTGCTTACCTAGCACGCATGAGCCCTTGGGTTCAATCCCCCCACTATAGATGGGTGGTAAGTATAATTTTATATGCCAAACAGCAGTAAGAAATAGAATAGCAATAATAGCAGTAATAAAGAAATATTCCTACTTGGTTGTGTAGAAAAATAATAAAAAAACATCTTTGCCTTTTTATTAGTATATATTTG
>NW_022900916.1:46785098-46824534 GCF_012274545.1 Fukomys damarensis | reverse complement strand
TCCGTTTTTATTTAAAAATTCCCATTTTAACCCTACTTGATTATATTCTATTTAGTTTTCAAATCCTAGGTCACCAATCACTATTTCAGTGAATTATTGCAAGAACTAGAATGATACTTCCTTTTCCAAATTACAAAAAAGGGGGGGGCTGCTCATTTTCTGTGTAATCAATCACTAATTTTTTAAATGAAAGTATGATCTCTTTAAAGCCAGCTACTTAATCTCTTGAATCACTATAACCCCTGGATAGTGCCTCATCAAGGGCACAATTAGACTTTCTGAAAAACATAAAGAAATAACTTCGAAAAATAATTAAGATGTAAAAATCAAAGAGGAATGAAAAACTAGTTAACTACTGAAAAATGAAAAAGGCTGTTACTAGAGTCTGGATAATTGCTACCCTGTTGCACCCAACATCACAGAATTAAAAAAAAATAAAAGTAAAGTAAATCTAACACTGCTTAATTGACATAGTCTGGTTGCTTTTGTGTGTTTTTGTATATGTGTGCATGAGTGTGTGTATAGTGCGTGTATGAGAGATAGAGTATTCATATTGATGCTCTATAGAATTAAATTCTAGAGTTAAATTCTAGATAACATTGGAAATATGAAGTATATCAGATCTAGGGTTTGGTAAAATATAAGGCAAGATTTTTTTCATTGAATTTCTTGGTACTTTTTAGGTATACAGCACAGTTGCATTCATCATTGGGATCTCGTACCTTTGCATGGTGTATCTTGGTTCCTTTTTCCCCATTCCCATGCCCTTCCTTCACTTGCTCTACCCTCTCCTATTCACAAAGACTTTGTTTGCATTTTTTACTTTTCTCATATTTTTTCTTTCCCTTATTGCCTTTCCCCTACCTTCCCACTTCCCCTACACCTTTTGCCCTTTTCTTCCTAGTTCACATTGTCAGTTATATAATTTTGATCTTATTTACACTTTTAGCTGAGGAATTAGCTCAGTGGTGTCACCACCTGCCTCGCAAGGTCAAAGTTCTGAGTTTGATCCTCGTTACCACACACACACACACACACACACACACACACACACACACAATTTCGTTTTGATATGTTACATTTGGATATATTTTAAATGAGACTGCAGATTTATATGTTATTTTCTAGTCCAGAGATTGGCTACGATGTAATCTTGTCCCTTTGAAACTATTTTAATCACTTTTGATCTTAAAGTTAGTTTGAGGAAGACAGGAAAAAGAGGAGAACTAAATGGAAATTTCAAAAATCCTGTTATAAATTTGATCTCATTCAAAAATAAATGTTGATTAGTTTGTGTGAATACTAATATTTCTGATCTCAATTTTATTGAATTTCATTGAGTAAAATAAGTTCTGATCCCAATTATATTGAACTTCATTGCACAATTTGAAACCATACAATAAGAATCACTATATAATTGAAATGGAAGGAAAAAAAATGTGACTTTGAGTTTCCATTTACTGAAATGTTTGCTATTAAAATATGCATAGTGAATATATACATTTATGAATACATTATTTAATAGTTCATACTAGAAATTTATTCTCCTGATTACTTTAATAACTAGTTACATTTGTATTCAATTAATTTTCTAACATAATACTTCATTTGTTTCAAATAATAAGGAAATATTAATTCTCTTTTGATAATTCAATGAACCAAAAATGTATAGATTTCAAAAGTTATTCTTCAGATATCATGTGTTTATTAAGGAACAACACTTTACTATGTGATATTTAAGCTAATCAAGAAAGAGCACATTAAATTCTTCAAATGTAGACTCATCCTTCTCTCAAAGGTAAGAAGGGAGGTCATTTAGGTGAAATCCTATGTTTAATTACTATGAGCACATAATTAATTTTCATGACTCTATAGCCTATGAAGATAAATAGCTTCTATCATAAATATTGCTTTTTTAAAATTAAAAGTACCTTATTCATGCTTATATAGAGATAATATGGGTTGGCTGAATGTCATTCTTGGATGCATTAATCAAGTTCTTTATGTGCTACAGAGCATTGCAAGGTAAAAGTCCACTGTATCTCTTTTCAAGGCAAAACTTTGTGTATATGTAATTGAATGAAAAGTTTGCTTTGCTCTTTTAGTTTCAGGTATAACTTACTACAGCAAGTTTTAGACGCTAGATTAAAAATTGAAAATGTTTATGAAGATTATGACACTTTGGTGATTACAATTGAAATGCTATACAACAGCTCTCTACTCCAAAGAACATAATATACCTACAGATTCTAAACACTCATAAAGATTATGATAGACTGTTTTACTTGATAAAATTTTATGAAGTTATTGTGACTTGTGTTTAGATGACCTCCCCCACAAGCCTGGCATGATCTTAGGTGGAGCTTTTCAGAGGTAACTAAAACTAGAATGTGTGCTTGATTCATAGTGCAATGTTTGGCCTGAGGGCACTAGGATTAAGGGTATGAGTGTTACCCACCCGAGTAGTCTGAATAGGATAAAAGCAGCAGAAAGACACTGTTAAAGTCCCTGTGCCTTTTGTTAAAATCCACGTGGGTACCATGAACGGCTTCTCCTCTGGAGGCCCCTCTCCCTTGTTCCACTCTGCCTTGGAGTCAGGTGAATACGATTGAAACCTCGAGGAACTGTAAGACAAATAAACCTTTCCATTTTAACTTTGAGTGTCAGGTATTCTGTCTCAGCAATGAGAGAAAACTAAGACAAAAGTAGAATAAGATAATCTATGAATGGCCAAAAATTGCCTTGTGAGTTAAAACAACTTCTTCCGGTTCTAATGGTAGCTACTGGTAAATCAAATTCAATACTCTTCCAGAATGATTTAATGTCCTATCTCTCATTCTTCATCCATATTGTAAGCAAGACACCTATTGCCATGTAGTTGGAAATATCTTGTGAGATGAAATTGATTGGCTATCATGAGATAGACTACAAGAAAACATGTCTGAAATGATAAGTTTTAAAGTACTTTGCAAATATGTGTATCTGAAATATAAGATAATGCAATTACTAGAATAACACATTTCAATAATTTGTATCCCCTTTTATATTATGTTTATAATAGTATCAATAACATAGTGGCATAAAATATCATTTTAGCATGTCCAAAATTGTCCATGGAATATGCTTCTTTGTGAATATCATCAGAAATACATGCCAAAATTCAGAAATACTGAACTAAAGAAGAGATTTAGAAGAATATGTACTTTTCAAAGACTGGAGACATCTACAACATATGCATTGGATCGAAAGAAAGAAATGATGGAATATTTAAGTTTAGTACAAACACTGTTCTAAGAGATGGTGCTTAGAACCATTTTTATTTAGTCCTAACAAAACCTGAGGAGTTAAACAATTTATTTTATAGAAAAGGGAATTGTTCTTTAAAAGGGAAATTAATTTATAAAAAAATTATCGAGTTAAAGTGCTTATGGGTTAAAAGCTAGGCACTCCAATCAACCACAGACATATGCAATTTCTTCATTAACTCAAAGGGCCTAGGTTCATGCATAAGTGGAAGAGAATATCCATGAGAAGTATTCATTCAAGTTACTTTATTGTTTAAACTTCGTTTTATTAGTACATATTTGTCACACATGTTGGTTACGTTCATCGTATGGAATTTGTACCTGCACATATTATGTTTAGTTCATTTTTCCCTCTCTTCCCTTCAAACCTTCCACCCATCCCTATTTGCAAAAGCTTTGTTTCTCTTTCTTTCTATTATTATTTTTTCCTTTTCCCTTCCTTCCCTCCCTTTTCCCCTTCCCTTGTTTTGCTAGCCACTTGAACATGTTCTTCCTACTTCCTGCTATGTATTCTAAATTATGCTTCCTATTTAACCTTCGAGTTTCTCACACAACAGAATCAAGTCTATATTTAAACTTATGTGTCTGATTTATTTCACATGAGATTATGGTCCATTTTCCTACAAATGACTCAAGTTTATCCTTTACATTTGTTTGCCAGCTCTCCAGTGAGGTCATGATTTCAATGCTAGCATTTTTGTAAATTTTGAATCTGAAAATGGCTATCTTCTTTTGAATATTATTTTGGCTATTTGAGGCCACTTGAAATTTCATACCAATTTGAGCATAAGTTTTTTTGGTTGTGAAAATAAAGCAGAAAGTTAATAAGTTTTATAGGGATTCACTGAATTTGTAGAGTACTCTAGGTTTTATTGACAACTCCATTGTATCTTGACACTCATACACATGGAATATATGTTTGGATATTTCAGTTTTATTAATTTCTTTGAGAATACAAAATTTTCACTTAGTTGTATAAATTATTTGCTAACATTTTTAAATTTTAGATGCTATTAGTTTGAGTTGATTTTTAATTTTTCCTTTAGGACTTTTCATGGACATTGTATAGAAATTGGAAATTTTTGTGTTGATGCTGTATCCTGAAACTTTCCTTAATTTATTGACTCTAATAAATTCCTTTTGAATTCATTGGTGTATATAAAAATAAATATGTATTATATACACATATAAAGAAGGGTATATGTTTACATGCATCTTTTTTTAATGTGACATTTCAAAGAATTTTTCTTTACCTTTGCACACTGCACAGATGGAGCTTTCGGTACAGTATGGAAAGACAGTGAGACAAGTAGGCATCCTATCCTGGCTTTCTCCTGAACTCTAAGCAAATAAGTATGTTTCCTGTCCATTTATCAAAGATATTTTTAAATTTGGTTTGAAAGGATTCTTCTACTTCCAGTTCCTGTCTTACGATGAAATATTACACTTTGTCAAATGCTATCCACATCTATTGAGGGATTCATTTTTTTCTATTATATTGACTATTTTACATATGCTAAATGCATTCTTGAGGTAAATGAAATTTCATAATGGTGCATGACCTATCTTAGATATTTCTAGTTATGTTTATTGGGCATTTATAGGGTAATTATGTATGCATGTATAATGAATGCCACCTGTCATTTTCTATTCTTATTATATTTTTGTCAGCTTATTTTTCTGAATCAGTTAAGATAATCCACTCATTCATTTTTCTTCATTCTTTCAATCTGGTATATTAGATGGGTCAATGATGCTGAACTTCTTTTATATTACTGAATAGGGACTGGGAATGGAGACATTACTATACACTTCTGCAGTAAGTCTACAGTCTCTTGTGAGACACTAGCTGATTAAAAGTAAAGAGAAGAAACAAAACTAAGAGAGAACTGGGTCTTGGGCCAATCAGTGCTGCTCTAGGCCCAAAGACAAAGGTGTGCCAAGGGGACCCAATATTTTATTGACTATAAGCATGGGAAGGTAAAAAGCATAGCTTTGAAGAAATCAGGTGACACAGTGTCAAGTGCCCAGAAGCATATGCAGGCAGGAAGATCTGATATGCAGACAGGGGCAGCTGATACCCAGTAGGGACAGCTGACATGCAGACAGGGATGTAGAGGGGGAAGGCACTGCTTATCTTGCTTGGAGAGATCAAAGGGTGCCGAGACTGGGTTGTTATTGATCAAGAACCCATCAAGCAGGTGAGAAGCCATAATTGAGGGATGAGGACTAGTTGGAGCCAGGTTCACCTTGGCTGGAAGTGAACTCAGCCAAGCCCTGCTACTTCACGGACTAGGACTTAAGTCTTAGTAGCTGCCATTAATAAAGGAGTGATGCTAGTCCTACTCCGCTATCTGACATGCTCATTTGAGTCACATAAAGCTATGGTCAAACTCCTAAGCTAAAATAATACAGCCAAATCATGGAAAAACAAGAAATGTGCCATCCTAGTACTGGGCAGAGATGTCTACTACATATTGACATAAATTCCACTATGTTGTGGTTTATAACACTTTTCATACAGTGGCTGTATTTGGTTTGCTAGTATTTTGCAGTCAAGTTTTGAATTTTTTTTCTTAAGGAATATTGAACTCTGTTATTGTTTAGTTGTAAAATGTCCCCAAATTATTATATTCTGAGATGAGCACAGTGTATAACTAGGGCATGATTTGGAGAGGTAAACTCTTGCCCACATCTCCTCCCTTCTCTTTCTGCTTCTTGGACACTATATAGTAAACAGATTTCTTTTACCATGCTGTAGAGCCAGCCAACCATGAACTGAATCAACTGACCATTAATTAAAATAAACCTCTTGCCCTTTAAGTTGTGTTAGATGTTTTGCTCAGGGCAGCGAAAATGACTAATACAGGCTGTTATTTTCTTGTCTTGTGCTGTCTGTATCAGGCTTTGTTCTAATAGTGATGATGACATCATTGAAAATGTTCTTTCCTCCCTATTATTAAGAAAGAGATTGCAAAGATTATGAATTAGCCCTTAAAGTTTCAAAAAATTTACTGTTGGAATAACCTTGATTTGTAATACTTTTTGTTGGTGGTGTTTGAAGGTTTTTGATTATTTGTTCCATTAACCAGGAAAATCACTCTGTGTAATTTTAAATTATTATACCTATTAGATAGTTTTGTGTAGAGTAACAATTGACTTCCTCTTGAATTGCTTTTTGTAATTGTATTTCTAGTAATTTTCCCTTTTCATCCAAGTTACTTAATTTCTTGATATAAAATGTTCGTAGTAGTCTCTATAATCCTTTTGTTTCATTCAGTTTGGCAATAATGTTGTTTTAAAATTAATCTTATTGGTACATTTTAAATATACATAGTGATCACATTCATCATAGGGACTCTGTACCTATTATAGTATATCTTGATTCCTCTTTTTCTCCTAATCCCCTCCCCTCCTTTCAACACCTGCCTTCCCTCCTTATTTACAAAGCTTTCTTTGCATGTTATCTTTCTTTTCTTGATTTTTCTTTTTCCTGCTCGGTTTTCTCTCTTCTCCTTCCCAGTTCCCCTTCTCTTTTGAACAATTTCTTCTTAATTCACATTATCTATCATACAGTTTGGTCATTATTTTCCTTTTCAGTTTCTCACACAAGAGAGACAAGGCAATATTTATACATGTGAGTCCATTTTTCTTCACACAAAAGACTCAAGGTGCATCCATTTGGCTACAAATATCTCAAGTTTGTGCTTTTTTATGGCTGAGTAATACTCCACTGTATAAAAATACTTCATTTTTATCCATTTATCAACTGATGGTAAAAGTGCTTTCACATTCATTCACTTATATGCATTTTGCAAAATTTTATTTCTATACACAAGCAAAAGTTTAGAGAACTTTGTTGATCTTTTCTAAGGACTGTGTCTTGGATTCACTAATGTTCTGTAGTATTTTAATATTCTGTATTTTACTGATCACCATTGTATTTTTTGTTTCATCCCTTCTACAGTGTTTCACTTTATTTGCTTATATTTTCCTAGTAAAGATATAAAATTTTTATTGACTGAGATCACTTTACTTTTTATTATAAGCATTTATAGTATATGTTTCTTTTAATATTGCCTTTACTGCATGTCATATGTTTTGGTATAAGCTTTTGTTTTAACTAATTTTAGAGTTTTCTTATTCATTTTTTGGACCATTGGGTTTTTTAATATGATGTTTCTTAGTTCCCATATCTTTATCCATTTTCCAGTTTTCTCTATTCTTGATCTACAGCTTCACTCCCTTCTATTTGGATATTTTGTATACTTTTCAATGTCTACAGTTATGAGAGCTTGCTATGTACATATCTTCTTCTTTAGAGAATGTATGATGAGCACCTGAAAAGACTGTATATCTGCTTTTGCTGGGTGAAATATTTTATGGATCTTTTAAATTTAATTAATCAATACTTTTGTGGAAGTCCTCTATTCCATTTTAACTTTTGTCTAAATGTTTTATCCACTATGTTTATTTTCTGCAATAATATTTTTGATTTTTGTCTTGTATTCTAACTACTTTGACAATGCAGAATGTAATACCTATTGTTATTCTCTTATATTTTTTTCATAAAATTATTTTTAAATTTGTCTTTAAAATAAAAAGTAATGTATTGAAGTCTCCACCTAATACTGTAGAGCTGTTATTCCTTCAATTCTGTCTAAATTTGCTTCAAATAATTTGGTGCTCTCTTGTTTGCTAGATATATGTTTACACATTTATTTCCATGAAAAACGTCTTTCTTTCCTACAAAATATTTTATTTAATACGTAGGTTTTCAAATGTTTATATTGTCATTTTACATCCCTTTCAGTTATCTTTTGCATTGAATAATTTATGCAGTTTTTTCATTTCCAACCCATGTCTCTGGATCATAAGTGACTTTCCTGTAGACAGCATAGAGTTGAGTGATGGATTTTATTATTTAAACAGTTTTTTTCTACCTTTTGCTTTGACTAGTGAATTTAATTTATTACAGTTAAGATAACTGTTGTTGTTTCTTGGCCTTTTGGCTAAGATCAAGTGCAGATAACTGTTGAGAAGAAAGGACTGACTTCTGCTATTTTCACCTTTTGCTTTTTGTAAAGCTTGCTCTTCCTCTCACTGTGTCCTTACTTGAATTGTTTGTTCATAGTTGATTTTTCTTATGATTTTTATGTATATTTTAGAGATTACATGTAACCTCTTAAATATCTAACAACATAGTTCTAATCAATATTAACTTTAATGTCATTAAAAAAAGCTTTTCTCTTACATAAACTCCTTTTCCTTCCTGTCTCTTCTGAAAAGACTAGACATTCTCTAAGAATATAACAAAAATATTTGCTGCAATTATTTTCTCTGGAATTTATATTCTGTTTGAAATAGAACAAAACAAAAATGTGAAAATATTCAAAATATTACTGTACATGATAATGAGTGAGGGATGGAAATCTAGTTAATAAAACATACACTTACTTTATGCCCTAAGAACTCTAATATGCCTTGGCATATATCTTGTCCTGGAAAACCTCTAAGTTTATTATAGTTTATATTTTTATAGAAGCTGCGCATGATAAGGATTTATTTTAGAAAATCACGTTAAACATTAAATCATGTAATGGAGATCCAAACAAGAGAGAGGTTGAGAGATGAACTACTATGTTCTGTCACAGGCAAGAGTTATGGGGGAAATTTTTATGGGACAAAACAATCACTAGATAGATAGAATTGGGATAGAGAGTGAAAAAGATTTTCCTAACCAAAAAGGAATGATGATATTTACTAAAATAAGTAGACATGGAAACTATATTCAGAGATTGGAGGATAAGGAACCAATTTTAAAGAAATTGTACAACAAATTTAACAGGAAGTAACACATGAATATTAAATTGTGATCATTTTAAAATAAGATTGAAGCTCTTCTTTTTTAAAAAAATAAGCAATTTAAGAGATAGAAGGCCAAGAGATTTGCAGCAGTGAAATACCACTCTCTCTTGCATTAAATAATAGAAAAAGTGCTATCAGTAAAGACAAAAATTCATGAATTGAGAGGAAATGTAATGTTAACTGAAACCTTTGCATAGACCAAGCCAATTTTGCAGACAGCACTTTATGTCGGTGTAATTCTTACATAAGACATAAAGGATTGATATGTGCTTTAGAACTATATTTTACACGATCATTTAGTTACTCAGCTTACTTCTAAAATTATGAATTTCAAAAGTAAAAAATTAATTTTATAATATATAAACATTCTAAAAATAAAAGGATTTTTTGTTGAATTTAATATTGAACAAATACATTAGTTAGATTAGATAAATTAAAATATCCACTATTTCAATGCAATAATTATCAGAGGCATTAAGCTCAGTAAAATGCATCAAAGAATTACTAAAATTAACTAAAATTTTCTATTTAGCATTGTTTACAATAGTATCATAAAAAGCCAATGTGCATCATGGAAAAATACATCTCTAAGTGTTGGCTTATAGTTATATACAGTAGTCCCCAGCTTGCCCAAGGGGTGTGTGTGGGGTGTGTGTGAGTGTGTGTGTGTGTGTGTGTGTGTGTGTGTGTTGGTTAATATTTCCAAGTTAGATTTTACTATGGACTCCATAAAAAAGAATTTCATTAAAAACATATTTTTCAGTTTATTTCATGATGAGACTCACTTTCCTGTATTATTCTGTCGGTTTTTGAGACAATCTATAGCCTTTCTTGCTGTGAAAATTAGTATTTTGAATATTACTAAGTGAAACAAAAGATTAATTAGAATGGCAACATATCTTATGTGTACAGTATATATTGCCATGTTTGCTTAATTTTATTCTGGATTTTATTAACAAGGACAATCAAATTATTTTGGAATTAATTTGATGAACAAAACAACTTTTTTTTCCTTTTATTGAGTTTATTGATACATTTTAGGTATACAAAACAACTTTTTAAAAATGAACAGTATGCAAAGTATTTTTCTTTGCCCTTTCAGATCTCTGGCAAAGAAATTTTCCATTTCAAGGTTCAAGGAGCTTGAAAAGTTTCTTTATATAATTACCCCTTCAAATAAATTTTGTCCACTAATTTCCTTTGGGAATGAACTTGTTAACTTGTCACTCAGTGTATACCTAGAAATAACTTGTTATGTGTTTTCTGATATTCATTTCACTTGTTAACTTTGATTACAAATGAAGAGAACCTTTTCGTTGAGCTATAAGATCATTGACATCTTTTTCTACTAAAAATTCCACTTTTAATGTGATGAGAAAATTTTTAGTATTTATTTGTCCCATAAATTAATAGATTAGTGTATAATTTGCAGTCAAGTTTTTGATCTATTAATTTGAAAGTTAGTCTTTTTTCTCAGAAGAAGATTTGTTTCTATAAATAGTTTGTGTCCCTTCATCTTTAGAAACATTTCTAAGTCTCAGTTTGTACTGTTTCTCTCTGTAATCAAAGAACATTTACCTGTTTGTGTTAATAAAAACAAACAAAAATTATGGTCTTCATAATATCAAATATGTGATAGGTTAGTATTTGACCACAAAATTTTGCTATTTATTTTTTAGACTTTTCTACTTAAAACCTGGAGAGAAAATACTTTACACTTGAAAATGGTGTATATAATTCACAATTTTGTTTTTTTCTTCATGTGATACTAAGCAGGAAAGTTGTGAAAGATAAAAGTGAAGATCCTTCAGACTCACTCATTATAAAGTCACTCCACAACAGCAAACCACATCAAAGTTTTGGTTCACTTTAATGGAAAATAAATCATTACAAATTATATTTAACTTTTTTCTATTAAACAGTTCTATAAATTTGTAAAATTTCAAATTATAATCCCTTTGAATTTTGTAATTATAAAAAGCCCTGAATTTTCCCCACCACACAATAAAGTAAAAACACTGGCATCCTAAAGAAATTTAAGGAGTAACAAATTTTTTCCAATAAGATTTAGTTTTTGTGACCAACTTATATGATGCTCTCACTCTCTATAGTACAGCAATTTTAAAAAGCAATCTGCTTTAATAACAAGAAAATATCATGTTATTCAAATGTAATCTTACTAATAAGTTATCATAGGGTTAGAGCATTTTCTGGTTGAGAAAGGAGTATGGGTTAAACATTCAAATAGGTTTGAGCTTCTCAGGGAAGGCTAATGTCTCCCTCATCACCTAAGTGTTCTGTTGAGAAAAGATGTAGAATTCAGAGGTGCATTTTTAAGAAAAGATCTTTACTGGCAACTTGATGGGGTTTCAGCAGGAGAAAGAAAATTCCTGGAGAGTAAGAAGCGGGAACATTGGGTATTAGAGATCTTCTGTGACAGAAAACACAGACAATGAACATTTCATGAAAAAAAGTTTAGGTAGGAAAAAGTTTGATATAAATTTACTTTGTCAGGGGCCGGGGATTTAGCTCAGTGGTTCGGTGGCCTGCCTTGCAAGCCCAAGGACCCACGTTCAATCCCCGGTACCAATAAATAAATAAATAAATAAATTTACTTTGTCATCATGAGTTATTATATAGGAGGAAATGTTTCTCAATGTAATATAAGATTATTCAGAAAGGGAAATAATTTTAGACCAATAGACAATTTTCAGGAATATACACATATATAGGTAGATGTCTGTGTGCACACAAATGCACTTTACTGAACTTCTTTCAGGCCTGTTTTCTTTTTAAAAAGTAAATTTATTGGTACACCTTTGATGTACATAATGATCACATTCATCATAAGAAATTTGTACCAGGACATAATATATCTTGATTCCTTTTTCCCCATTCCCTTCCACTCCTTTCAACCCTTCTTCCCATACGTAGTTACAAAAGCATTATTTCTAAATTGTCCTTCTATTCTCTTTTATTCTCTTGCTTCCCTTCCCATTTGAACATTTTCTTCCTACTTCCCAGTATCTGTTGTCTATCCATTTTGATCCTTATGTACAATTTTAGTCTCTCACACAACAGAAACAATACAATATTTAAACGTGTGTGTGATTTATTTTGCTTAAGACTATGGACTCTAGGTACATTCATTTACCTAGAAATGTTCTAGGTGTATCCTTCTTTACTCCACTGTGTATAGAAACCATGTATTATTTATCCATTCATCAATTGATTGGCAGGCTATTCCCAAGGTTTAGCTAGCACAAACTATAAACACTAGCATGCATATTTAGCTTTGGTATGATGCTTTTGACACATTTAGAAGATACCAAGGTGGGGAATATCTAGGTAAAATGGAGCCTATAGTTCTAAATTTTTTAAGACTGTCCATATTGGTTGCAGCAACTTACATTCCCCTCAACAGTGGAGAAGGGCACTTTTATCACCACAGCTTAATCAGTATTTGTTACTGGTTGATTTCTTTATAATAGCCATGTTTTTGGAGTGAGATGGAATCTAGGTGTTGTTTTAATTTGCATTTCTTGAATGACAGTGATATGAACCTTTTTTTCATATAGTTATTTACTGTTTATACTTCTTCATCTGAGAAGCATCTGTTCACTTTAGATGCCCATTTTTGGATTGGTTCTTTAAATTTGGGAAGTCTGATTTATTTTAGTTCTTAATATATTATAGATATATAATAGTACTTTGTCTAAGCAATGGTAAAGCCCCCCGCCCACGGTGTGGATTATCTTTTCACTCTGTTGATTTTTCTTTTGCTGTGTAAAATCTTAGTATGATGAGATCTTAGGTGTTGATTCTTGGTAATATTCCCTATGAAGTCAGGGTTCTGTTCATAAAGTCTTTGTCTGTCTTCAAGAGTTTTACCTCTTCTATCTTCTAGCAGATCTAGTGTTTCTGTTTTAGTATTTAGATTTTTTATCCATTTTTATTTTAGTTTAGTGCATGATAAGAGATTGTGGCTGTATGTTTAATCCTCAGTGTTTGGAAAGCGAATTTTCCCAGCACTCTTTATTAAACTGTGTATCTTTCTTCCAGTGAAGGTGTTTGAAATCTTAGTCAAAGATAATATGACTGAATGTGTTTGGAGTTGTTTAACATCTTCTAACCTGTTCTATTGATTCTTGGGTCTGTTTTTCCTTTTGTTTTGTTTTGTTTTGTTTTGCCAGTACCATGCTGTTTTCATCATGGTAGCTTTACATTATAATTTTAAGTCAAGATTGTGATGCCGCTGTTTCGCGTTTGTTGTCCAGAATTGCTTTTGCTATTCTAAATCTCTTTGGTTCCAAGTGAATTTTAGGACTGCTTTCTCTAGTTCTATGCTATTGGCATTTTGATCAGCATTGAAGCTCATGAGGAAATTATACAGATCAGGGAAGAAATGAATGTAATTGAAACTAAGAAAACAATACAAATAATTAATGAACCAAAGAATTGGTTCTTTATATGATTAAATAAAATAGGCAAACCCTTACCGACATTATAAAAAATGAAAGAAAAGATTCAAACCCATGCAATTAGAAATGAAAAGGATGAAATCACAACATATCCTGCAGAAACCCTGAAGATTTTTGATACCTACTTCAAGAACCTGTACTCTAATAAGAGGAGGCACATAGAAAAAATGGATGACTTTCTAGATACATATAAACTGTCAAAGTTCAATCAAGAAGATATAAAAATTCTACATAATACAATATTAGTGAATAGAAGTGAAAATGTAACTTAAATACTACCAACAACAACAACAAAAAGAGCCCAGGTCCTGACAGATTCACTGTTGAATTCTATAACAAATTTAGAGAAGATCTCATGCCACTCCTCCTAGCTCAACATATCCAAATCAATAAATATAATATACCACATTACTGAAACCAAGGACAGAAACTAAATGCTCAACTCAATAGACTCAAAAAAGGCTTTGAAAAATAAAACCTTCATTCATGACAATAATCCTACAGAAAATTGGAATAAAAGTTCTTTTTTTTCTTTGAGTTTATTGGTACTTTTTAGTATACAGTGCAGTTACATTCATCATTGTGACCTTGTACCTTTATATAACAGATCTTGTTTCTCATCTTTTCCCTATACCCCTGCCCTCCCTTCACTCCCTCCACCCTTCCCTATTTAGAAAGATTTTGTTTCCATTTTTTCCTTTTCCCACCTTTTTTCTCTTCCCTTATTTCCTTTCACATACCCTTCCCATTCCTCCTCCACCTTTAGCCCATTTCTTCCTATTTCACATTATCAGTTATACAATTTGGATCTTATTTATACTTTTCATTTTTCACACCAGAGAAACTATTTGATATTTACACCTGTGTCCTATTTATTTCACTTCAGAGTATGTCCTAAATGTTCATGCATTTTCCTATGAATGACTCTAGTTTCTCATTCTTTATGGCTGATAAGTTCTTTTTCTCAATTCAATAAAAACCTTTTGCAATAAACCAATAGTCAGTGGAGTGCTAAATGCTCAAAAACTGAAAGCTATCACGCTAAAATGAGAAACAAGACAAAGATATCCAGTATAACCATGTCTATTCAATATAGTTCTAGAAACATTAGCCAGAACAATTAGACAAAATACAGAAATAAAACACATAGAGATAGGAAGGGAAAGAGTTAAATTATCATTATTTGTGGTTTACATGATATTCTACTGAAAATACCCCAAAAACTCCATCAAAAGACTGCTAGATTTAATAATCAAATTCAGTAGTGTAGCTGAACATAAAGTCAACACTCAAAAATCATTGGCATTCTTGTACACAAATAATAAACTCACTGAGAGTAAAATTAGAGTCACAGCTTTCACAATAGCATCAAGAAAAAAATACTTTGGAATCAGTCTAATGAAGAAAGTAAAATAACTTTACACTGAACACTGCAGAACTCTGCAAAAGGAGATCAAAGGGGATATAACAAAATTGAAAGTTATCCCTTACTTGGGTAGTAGAACAAATAAAGTGAAAATGGACATACTTTCAGGCATGTTTTCTGAGTGGAGTGCAATATTCTCATTAATTAACTTGATTTCTTCCCACAATTACAAGAATTATTTTTGATACAAGGTTGCTTACTGTAAAATAAAAGTACAGCACACATGTGTATTTATTACTAAAAATTCGTTTTTCCCTTGTATTCTGAGATCCATAATTCCTCAACCACTCAGAAATAAAAAGTGAAAAGCTTCATAATTTTATTTTATTTTAATAGCTAAACAAGTTCATTTGAACATTACCTAAAATATATAATTAAATTTAGTATCATTGCCTTTAAACAAAATATTCCATATATTTAAGCTAATGCTGGGTCCCAGTTTTTTCCCCAAAATACAAACATAAATAAATAAATATCCTATAGATTTGCCAGAAAAGGGGGGAAAAAGAAAAAAACAAAACAGAACAAGTTCAATCATGTCACAGTTAATCCGTGTCTCCTTCCAATTCATTCAAACACAAAATTTAAAAATCAATAGTTAATAAAGGAAAGAAAAAAATAGGAGAAAATGAAAAAATGGAAATAAAATGTTTGTAAATGGGGATGGGAGGAGGGGGTGAAGGGAGGGCAGAGACAAGGGGGAAAAAATGAGAACCAAGACCTGTCATGTAAAGGTACAAGATCCCAATGATGAATGTAATTGTACTGTATACCTAAAATGTACCAATAAACTCAATGAGGAAAAAAAAATCAATAGTTAAAATAGGCTTTCTGCACTCTGACAATTCAAGAGTTTTAAAAATATTTGTAAATACACATACATATAAATTCTTCATATATATAAATTTCACAAAATTAACAAGTTGAAAAGAAATTAGAATTATTGTGGTGAATCTGACAAGCTACATTTAAATGCTTTTACTTCTTGAATATAGCAGTCCTAGTAGTCTTAATAAATTTTCTACATGACCTTTTTATAAAGAGATAGTTACTAGAAATCTTTAAGAATTTAAGATGTCAATTCATTTCTCATATTTAAGGCCACTTTGGTAAAGGAATTGAAGCAAGAACACAAAAAGATAGCATAATAGTTTTTTTTTTTCCTTAAGCGAACTATAGCAAAACATGGTCAGCTTTATTATGCAGACAGGTAGCCTCTGTATTTTCAAAGAATTTAAGCATGTATAAATAGGAGAGCTTTTTACCAAGAAAAATTCAAGAATGAATAAAACCTTCCAACTTTGCCTTTGTAACTTTGCAGCAGTATGGTTAAAATAATGTTAGTTCATTCATTCTAGGACACATGACAGCACCTTAAAAGTGGCTGATCTGTCTCCACAGAAACATTTCTCACATAACAATGTGTTAAAGTTACAAATACTGATATACACAAATAGCTAATTTCTAAGGAAAATATGTACAGTACTAAATCATAATGCATGTGTTACCTGCACTGCCTTAGTATTAGCCAGTTTTTAATATACATTAGACCACTATATTTTTCTGCCAACTCACAGGTTATAAGTTGTTACCAGAACCCTCTGTTTCATACTTATTACCTGGTGTCCAATACTTACCTTTTTAAGCTGTTTCTGAATAAGTCATCATGAATGGTTTTCAGATTCATGAAAGTATTTTCAATGCTTTTTTAAAGCTTTGTTGTTTATGTTAATCATGTTGCCATACATAGGTTACCATTATTTTTCCACTTTGGTAGTTTTATACTCACAAAAAGCAATTTTTTCTATATGTTTTCATAGTGAAAAGCAAGAGGATTTTTTGACAAACATTAAAGACAGATAAAACTGGCAAAACTTTAAAGCATGTATATATTGACAAACATTAAATTCTGAAGACAGATGCTTGATCTATTTTCTTCATATATAAAAGTATATTTAGAAAGAAGTTGTACATACACAAATGTGTTATTAACTTTTTAACAAACCCATATTGACATTACTCAGCAGAGTATGGGATATGATTATTTGAAATCATGTTAAGTAACATGCACCTCAATATTTTTAATCTGTCACTTTTGAGCAGTCACTTCTCAGTTCACTTTTCACAATAAATTCATAGGAGATATTTCACTCAGTTACACTTTTGGTGAATATTACTGGTAATAGAATCGAATACCTAAATTCTCATAATATAAAATAAGGAATTAAAAAACGAGTCACAAACAAAACTTCATATACTTTTAATATGTTTGTACTGAATGTAAATCAGGAGGACATGTAAATGTATTGAAGATGATAAAAAAATTAAGCCTACACCTGCCTTAAAATCTTTCTAGAAGAAATCTGAGCATGATTATGCATAATTGATAGATATATAGTCAAGCAAATAACTATCAACATAATTATCAAAATAGTAAGTATGTATCAATCTATTTTATATTGATTCTTGATAAATTACTATTTAATATTTTTCTCCTTCTAAAGACACTGTCTCCATTATGACTATAGCATAAAATTCACAAATTGATTATCTTGGCATGCAAGGTTTTCCAGAGACAAGCGCTAACATCTATAACCAGTCACATCTTTGTCTCATTAGTAGTAAGGAAGCTGTGCCTCACACTGATTTGTTCTTCAGCACATCAGTGATATTAATTCTCACACTGCTTACCTTCGAAAAACCTCTATCAATGTTCTTTGTCTCTTTTTCAATATAAATTCTACCAATTATTCATTTTTATGTTAAATTTATCTTCCGACTTAGTTATAAAGAACTTCAATCCTTTTGAGAATCAGACCACAGTGGAGTCAGTATTTTAATAACAGGGCTTTAAATCTTAATGTTTTATTAACCTCATCTCTGCATAATTTGCTTCTTTGAATAAGCTTTTTCAGCCTTGGGTGCCACCTTATAGAGAGAATTATATGGAAAGACAGCAAGGACAGCTTCCTGTTGATTAGTGGGAGATCTAGAAAACTCAGAATTTTGTATGGGGCCCAGAAAAAGAAAGGGCTCTGCAGGGCCAGCCTGAAGCACAGGGGAATCTGTTACTTGGGCCATATTATTCCCAAACATTAATTAATTCTAGAGTGAACTATGGTGAAAGCAAACAAACATAAATAGCGCTATAATTGACACTATACAAACCCTTAATGTAGATGTACCAACAACTCTTGCAGCTCTGTAAATCCATAGATGTTGGAGCTAAGAACTACTTGTCATTAGGTAATTAAATACACACATGCAGATATTCAAACATACCATGGAGACACATAGCGGCAGACATTTTAAAATGTCAAAAAGCAAAACATATTGTGTACACTTGACTGGATGAATGTCTTTTTTACATATTATGCTAATAATAAAGTTGTTATTGGCACTATACTTCACTTTTTTTTTGTTTTTTTGAGACAGGGTCTCACTATATAATGAGACTGACCTGGAACTCACTATGTAGCGCAGGCTGGTCTCCAGCTTACAGTGATCCTCCTGCCTCAGCCTCTGGAGTGCTGGGATTACAGGCGTGTGCCACCACACCTGGCTATATTTCACTATTATTCTCATGTGGATACTATTTAATTCATATGCATTTAGATTTTAAATATTTGATTGTTTCTTGAAGAAAGAGTAATTGAACCAGAACTCAAGAAATAAATAAAACCATCACTGTGTGTGTGTGTGTGTGTGTGTGTGTGTGTGTGTGTGTGTGACAGAGAAAGCAAAAGAACTCAGGGCCTTTGCACTGAGATACACCCTCAACCTTTTTTATTTTGTGACAGAGTCTCTCTGGCTCTCTAAGCTTCCCAAGGTGCACTTGAACTTGAGATATTCATGCCTTAGCCTCTTAAAGTGCTGGTATTTTGAACCATGCGCTATCACACTCAGACCTTCAAATTGTACAGGTTTCACATTACTTTTCAAGACATGATAATGCCTTAGAAATGAATGTATACATTGAAATAAAGATTTTACATTTAAGAATTACTTGCTACATTTAGAAGAATTTTCAAACATCCATTTACTTTGCAAACAAGTACTTTTGCAACCCAATGCTTTTTTTCTTCATTCTCAACTCCGACATCAGAGATCGAAATATCTTTCATTAAATTTGATGTATAATAAACTCCCATCAAAGGCCATGAAGATCCAAAATCTCTCTAAAGATTAAAAATAAGAAATTCAACGGGAAACAAATTAGAGTTACTGTGAATGCGATCATATCGCTGACTGATATCAAAAGCTGTGTTCATTACACACTTTAGACTTGTATCACTTAGTCACATTCCAGCAGGCACAAGTTGCTTAGCAGATGAGCTAACCAGAAATCTATGAGAATTTGAAGGTCTTAGTTCCTTTCCATATTCACATAAGGATGTAAATATATCCTTTAGGAATGCTTGACTTCCAGGACCCTGCATAACATATTTTGTACATCACAAATGGAAAAGGTTCTTGAAATACCAAGGCGTTTTCTTCTACAGATATCAACTAAAAGCTATAATTAACAATGACACAGTATGTTTCAGTTGGCCAATGCAAATAATAACAATATAGAAATATGATAAATTTATTTGAGATATTAACGATAGTTCTTCTCTTCAACACATGAACATGAGTGGTGAGACATTAAAGAAAACAATGTTTTGATCAAATTTGAACAAAGAACAATTTTGCATAAAGTTAGATATATGGAGAAATTTCAGAGTCATCCCATGGAAAATAGCATACTGTGGCTCAATATTCCTGCTACAAATTTTCCTCCTTCACTGGGACAGATTGTAGCTTTGCTTGCTGAGCAGCAGAATGATAGTTATCTTAAGTTTAGAACCCACGCCCTGTGAAAACTGTGCTTAAATATTCATGTAGGAGATCTCTCTCCATGTGTTGACAAACCACCCCATTTGGGATCTTGCGGGGACTGGAGACTGTTGAAGGAACAGTACATTCACTTTTTCCATCTCGTACTACTCTGTGGCATATGCTTATATTTTAAATGAGCGGATGGATAGCATTTGGTATTTTAAAATGTTCTCCATCTATTTCTTTTTATTGCATATTAATAAATGTTACACATGATTTTTTTCTCAAATGAAGTCAATATTCTTCTTGAATTTCATGTAGTTTTTATTTGGCAGATTCTTTTAGTGCTTAGAAGCTAAATATAGATCAACACCTGTCAATTCTCTGGAAATATGACAATGTACATAGGGAGTCAAATGTAATTTTGGATGTTAGACACTCTTAACCAACAGTAAACTTGTTCCGTAAGTCCTGATATGGCCCTCTATTTTCAATCATTCTTTAACATTTTGTACATTGCAATGGTCAGGCAAGACTGAGAACCTTTGCAGAGTTCAAAGCTTTGTTTTGGCAGTGTGTGAAGGAAATAGATTTTAGATTGATCCAGTTTTTCATGGTAAACTAAACCTATACTTAGAGGACTATAACATAGTATTCATGTCAAAGATACTTTATTTCAATTATAAAGTATCTAGGTGCATTTGCTCAAAATTAATGATCTCTCCTCATTTAATACTTACTTGAAACGTTCACTTTGATGTAATGATTCTCACACTAGTGGGGATATCTCAGAAGGATATGTTCTGTACTCATAATTACCTCAAACTCCCTTTAAGAATTTTTGCTACTGTGTCAGTTTAGATCTAGTAACTCTGAATTGTAAAGTAAAATATGTAACACAGATAATTTGTTGGGAGTGAGAGATGAAGTATAAGACAAAAGCCAGTGGAAATAAAATAGAATTTCTATAAAATGATAAAGAGGTTTGTACTTAATAGCCTTAAAGCATTAAACTATCCCCCATAAATCAGGCAATTGATTCTGAACAGAGACAAGTAACAGTATATGCACTGTTGTCTTTGAAGTTGGCTGCTATAGAAAGATTAACACTCTTTACCATTTCTCCATTGTAGTGGTTACAGCAACTGTGAAATTAAATGGTTTTCAACTGCTCATCTTTGCCTTTGCTCCCCCAAAATTCCCATACTGAAATTCTTTTTAACTCTTGTCCTTTTATATATTGGAAAATTACCATTCAAACAAAGAATCCAGGTGTTGCAAATAAAAAAGTACTTGGACCACATCATTTTCTTTGGTGACATATGTTTTAAAAATTAATTTATTGGCACATTTAAGATACACTATGTAATAATATTCATCATTGGAAATTTTCACCTTTACATAATCCATCTTGGTTCTTAATTTTTCCCCATACTTCTGTCCTCCCTTCCACCCCTCCCTCCCTATCTACAAAGACTTTGTTTTCATTTTTTAATTTTTTTCAGGTTAATTCTGGTCTCATCTTTCTATCCATTTTATCTTTTCTCATATTAGTTCGATTCCCTCCTTTCTTCCCCCTACCACTTCCACTTCCCCTTTCCTTTTGCACCCTTTCTTCCTATTTCACGTTATCTATTATGCTTTTTAGCCCTTATTTACACTTTCAGTTTCTCACACCATTGAAACTATTCAGTATTTACACATGTATGTCCTATTTATTTCATTTAAGAGCATCTCAATATGCATCTATTTTGTTATGAATGTCTCTACTTTCTCATTCTTTGTGGCTGAGTAGTACTCCATTTTATAAAAAACAAACACGCTTGCTTTAACTAGTCTCCAGTCAATGGGCAATTGGGCTGCTTCCAAGTTTTAGCTAATAAAAAATGTGCTGTTATGAACATAGGTGCACATATCACTGTGGTATGATTCTTTTAATTCTTTGGGCAAGATACCCAGCAAGGGGATAGCTGAGTCAAACAGGACTTCCAGTCTTCACTCTTTGAAGTATCAATGTACTGATTTCCACAGTGGTTGCCCCAGTCTACAATCCCACCAGCAGTGAATCAGTGTTCCCCTTTACCCAAAGCTCCACCAGATTTTCTTATTGGTTAATTTCATGATAGCAACCATGTCTTCTAGAGTGAGGTGCAATCTGAGCATTTTTTTTTCCT
Source organism: Fukomys damarensis (assembly GCF_012274545.1). Taxonomy (NCBI): domain Eukaryota; kingdom Metazoa; phylum Chordata; class Mammalia; order Rodentia; family Bathyergidae; genus Fukomys; species Fukomys damarensis. Next base: position 46,802,459 of record NW_022900916.1, on the reverse strand, counting down.
TTGCATCTCTCAAGTGACCAGAGATGGTGAACAATTTTCTTTTTTTTTTTGCTATTTCCACTTCTTTGTCTGAGAAATATCCATTCTTTTCAGATGTCCATTTTTGGATTGGGTCTTTAAATTTGGGAGGTCTGATTTTTTAACTTCTTTATATATTCTAGATAGTAGACATGTGTCTGAGGAACAGCTAGTGAATTTTTTTCACACATTGTGGGTTGTCTTTTCACTCTGTAGATGGTTTCTGTTGCTGTGCTGAAGCTTTTTAATAAGAAGCTATCCCACATGATTGTGCTGGTTCATGTGCAAATGAGGCTTTGGTCATAAAATCTTTTCTACACCAATGTCTTCAAGAGTTCTACTTAACTCTCTTTCAGGAGGTTTAGTGTTTCTGATTTTGTTTGCTTGTTTTGGTACTGGAGATCACACTCTGGACCTTGTGCTTATGAGGCAGTTGACAGAACCACTGAGCTAAATCCCCAGCCCAGAGTTTTTGTTTTATTTAGATCTTTAACCCATTTCCATTTTAGTTAAGTGCATTGTGAGAGATATAGGTCTAGTTTTATTCTTTGGCAAGTTGAGACCCAATTTTTCCTGCACCATTTATTAAAGAGGTTATATTTCCTTTAGCAAGGGTGTTTGGCTCTGTTGTCAAAGATGATGTAGCTGAGTGTGTCTGGGTATGTTTTTGCATCTTCTAATCTGTTCCACTGGTCCTCAGGTCTGTTTCTTTGACAGTACCATGCTGTTTTTATCACAGTAGCTTTGTAGTATAATTTCAAATTGGGGATTATGATGACCCCTACTTTATCTTTATTGCCTAGAATTGCTTTTGTTATTTTAGGTTTCTTCTTGTTCCAAATGAATTTTTGGATTCTTTCTCAAGGTGTTTGAAATATACTGCTGAGATTTCAATTGAGATTGTATTGAATCTATATAGGAGATTTGGAAATATGGTCATTTTTACTATGTTGATCTTCCTTTTCTGGAGTAAGGGATGTCTTTCCATTTTCTGATATCTTCATTTTTTTTGTCTGGTTGATCTATTTGTGACAGAGTTGTGACAAGGTCCCCTAGTACTATTGTGTTAGTGCTTATTTGATTTTTCATGTCTGTTAGCATTTGCTTTATATAGTTGGGTGCACTAATGTTTGGTGCATTTATATTAATGGTTGTCATTTCTTCCTCTTGGATTATTCCCCTTAAAAGGATATAGTGTTCCTCTTTGTCTTCTTTAATCAGTGTTGGTTTGAAAACCATTTGATCTGCAAAGAGGATAGCTACTCCTACTTTGGTGGGGAGGGGCTCCTGTCACATGTAGAATTATTTTTCACCTTTTAGCTTTCAGTCTATGAGTTTCTTTTTTAATTAAATGTGTTTCCTGTATTCAGAATATTGTTGGATCTTGCTTCTTGACCCATTCTGCCAGTCTGTTTCTTTTGATTGGTGAATTGAGATCATTAACATTGATTGTTGTAACTGATATGTATTGACTGATCCTTGACATGATTTTTCTTTTTGTTGGATTCTCCCTCTTTGAGTTTAATATCTTGCTGTAGATGATGGATTTGTTTTGCTGGGCTTCATGGGATTGTTTGTGATCCTCATTGTCTTTTCCTAGGATAATGTTTAAAATTTTTGGAATGCTGGTTTGGTATTCATGAAGTTCCTAAGATTCTCTTTGTCATGAAAATATCTTATTTCTCCATCAATTTTGAAAGATAGATTTTGCAGGGTACATCAATCTGGGTCAGAGGCTGTCTTCCTTTAAGGCTTGAAATTCATCCTTCCAAGCTCTTCTTGTCTTAAGGGTATGTGTTGGGAAGTTTGCTATTATTCTGGTGGGCTTTTCTTGGTATGTGATTTATTTCTTTTCTCTAACTGCTTGTAGAATTTTGTTTTCTTCTTTGGGGTTTCTGGAACCTTCACTATTATATTTCTATATGTACATATTTTTAATCACAGCTAGTTGGAGTCCTATATGCCTCACTTATCTGTGTGTCAGAATGTTTTCCTCTACTTGGGAAGTTTTCTGCCATTACTTCTATGAACATATTTTTATGTCATCTGCATTTTCTCCTGTTTTTTCATTAACTCAGATTAGTCTTATGTATTCTTTGCATCATTTCGCAGCTGCTGCATCGATTTCTCATGTTGCCCTACTATTTTTAAGAATTTTTTTCTTTTCCTGATCACTAATTGCAATTCTATCTTCTATGTCTGAAAGTTTGTCCTCACATTGGCTCATCTGCTGAGTGAACTTTCAATCAGTTCACTGGAAATGTGTTTGCATATGTTTTTTAGCATCCAATTGTTTCCTGTGTTGGGATTCCATCATGTTCCTCAATTCCTCTATTTTTTAAAAAATCTGTGTCCACTCTAGATTTATTAATCATGTTTTGCCCTATGGGCACAATCTCTGCTGTTATCTGATAATTTTTTTTTTCTGATTTCATTTTTTCCAGGTCCTCTTTCATTGCCAGTTCAGGGATTCCAGCTGGTTGAGTATCAGCTTATTGCATCACATTGCACTTTGGAGTTGCTTTAGATGATCTGGAAGTCTGGTTTGGGGACTTGTTTATGTGTCTTCTCATTTCAACAGATGCAGCCTGCTGTGACTTTGTTGAGGCAACTTTTTCCTCACTCAGTGGTCTTTAATTCTCAGCAAGCCACTGAGCAGCCTTTTCTCTGCTGCTCACCAGTACTCCAACTTTTGGGTCCAGAATGGTGGCCATCTGGATCTCTGAGCTGACCTGTTGACTGCACAGGCTTCTGGTTGTGGCCTGTGCACATTTTGCATGGTATCTAGGTGTGCCTTTTACTGGGCACCCTATGTAGCTGATATCTGCCTGCTAACTTTGCACCCCAGTTCTTGTCTGAACAGGCTGCTGGCTACAGTCTCCATGTGACCCTCTGGCTTTTGCTTGTGAACCTATATAACTCTTTTCCAGGCAAGGCTTTGGGTATGGCCTTGTACCTAAGCCTCTGGGGTCAAGACAGAGCCCTGGCTATTATCCACCTGCAGCCATAGTCCACACAGTTGCTCCCCAGGATCTTAGTACACTTTCCAGGGGTATAGTGAGCCTCTGGCTGTAGCTTGTGCAAGATAGTTGGTAGAACTTTCAAGAGGTGGGGCCTCTAGAACCTTTGGTAGATCCTGATTAATTTCAGTATGTTCCTACCTCTCTGTTGTGTTGTCTGAGGACCTGGCCACATGGTTCCCAACTCCCTCCTCTTATTGGCAACATACTTATAATGTATCTGTTCTTTACCTTCTTCATAGAAGGTTATTTATTAATTGTGATGAGATGGGATCCTCTGAGTCTATTAGAGTTATCATGAGAAACAAAATCAACTATTCATGCATATATAGTTAGGAGATATATATATACAAGAGAAGGAGGAGAGAAAGAGAAGTGGATTGACAAATCTCAGGTCTGCAGCTTGCAAGCTGTACACCAAAATAGCTAATAGTATACTTATTGTGCTATTTCAAGTCCAGAAACCAGCAGACCTGGATTGTGTACTTCTAGTTTAAAGAATACAAACTCCAGATCAAGGAAAAAACAATGTTTCAGTGTGAGTGCAGAGTAGGGAAAACTGTCTTTACTCGTTAAGTCAAGCAGGAAGAATTCTGCCTTATTTGGAGGTTTTTCTTGATCAGATATTCAAGTGATTGGTTGAGGCCCACCCACATTACCAAGGGCAATCTACTTCACTCAGTTTATTAATTTAAATGTTAATCTCATTCAGAAACACCCCTACAGGTATACTCAAAATAATGTTTAATAAAATGTCTGAGCGTGGCATGCCCTACTCAAATTGACATGTAAAATGATTTATTATAGGAAATATCAGGACAAGAGTCTACAGAGAGAAAAAGGCCAAGTGCAAATATGAGCCTGATACCACATTTAAAAGGTGCAGAATGACTGTATTGATTGAGCATCTCTTCACATTTTATAAGAAATTTCTATATCTTCTCAAAATATAGGATGTATTTTGGATCTTTTAACAAGATCTACCTTCCCCACTCAAGTTTTTAAAATAACATTATTAAAAAACTACAAATAGAATTTTCTTTGGATATAAAATGTTTAGATATCAATTCATGCTTATCTTCTATTTGGACTCTATTGTTCAACCATGAGTCATTTAAATCAAATGACTCATTTAATCCTACATCACTCTTACCTCATTACTACATGTGAGAGCAGATAATCAACAATAAATTATTCATACCAAGAAGCTTTCTTCTTCTGTTGTAAATGTTAAGATAAGTGCAAAGAGTGATCTATATAAAGACAAATTTAAGACTTCTGTGATTGTCTATAACCCAGTCATCATTATTAATCCAAACTATTTTAACTTCTGTAATTTGCTAAAATAAGTAGTTATCAGGGCTGTTTGATCCCAGTTTTAGTCATCTTAGTAAACCTGAATGCAATTTCCAGCTTCAATTTTTTTGATATTGATGTTTTTATATAAATAGAATTCTCTAGAGTTCTTATACAATCTATAAGAACATGGTACACATAATATATAATAAAATTGTCATAACCTTTTAATAAAAACAAATATTTAAATGGCTAAAAAGTTCTAAATGACTTAAAACTATCAAAGCTAATAATAGCTTTCTGTTATACTTTTGAGCTAAAAGTTTGACTTCCCAAAATTGGGAGAGTCATTTTCTGTCATGTAGAATAAGTCCCTGACTTATGAACATTCAAGTTGAGAACTTTCATAGATATGAGTGGACCTTGCATTTGTAACACTCACAGATTTGAAGAAATCATAGAAGTAGATCATGTGTCTACTTTATCACATTAAGGTACTATAACTGTAAAAGTAAAAATAATTTATTTATAGAAGTTTTTGTTTGTGTGGGATATTTTTGTATGCTTATAATGTACATTGTGTCAAAGGTGTATAAGTCCCACTCATCAACATTATCTCATAACAGAACTCATTCATAAGTAAGGAACTTACTGTTACAGACATTTTGGTCTATATTGAGCATTCCTTCCTTGTACCTTGGCTCAGCATGTTCAATACCAATAAGGTTTGCAGACAAGATGGAGGGGCTACAATATTTGAATAAATTACTGCTTGCATCTAAACTAACCAAGACTATGTTGTTGGTCATTTAATTTCAAACTAACTATATTACCTAACTTTAGAAATGAGATGGAGTACATGAGATGAAATAACCTGAAGTTGCAGGTATCAGTTTCATTATGTTTTGATATGTAAACATGGTAGATTTGAAGGTAAATCACTGAACAAGGAAAGTAAGGGTCTGGTTTATCTGTACTTATCTCAAGAAGACTTCTTCAGCCACAAATATAGGTTAGGCAGTAGGGAGTAGCAAGGTTGGATGTTGGGAAACAAGCTGGGGCTTGTTTTAGAAGAATTCAGGTGAGATACAAAGCATCTTTGTTAGTGCAGTGGGAGTGGACATTTTAAAGAGGTAAAGGGTCAAATCAACTGAAGCTGATATTTGAGAGCGTGTACTGATTGTTATGATTGAATATAGACTAATTATATGGCTTTTTAATTGGTCTCCTTACTTTTATTCTTGCAGTTTTCAGTGGGCAGACAGAAAATGTTTAATGCAAACATAAATAAATGCTGTACAAGACCTTGCAATTAATTCTGTTTTAAAATAAGATTAAAATGCATGTCTTTTAAGGACTGTACTTGTATCGGGTTCCTTCCAGGTTTCTGGTTTGTTGATGTTTTACCTTTCCATTTTTGCTTAGAAAATTCCTCTATGGCCATCAAGTGTATACTGAAAAATCACTTTCTCAGAAAGAATAACTCTTAATCCCCAGGTAAAAATTAATTGTAATAGCATTTTATAATTTCACAAATCCAACAAACACAGAAGTGATTTTTATAGAACTACTTATAAGTTGTCTTAATTAAAAAAAAATTCTCATGGTCCCTATATTCTGATAAGAACTGTATCTATACTAATTATTTCATTTTTATTTGTGTCACATCTGATAAAAATGTTATTTACTCCCTTAGAAGCGTCTGAGAAATATTCAAATACATTTTCCAAACAGTTTACTAGAAAGCATGAACTTCATCTAATCTCTTGATATTTCATATGTTTGTAATAAACAAATTTCCTATGTTTAACTAGATGTTATCAAAAGTGACAACTCATATGTATCATGTTTAATGGTGTTTAATTATGCTATGATATGCCTCTAGATTTATAGTGGCAGCTATTCACAAAGCTGAATGAATCATTTACTTTTTATGAATACCTAATATGCTGTTTCTGTTATATTTATTCTTGATAGTTTATAGAACTGGGATTGTTGAAAAGGTTTGAGAATAAATATTATTACTAATCTGTTGGCTTTGATGGTTAATGCTTTCTGGAATTTGTTTTCTAATTTGTAAAGTTCTGAAATTGTACATCTAGTAGACAGTGCTTAACATTTGACTAGATATTCAACTTTGATAAGTGTTTCACCCACAAAAACTAATAGAATGAAGAGCAGAAGTGCTAGTAATGTGGTACCATATGTTCTCAAATATTAATTACATATGTTTTATCAATTCTCCTATTACATGTTATAGCAGATTTCTGATATGAATTCTGCTTTCCTATCTTTCACATAAGTATTTTTCTATGCCTGAGTATACTTTGAAGTAGGAAAAAAAATTTACCTTTAAAGTATTGAATTTAAGTCTTACCATATTACTTTATAAGAATATTCAAAAATATTTTTTCTATTTATTTTTACATAAAATATATACACCAAATTTGTCTGCATATACATTCACATACACAGAAATTTTCAGAGAAAGAAAAAAATTGGTTTCTTTTAATGCAGTCTTTAAAGTCACATTACATTTTACAATGAAATATACAAATTAAGGAAATAATTTTATTATTCTGCTAAAATCATTGGAATCATTCTTGGCTTTTGTTAGGATGCAGAGAGTTGTAAGAGTGCACTGTTGTTGCCTATACAACAAAAGCAACTTGAATAACTTGTAAAGTTAAGACTTGTAAATCCTTCTCTTCCTAGGACAAAAAAGATACATAATTAAAGGAAGCATCTTTCTGAGAAAGGGCAAAAACATTCAATAAACACAATATGATTGCATGTGAACTGAAAAGCTGCAGCCCAGAGCCTGGCAAATCAAAATTTACCTGCCATCTTTTTCTCACACTAAATGCCTAACACCAATTCACTGAAGGCTAGGACAGAATAAGAGCACTGAGATAAACTTTTCAAAATCCAACAGTTTTGCACTAAACACAGTGCTGTGCCTTTCCGAAATCAGATGGCAGGGTAAGAGAGCTATGAAAAGTCCTTGGGAAATACTTTTCAAGTCTTTGGTGTTGGATAGGGTTGCTGTGAAAAAGTCCTCTAAAGCATTCAGGCTTTCACCTAATACAGGATAGGAGTAGGCTAAGGGCATGACTTAGAGCATATAGTGAATTTCCATTCTGTCTTGTACAAGCCCATCGAGGCAACCCTGAATCTTCTGTGTGGCTAAGATGGCAATTCCAACTTAACAGAAAGTTTTAATACTACACATTACAAAATGTCTAAATTGAATAAGGAAGTGAATCTGACTAAACTCGCAACAAAACCCAAACTTACTTTATCTACCGATAAGATTGACTTATTCCTTTCCCCACCACAAGCACTCGGTCCTAAATCTGTGTTACAGACTGCACACTAAAATGTACATGTCGAAGCCCTAACTGCAGAATGGCTCTATTTAGACAGGGATCCTCTGAGGAAGTGATTATGTTTAAAGGGGGCAATAAAAGTTAGCATCCTTAAAAGAACAGATATCAAAGCTTGCTCATTCTCCTTATGTCCTTTGATCCCTTGCTTGAATAGGTTGGACCTTGATCTTGGACGTCCAGCCTCTAGAATTGTAAAAAATGAATAAATCAAATTTCATTCTTTCAGCCACTCAGCATATAGTAGTCTGTTGTAGTAGACCAAATCACTGAACAGAAGGTTATGCCTTTTCTGTGGGGAAAAATCTAACTCTATTTCTGTTCTTTTTGTTGTTTACATTGTTTGTCACACAAAAAGTAATCAAGTAGACTATTTTATTTTATTGACAGTACTGACAATTGAACCTGGAACCTTCACACTGAGCTACATCCCCAGAACTTTTATAATTGATTAATTAGTTAATTTTTAAATGTTGAGACAGAATCATCCTTAGTCACTAAATTGCCCAAGCTGAGCTTGCACTTTTAATCCTCTTGCCTCAGCCTCCCAGTTAAGTGGACTTGAGATGGCAGACTATAATGACACATAATGACAACATGAAGACAAGAAAAAAGGGATGGGCCATATAATTTAACTGAGTTTTAAGCTACCATAAAGCTACGTTAACACACCTTCCATGGACCCCTAATTATAAACGCACTAAGAAGAAATGGTAAAAGATGTATTTCCCTTTTTTTTCCTCCACTTAAAGCCTCGGCCACTATAAAAAGAATCATATCACAGAGAAGTATGTGCACCCATGTTTATAGCGGCACAGTTTGTAATAGAATTTAACTGAGTTTTAAGCTACCATAAAGCTACGTTAACACACCTTCCATGGACCCCTAATTATAAACGCACTAAGAAGAAATGGTAAAAGATGTATTTCCCTTTTTTTTCCTCCACTTAAAGCCTCGGCCACTATAAAAAGAATCATATCACAGAGAAGTATGTGCACCCATGTTTATAGCGGCACAGTTTGTAATAGCTAAATCTTGGAAACAAAATATTTGCCCATCCGTTGGAAACTGGATAAAGAAGTTGTGGTTTTTCTATAAAATGGAATATTACTCAGCCATAAAGAGCGAGAGAATAGATTCATTCATAGGAAAATGGATACATATTGAAGATATACTCCTAAGTGAAATAAATAAGTCCCACATGTGTAAATACCGAATAGTTTCCCTGGTGTGAATATTCTGCAACAATGCATAAGATTCTAATAAGATTACTGACATTTAGAAATGGGAGGAAAGGAGCTAAAGACTAAAGCACAGCAAAATCACCACTGCTCTTGATGCACTTTCGGATTTATCCTGGCACACTTAATAATTTTACACTTCCAGTTTTATTTTTATGCATGCTTCTTTCCTCACCACCGCAAAGGTTAGGTCTAATTCACACATTTCAGCAAGCCTACTATGTTTTTTTTAAATAGCACCATTTTTTAAAAATTATTGGATTAAAAACTCAAAACAAAAATGCCAAAATAAAATAAAATGGTTATTTTGTACTGTTGAGGGTTAAAACCAGGCAAAATAACATAAAAAATACTTGCGCATGTTTGAAGTCTCTGGTCTATATTTCCAAAATATGAAACAGAAAAATTGAAAAAAAAAGGTCATAATACTTATAATAAATCAGTATAAAAACATGATACAAGTAACCATCTAGATAGATGTAAAGTTAAGAATAGATGAAAGAATCAAGTACTCAAGAAGTAATATACAAATTTCTGGTGATTTAAAGTTGGCTATCCAAGGGCTGGAGATTTACCTCAGTGGTTTTGCCACCTGCCTTTCAAGTGTAAGATCCCAAGTTCAATCCCCAATACCAACAAAAAGAAAAAAAAAATTTGGCTATCTATATCATTTAAAGTTTCTGTAAGAGGCTACTTCAATAAGTTAATCTCTTCTGTCTCATTGGCAAACTATGAGGACTTCAGTCTCCATCAACAAAAATAAATTTGGCCAGACACAAGCAACTCTTCTTTTGTTTTATGTTTTAATTTAATATTTGTCTCATTGTTTATTGATATTTGTTCGGAATTCAGCACAGTTACATTCATCATTGGGATCTTGTACCTTTACATGATGTATCTTGGTTCTTATTTTTTCCCATTCCCCTGCCCTCCCTTCACCCCTTCACCTTCTCCTATTTACAAAGACTTTGTTTCCATTTTTTCCTTGTACCATATTTTTCCCTTATTTCCTTTCCCCTACCCTTCCCACTTCCCCTTCTCCTTTATACATTTTCTTCCTATTTCACGCTATCTATTATACCATTTGAACCTTATTTACACTTTTAGTTTTTCACACCATTTGTGCCTTTTGGCTAAGATCAAGTGTAGAACAATACATTTAACCTCTATTGAACATTATGCAAGATATATATGTATCAGAACATCACCAGGTTTCCCATTAATATGTCCAAAGTTTATGTTTTATATATTAGCTAAAATAAATTTAAACTTTAAAATTAAGAGATGAAGCAATAAGTGGCAGTATGCAGTGTAACTGAACACTGTGATGATTTTTCACAATGAACCAGCACAAGATGAGAAACTAAGAAAAATAAAATAGAAAAGGAAGTAGATAGAACATTATGATAATTAACATGTTCCTATAGTAGTTTACATGTTTAATTCCTCTTATCTTAAACCTAATATATCTCATCTTTAACTTTTTATATGAATCAAATTGAAATTCTTTGCTTACAAGCAAAAGTGTTCGAATAGATTTATATTTCCTCATCAGAATTTTTCACTTTGTTTATTCTTTAAGTTTATTGATACATTTTAAGTATACATTATTATCACCTTCATCATTGGGAATTGGTGCCTGTACATGATATATCTTGGATTTTGTTTTTTCCTACCCCCTTCCCTCCCTGCCATCCCTGTACACCTCCCTATTTACAAAATCTTTGTTTCCATTCTTTCCTTCTTTTGAGGCCATACTTTTAAGTGAAATAAATAAAAAGCACATATGCAGATATCGAGTAGTTTCTCTCGTGTGAGAAGCTGAAAGAGTAAAAGAGGACCTAAATGTAGAGTAGATAATGTCAAATAGGAAGAAAAAGTCAAAAGGGGAAGGGTAAATGGGAGGTAAGAGGAAAGGGAAAATAAAAAACATGAGAACAGAATTTTTTCACCTTTAAAGTCAGAGATTATATTTCCATTTTTCATTATTCTTGCAAAATGGTTTCTGTTTTTTGCTAATATTATTTCACCTTCATTTTCATTAAAATATGAACAGACTCATACTTACCATATTTTTTATTTCATTCTCCTTTTGCAAAGGTATATTTTTCCATCAGCAAATCAAAGCAGTGGAACTCAGAAAATTGCATATGGTTTGATAACATAGGATAATAATTTTTTCTATTTAACAGTAATTCTTAAATCATTTGAATATATTACCTAAATGAAAAATGTCAAAATTGTGAACATCAAAAGTTTTCATAAAGACTGAAAATACAGTTGAACATAAATTACAGACTTTAACAGATATTTAAATACCCATTTCGATAATTTTACATAATACAATTCTAAATCTAATTCTAAATCATTCTAAATCTGGGTTGTACACCAAAATTTGTATCACATTTTTCTATTAGGTTTGAGAAAAATATATTTATACTTCATTCCCAAACTACTGATCAGAAACTTTGGGAATTGTATGCAGTAATGATTCTCATTGAGAACAGAGCTTAAACAGCAACAGAACATACATTTGCAAACTTGTAGGATTTGAGGGATTTTCTCAATCTCTCGAGACCACAAATATATGTAAAATAAAGATTTCACTTTGATAAGTACAGAAGTCCTCAGACTTCTTTTTAAAGCCTACCTATACCTTTAACGACCTATTTTACAGAATTGTACAATTTTCCAGGTGTTCAAAGAAAAAAACAAAAGAAATCCTTTGGCTCAATTTTACACATATTTTATATAATAAGCACATAATAAAATGAGATACATTTGACATTAAAACATGTTCATTTCATGCAATGTAAAACCTACCATTTAAAAGTAAAATTATCTTGACATATTGATATTAATACATTTACCTTAAAAAAATCTCCAACATTCTTTCCTCTATAATAACTTTTAGGTTTTATATTTCAGGAGAAATAAACTGGAATGATCAAATAGAGACTTTTAATAGATGTGAAATAACTTTATTTAAAGATGAGATTTACTTTTGTTTCCAACACATACAATACATTAGCCACACAGAGCAGACATGAGTTCAAATCAAGATTTCAGGAAGGAAGATTACAGGCAAATTCAAATTCAATGGATTTTACGTTTGTTACTAAACCAGATCCATTTCTTTTACCTATAGAATGTCATTCAATAGTTATGTTAGACTCTCATCATGTGTTCTATCATGTGCATAATAACATCAGACTGAGGCTATAGGATCTCTTTCAATTATTTGAATCAATCTTTAAGTATCAGAGAATATATTAGGCAGCTACAAAATAGTTGGTATAGCAGTGACACAAATGATAACTCAAATGAACTTGAAAGAATATTATTATGCCACTGTATCCTAAAAGAAACAAATAATTTCATAAAACTTCAGGATAATAAAAAAACAAAGAAAAATGACTAACTATAGATACTGAGTCAATATTCATGTATGCAAAACTATATTTTTAAAACTATATTTTACAAATTTGCTTTTTATGAAAATTTATTTTAAGTGGAAATATCAATCAATTTCACAAATGTGGACATACACATAAATACCATCCTAATCAGTATAAACATATTTCTATTACCCAAGAAAGTTTACTTGGGTCCCTAGAAAGTTAATATCCCTTGTTCATTCACAATAAGCCTAGAAAGCCCTGAGCAACAAATAAATTTATTGTATCATTATATGATAATTTTTGTCATTTCTAGAGTTTTGAGTAAATTAAAACCTACAAAACATATTCTCAGTATATTTTTGTTCTCTTGGCAAAAGTTTATTACATTTATTTGCATTGTTCATCTATTCCAGTAGTTTGATTCTTTTTATTTCTGTTTTTCTTAAGATTAAGTTATGAGGTTTGATTTTCCTACTGTTATATATTACCTCAATTTTGAACATTTATGAATAAAAACGCTGAATTTTTTTTCTTTTTATTGAGACTTTTTAGTAAGTCTTTGCATGATATAATTTCTCCTGGATAAATACATGGGAGCAGATTAACTTGATTACATGATGAGTGAATTTTTAATTTTATAAAATTTCTAAACGTTTTTCAAAGGATTGTGCATTTTATATTTCTCTCAATAATGTAGGAGAGCTCACTTTGCTGTAAAAGTTGGCCACTTAGGAAGATTTTAAAATTTTAGGCATTTTAATCTTTTTCCACTTTCCAAAGACCAATGAGATAATAAACATATTTTTGAATCAACATATTTGTTAGAACAATCTTATAGAAAAATGTTGAGAGCTAATATAGAATTACTATATCAGGTAGCCAGTTTTGCTTATCAATGTGATATATTTACATTGATAAATTATCATTCATAAACCAACATTGATAAATTATTATTAAAGTCTATGTATTATTTTCTTATTTTAACCTTACATTCTTTTTTGTCCCAGGATCTTCAACTGTATGCCACATTTCATTTAGGCATCATGTCTCATTAGGCACCCCCTGACTGTGACAATTTCTCAGACTGCATTTTTGATGACTACTTTACATTTATTTAAATATGTAAATATGCTATAATAATTCATAGGGAAATATCCTAGTGAATACAGCAGTATAATGAGTTTTGTGATAAATGTGCATTGGTTATGCATTAAACTCTAAACTTCAAATTTTAATAATACTGAATTTTATATGTTGAATTACAATAAATAACAAATATATTAATTTTATGTCAAATTTTAAGAGTGCTTGTTATTTGTTTATTCTTTGATTCTTTTCTTACTGGTTTTGTTTAAGTAACTCAAAAGCAATTCACTGAAAATGTTAATCTGGCTCCTTTTCTTAGGCTGGCAAGAATGTTTGAAAACTGAGGAAAAAAGTTGCAAATAAACCAGTACCATTTTACTAAAGCGGAGTCTTAAAATACTGTAATTTTTTTTCAAGATCATTTGGTCAGGAATGAAACATATGAGCAAATAACATCTTACTATTTATTTTCACAAAATAAACATTATAAGTTATGCTACACTGTAGCATGCAGCTGATAATATTTATATTGTAATTTGTCTCCAAGTGAGTAAAAACTTTTACTTTCTCAAATCTTACTGGGCTTCCATCTCTTAAATTTTACTGGCAAAAATTTAAAATGATAATAGTCTCAGGCTTGGTAAATCCAATGTTTCTATGTCGGTATTCACTTTTTTTGAGTCTCTGCAGTTTTATCCCCATTTTAAAATCTCTTCCTAAAGTATCTTTTCTTTGCTAACTCTTCGTTTTTGTTTATCTGACCATAAATTATCAATGATCTTGGTCACCCCAGGCCTAAAATACAAGTTTTTGAAATTCTGTAGGATCTCAGCTCTATATTCTCATACATTCTCTATTTTTGTGTCACCTCATTTCCAAAAACATTATTCCTAGTATGGACTTTTATAAATATTATTTTAAACTCATGAAATTGCCTTATTTTCTTAAGGCTCACTCTTCACTTAAAATGAATTCACCACTTCCTTATGCTGAATTATCCATTAAAATGACCTGCTAATATTTTGTTGGGAATTTTTGTTCATCATTGATTCTAGAATGAATTTTCTTTTCTTGCAGTGTTTGTTTGCTCTAGTTTCAGAGGAATGTTAGCTTCATGAAATTAATTTTGTAACCTGTTCCCTTCTTTTCAATATTTTGAAGAATTTGAGAAAAATTGGCATTAGTTTTTCTTTAAATCATAGATAGAATAATGCCATAAGTCTTCTGATTCTGAACTTTTCTTTAATCAGAAACTTAGTTTCTGATTCAACCTTGTTAAACATTACTTGCCTCTTTAAATTTCCAATTTCTTCATGATTCAGTGTTACAAGTTATGTTTTGGGGAGTTTATTGATTTATTATTTTCAGTTTGTTGTCACATAATTGTTTAATAGCCTCACATGAAATTTTCTGATTCAGTTTTTTCAAAATTATTGACTCCTCTTTCATTTTTTATTTTGTTCCCTCTTTTCTCAGACTAAAGGTTTGCCAATTTTGTTTAGCCTTTCAAAAACTTAGTTTTGTTGATGTATATTATTTCTAATCTCTATTTTATTTATTTCTCTTCTGTTATTATGATTTCACTTTTTCTGTTATTTCTATTTTCAGTTTGTTTTTTTTGTTTTGTTTTTTTTAGTTTTTGAGGTGCAAAATTTGATGTGCATTTGAGAATTTTTTTTCTTTTGTTTTGAAATAGTCATCAATTGGCACAAATTATCCAATCAGAATAGCTTTCACTGCATTCCATAAATTTGGGTACATTGCATTTCCATTTTGCACTCTTATGATATTTTTAAGTTTTCTCTTTAACTTCTTTTTTGACTCCATAGGTGTTCAGAAGCCTATGGGTTAATTGTAATAATTAAATATTTTATGGTTACTCCTTTTAATGATTTTCAGTTGCATAGCATCATATTTGAAAATAGTATATAATTTGACTTAGATTGTCTTATACTTTTTAAAACTTATTTTATGGCTTAATATGTGGTCAGTCTTGGAAAATGTAAGATAAGAATGCCCATCTCATATGATTTATATCAAAACTATTCCCCAAAAGTCTCATATGTCTGAATGTTGATTGGATTATATGAGGATTACACTATGCTAATCAGTGGATTCATCCACAAGGAATGATCCATCTATTATCATCTATGATGGATCTTGTGATCCATCTACAAGGAAGTAGAACCTTAATAGAGATAAGTCACTGGGAGCCTGACTTGAAAAGGGTGTATCCTTGCCTCTGGTTCCTTCTTTCTGTCTCTCTCTGCATTCTGCCTGCCATGGGTTGACAATCGTTCTCTACATGGCCCTTGAGCTATGTTTGTGGGAAAAGTTTGCAAGGTTTGAAATTTCCCATTGAAGAAGTCTTAGAATATTGTTAGGAGAATTATCAGAAACTGATAGCACATTCTTGTAATCACCCAGAAGATCAAAGAGCAGATAATCGAGTCCATCCTCAACAGGTTTCACATAGGAAAGATTCTATTGGAAAATGGATTAGAGGTCAGATGTCTCAATTTGACAAATAATTTGGTTTTTTTCCTGTTTCCTGGAGTTTGGTATAAGGTTGAATTTAAACATGGCAGAATAACTAATCTGAAAGAGGGAATTTCAAGGCAGCCCAATGTTCAGGCTATGGCATGGATACTTCTGAGTCATTTTAGGTAGGTTTATAGTGAGAATCAAGAAAAAAAAAAAAGCTGTGAAGGACATGATATGTTTGTAGTTCACCCAAAAAGCACTGCTTCCAAGGTTTGGCTCTGTAAAAGAGAAGCTGCTAAAAAGTTTGTCTTTCAAAAGAAATCAGGTACTTTCACCAGGATAGTGTGGAAGACAGCTTGAAGGCATCTTATGAATTGGCTAGGCCTTAGCTGTTGCAGACTCAAGGATATAAGGTGAAATGTTTTGAGAAACTTTATCTGGGAAACAGAGTCCCAGGATGTCTTGATACTTAGGGCAACCTAGAGAATTCATTTTCCTTAATTCAACACTAAAAGGCCTCTGTAGCTGTGCTCCAAGTAGTGCCAATTACTACTTAAAATGGTGGCTGACAACAGCATCATCCAAGATGTGCTGGATTTTTAAGCATTCAAAATGCAAAATTTGTGATGTCACAGATGTTTAATGCAGAAAAAGCATGGCAGACCAAGGAGAAGTGTGTGCCAGTGTCACAGTCCCCTCTAAATGACCATGAGAGGATATTTTGTGAAGCCAGTGCAACAGAAACCCCTCGAAATTGGAGGCTACTGGTAAGTGGAACATCTGCTGGGAAAAAACACAAGAAGTGAGAAAAGTAGCCTAATGAGAGATTGTGTGGCCTGTAACCAGCAATGTTGCAGGATTGTGTCTGCTTAATTCCTTTGCACTTAATGTTTCACCCACAATCTGTCCCAGCTGCACCATAGGAAGCTAAAGGACTTAATATTTGCCTTGCAAGCTTTTGGTTTTGCTTCCTATTCCCTGCTTTTCCCTTTGGAAATGAGACTGTTTACCCTGTGCCATTGTATGTTGAAAGTACTTAACTTTCCTTTTTATTTTTACAAGGCCTCACTGCTAAGAGTTTGTTTTGACATTCAGTGAAAGCATTGGACTTGAAATGCACAGTTGTGCTGGAGCTGTTAAGAATTTGACCATTCAATATGATGTTGGCTGATGGTTTTTCATAAAAAAATGGAAAGATATCCCCTGCTCCTGGGTAGGAAGAATCAACATAGTGAAAATGGCCATACTACCAAAACTGCTATATACATTCAATGCAATGCCAATTGAAATTCCAACACTATATTTCACAGAACTAGAAAAAAGAATCCAAAAATTCATTTGGAACCACAAGAGACCTAGAATAGCAAAAGCCATTATAGGCAACAGTCACATGGCACCAGGTGTAACAATTCCCAATTTGAAACTATAC